>NC_053026.1:209797154-210103973 GCF_003073215.2 Triticum urartu | reverse complement strand
ACCGTTACACGGGTCTTCGGCAATGGTAGTGATACCCATTTTGTAGTCGTGCACATTCCGTAGATGTTCAAGGTCACGGCGAGGATCTTGACGTCCACGGAGTATTTGAGGGTCGACAGTAGTTGTTCTCGTATCATCGTGGAAGTAGTCGTACTCGGCGATAGTGGTACTTGGCGTTTCGTTCGGTACTCGTTTGAGCATCCAAGGTCTTCGGTGCTACGGTAGTCGTACACACATACGAGAGAAGCTCGGCGTATCCATGTACTTGGCGTTTTTCTTGCGTAGAGGTACTTTGTAGCTTCGACGACGGTCATACACGTTTTCGTAGATGCACTTGACTGATCCGAGGGATCTGAGTGTCGCGGTACTTGGCGATGTTCCCTGTTCAGTGGTCGTTGGACTTGGCATCCGGCCTGTAGTCGTTCGGGCATCGTGGAAGAAACTTGACGCTCCCGGGGTCTCGGTCTCGACAAGAGAAGGCAGCGGGGTAACGTCCTTGCCGGAAGCAGCTTGTGCAGGGGAACCATGGCGAGGCCGAAGGTGAGGTTGCAGCAAGCCTTGGGCGTGAACTCCGACGACGGGACGACGAGGAATGACGATATCCCGAACGGAGGAGGTCGGGGATGACGAGCTCGAAGCGGCGCTGGAGCATGGTGACATGGCGGTCGGACGAAGCAGGGAGGCGCGATGGAGGGACCGGCTGGTGGCGGAGCTCGCCGGGCGACGGAGGCGCGGCACTGGCGAAGGGAGGCCATGGCAGATGGAGCGAGAGGCATTGGACGCAGCCACACATGCGGTTCGCGAGGCACGCGGGAGCAGGAGGCGAGGCAAGGCGAAACAGAGGACGGGGAGGCCGGAGGAGCTGTCCTGGGGCGGCGGATATGCAGCGAGAAAGGCCGCGGCGACAGGAGGAGAAGGACGAGGGAATCAGGCTCGAGGCCATGGCGAAGAGGAGGCGAGCTCCTGGCGCTAGCTGCGGGGTGTTGTGCGGGTGTGTGTGTGTGCGGGGGCGCTGGCTGGGGGAAGACGCGGCCATGGCAGGGCGGCACACGGGAGAATCGCAGCAAGGAGAAGGGAGCAGAGGAAGATCGAGCAGGAGGTGGCTGCGCTGCGGGAGGGAAAGGGGAGATGGAATCGAGCGCAGGGCTCCTGGCGGCGCTGGGGAGATGCGAGGGAGATGAGGGTCGGGCCGGGGAGAGGTTTAGGGTTAGGAAAGGAGTGGGGGTAGATGGGCCTGCTGGGCCTCGAGGAAGCAGGCCGGCCTGGCTTCTGGCTCCCTCTCCCTCTAAATTCTTTCCTTTATAAATTATTGTTTATATAAATAAACAACCAACAAAGGGGAAAATCCAGGGGTTTTTGGTTAGAGATATGAGATATATAACTATATATCTGGAACCCTGGATTTATGTAGGGTTTGAATAAATTGGTCAGGCATTTTTAGAAAGGTAGAAAAATAATTAGAGTTTGAATTATTCTCAAACTTCAATCATTTTTTAACCTGACCAAAACAACTTCAAATGGGATGAAGTCTGACAGAGAGGGTGTAGGAAAGAGGCAAGATTTATAGGGAAAAGATGAACATTAATGGAGGAGGAATAAGGTCGCTTGCAAAGACATGAAAGAAGAAGGAAGTGAGAGGGAAGGAGAAGGTGATGAAGCAAGATTCATGCATGGAACATGCAACAACTTAATATGTATGAAAAACACACAATGCACATGATGACATGATGAAATGCAACACGCAAGCGAATGACATGGCAACAACAGCGAATAACTGAAAGACACCTGGCACATCGGTCTCGGGGCGTTACAACACTCCACCACTACGAGAGGATCTCGTCCTGAGATCTAGAATGGCACCGGAGGGAAACAAAAGAGGAAGAGGAGAGGTAAAACTAAGTTGCTTCTTTGACAAACAAGTGAAACCACGAACCTTGAAGAGTTTAAGCCACTTCGAGAAAAGAATACAACGGAGGTAAATGAAGTTGAAAGCACTCCGTTAGAAAAGAGGAACAAGGAAGAACAACTTCGGTCAGCACTCCGGTTGAAAAGTGATACAAGACTTGATAAGATGAAAAGAACTTGAGCAGAGGACACGACACTCCGGTTAAATGGATAAGCAAAAGAAAGAAGCATGATTTTGACAGAACAAAATGATGGGTTGAAAAGAGCAACATCGCAATGCCTCTGGAAGAGATAAATAGAAGATAGATCATTGAGATAAAAGAATGTAGAAGAAATTGCCAACTTCTGCCACAAAAGAGTTTGAAAAGGCATCTTTAGGAGAAGGGTCGAACGGAGTTGTTGGAAAAACAACAACGAAAGGAATAATCTTGGTATGGTCTTATGGAATACATCTCAAATTATGAGGTGACAACCTGCCACTCACGGGAAAAAGAATTGGATTGGTATGAACAAGGAGACAAGAAAGTATTTCACAGGGAGGATAAAGAAGAGCTTGGGTCCTTTATAAGCACCATAATTAGCAACAATCCTTAGGGAAAGTTTTAGGTGAAATATAACCCAAGATAACTCCAATGAAGAGATTGATGGATTTACAATACCCCATTCTTAACAACCTGTGAATCATGAAACATGAACTCAAATATCAAGAATGATGTAAAACCACCTCCAATGATATGGTAGATAGAAATGCACTCCGGATTGCAAGATGAAGAAAGCTTGAGCTCCTTAGAAAAGAAACTCAATGAAAAACTTCTAGACGGAAATAAATCCTTGATGAACCATCATGTAGAGCCTCCATGAAGAACTCCGGTAATAAAAGAATGATGAAACAAAATGAAGGATGAAAAGAATAAGGTTGAAGCCTTGCAATGATAAGATGGATCTTCATGATGATGAAAGCTTGGAACTCCAGGAAAAGAGAAGATGAAACAATCGAAATCAGGAATTTGATGAGCCTCCGGAATAGGAAATTAATCACTTGGATGAAATAAGAATAAGGATTACATTATTCTTATCCTTCACCAATTAAATTGATGACAATCAACGGATTTGACATATTACTTATTCTCGTAGAAAGGATTAAGAGACATATAACATAAACTTGAAAATGTCTTCAATGAACCGTCGGTAGGATTGAAACAACGAATGAATTAATATGATAAATGAAGGAAGAGGAACTCTTGAACGAACCACCGTAAGAATTGAAAATGATCGAAGTAGGGGTGAATCACCGGTAAGAATTTGCAAATGAACGAAGGTGCTTGAGAGAATTTAGATACAAGAGAACGAAGGGATCACTAATTGATTAGAGATTACTTGAACGAAGCACCGGTAAGATAGGAGAATGATAACTGACAGCCGAGAATGAATAAACCTGAATTCATGGACTCCGGATAACAAACTGAGAAGACTCTTGAATTACTCCGGATGGGTGAGAAAGAATTCTGACAATCGAAAACAATTATGAGAGGATGGCAACAATCTCGAATCACGAGTCTTGAAGAGAATGGAGCAAGATATGGAGGAAAATTTCTTCTTCGGTCTTCAAATGCAGAGAATGACAATGAGAAACACCACCATGAATCGTTGATGCACTCCAGAATGAAAAAATAGAAAAGGTTGAGCCAATGATGAAAAAAAATTGACAGATCTTGGAGAAACACATCTGACTGATGATAAATCATTCTTATGTCAAACTTTGAGATGAATTTGAAAAGCTCCGGGAGAAATAAGAAGAGTCGGGTAAGATCCTGGAAAAAGACCTGTGGGTTAGGGCCCACTCAAAAGAAACATCATAGAACGATTCAAAAGAGAGAAAACACCGGTTGAATTAAATGACTTGAATGAGATAACAACCTCGAAATAGGTTGAACGGATCTTGAAAGACAAGACGAGCCTTCTGAGATATCTTCGGCACTCCCGAATAAATGAATAGAGAGAAGTGAATGATTAGGAGGTTTACTGGCATGAGAAGTCATTTGAAACAAGGAAAGGAATATGAACAACACTGAAGGCTTGAATTTAATCCACCGGAGATGAAAAGAATGTAGAATGAAGAACGAGTAGAGCATCTTCATGAGAAACACCGGGTAAAAACATGAAGGAAAAAGAATGGAGAGACTTCACATGAATCAAAGGATACTTGATTAAGAAATCTGAGTCCTTGAAGAAAAAGGGTGGGTGGGTGGGAAAAACAAAGACAACTTGGAACGGATGAAACAAACACCGTTGAGAAGACTTGAGTTGATCTTGCGAATGTTAAAATGATCGGATCCAATTGAAAAGAAACAACACCGGTTGAAAAGGATTTACATGACAATCTCGATTATCAAGAAGGATTAGTATTCACATCGGAGTATGAGAACACCATTTGGGGAAGGTATGGAATCAACACTTGACATTGAAGCAACTCGAATACCACAACTCCAAACAAAAACAGAGGATTGGCTTGCAGAATAAGCCGGAACAAACATATGATAGAGATTTCGTCCGAAGTTTTCGTGGTGGGGCCTACACGGGCTCGATCGTACAGCACCATCATGTACAAGGCAGTGCACATGACATACGAAGCGTCCCCGAGTCGGCATAGCCAAGAACTCTTTAAGACACAGCGAGACCACTGTAAAACCGACGGTGAATAGGCGGACCACTAGACGTCGAACCCCGATTTCATATCATACATCTATCGGAAAGACATCCTAGGAGCTACTTGAATTCCCACTTATAAACTCCCGAAATTTTCCGGTTATGCAATCAGGTGCTGGGGATACAGGGGAAGCATAATATCTCACCCAAACTAGCAAATCCTACATCCAGCTGTATCCGTCCTTCAACACATAACCAAGAAACCTTCGGAAATCGTCTACCTCAACCTTTGAAAAGCATCCGTTATACAAGTTATGGCAATACTCCCGAACTCCCGCCCCAGTACTGGGTGGCGTCGAGGTTATCTCACCAAAAACTACATAAAAGAGATTTTCAATGTCGGCGAACTAAACTCAGGTATTCCAGAACTGCAACAATAAAATTGTGACGACAACACCTCGGAGCTCAACTCCCTGGGACACTGCCGCAACCCCTAAATGACAGGAGGCACCAAGAACAATGTTCTCGTCACAAAACCATCGGAACGATTCCAAGATACCCGCGTGATCCTAAAAATTTTTTAGTGAAATTTGAGAAGAGAAGAGACAAAACTCTACGTCAGGATGCCTTACCAGAGCGATGAAGGGACTGGGGAGTAAAAATAATTCCTAAACTCTCCGATATATAAATCCTAAATGACTCAAAACATTTTTCTAGACTCAACTCGGCCGCTAATAACGATCAAGCAGTGGGGGCTCCTAAGGTCGGGGAAGGCTCTGATTACCAACTTGTAAACGCCCTCGATGCGGCTATATCTCCCACGTGTCGAAGCACGACTTAGAGGCATAACCGCATTGAAAGCAATGTCGCAAGTGAGGTAATCTTCGCAAACAACCCATGTAATACAATAGGGGAAAAGATACATAGTTGGCTTACAATCACCACTTCATGCAATTACATGAATAAAGCATTACAACATCCAAATACAATCAAGGTCCGACTACGGAACCAAAATAAAAGAAGAACCCCAAAAGCGACAAGGTCCCCGATCGACCCCAACTAGGCTCCACTACTGATCAACTAGAACGAAACAACACAAAGGACAAGATCTTCAAAGAGCTCCTCCTTGAGCTTGGTTGCGCCATCTGCACGGACTCATCGGCACCTGCAAACTGGTTTTGGAAGTATCTGTGAGTCACGGGGACTCAGCAATCTCACACCCTCGCGATCAAGACTATTCAAGCTTATGGGTAAGGTAAAAGGTATGAGGTGGAGCTGCAGCAAGCGACTAGCATATATGGTGGCTAAACAAATTCGCAAAAGAGAGCGAGAAGAGAAGGCAAAAGCACGGTCGAACAACTAATGATCAAGAAGTGATCCTAGAACAACCTACGTCAAGCATAACTCCAACACCGTGTTCACTTCCGGACTCCACCGGAAAGAGACCATCACGGTTACACACGCGGTTGATGTATTTTAATTATGGTCAAGTTCAGGTTTTCTACAACCGGACATTAACAAATTCCCATCTGCCCATAACCGCGGGCACGGCTTTCGAAAGTTCAAATCCCTGCAGGGGTGTCCCAACTTAGCCCATAACAAGCTCTCATGGTCAACGAAGGATATTCCTTCTAGCGGGAAGACCCGATCAGACTCGGAATCCCGGTTACAAGACATTTCGACAAGGTAAAACTAAACTAGCAACACCGCCCGAATGTGCCGACAAATCCCGATAGGAGCTGCACATATCTCTTTCTCAAGGCACACTCAGATTGTCCTAGGTACGGGTAGGCCAGCCCAGAGTTGCCCCTGGTGGCCACCGGCAGCTGACAGGTGGACCAACACTCAGAGGAGCACTGGCCCGGGGGGGTTAAAATAATGATGACCCTTGAGTCTGCAGAACCCAAGGGAAAGAAAAGGCTGGGTGGCGAATGGTAAAACCAGTGTTGGGCATTGCTAGAAGAGTTTTATTCAGGGCGAACTGTCAAGGGGTTCCCATTATTACCCAACCGCGTAAGGAACGCAAAATCCGGGAACATAACACCGATATGACGGAAACTAGGGCGGCAAGAGTGGAAACTAGGGCGGCAAGAGTGGAACAAAACACCAGGCATAAGGCCAAGCCTTCCACCCTTTACCAAGTATATAGATGCATTAATTAAATAAGATATATTGTGATATCCCAACAAGTAAACATGTTCCAACAAGGAACAACATCTCCATGTTCCAACAAGGAACAAACTTCAATCTTCACCTGCAACTAACAACGCTATAAGAGGGGTTGAGCAAAGCGGTAACATAGCCAAACAACGGTTTGCTAGGACAAGGTGGGTTAGAGGCTTGGCTCAACAATATAGGAGGCATGATAAGCAAGTGGTAGGTATCGCGGCATAGGCATAGCAAAAGAGCGAGCAACTAGCAAGCAAAGATAGAAGTGATTTCGAGGGTATGATCATCTTGCCTGAAATCCCGCAAGGAAGAAGAACGAGTCCATGAAGAAAACAAACGGACGTAGTCGAACGGGTCCTCACAAACGCGACGTTAACGCAACTAACCCGAGAAGTAACCCGGAAAGCAAGCAAACAACATGGTAAATAATCACATACCATGGCAGGATGCAACAAGTATGATGCATGTCGGTTTAATGATATGGCATGGCATGGCAAGTGCAAAACAATCCTACAAATTAAGTGGAGCTCAATATGCATGGGATGCATATTGATGAAACACCACAATCAATTATTTAGTATTCTCTCGGTTAGGTACTCAACAATTTAAGTGTTGTTTAAACATGGCAAAGTGGAGCATAAGTAACTAACATTTAGGCAAGTTTAATGAGGCCGAATAAATAACACAAAATCGGTAAATCCCCATATGCGCAATTATCAATTTGGTGCAACAACAATTTTTAAACATTTAAATGTTATTATCATGATGCGAATGACATGTGCAAGTTTATGCAATTTTTATTAAAAGTTGACAAGAGCATTATGAAGCATTTTTCACCGTGGTGCAAAGGAAAGGGGTGCCACGGCAACGATAACGAAAACGGTGCCATGGCAGCGTTCCGGTTCCGGTACTCGATTGAGATACCGACGCAAAGGGGAAGTGTGCGGAACATGACAAGCAAGGATGGTGGGGTGATCTCGGATACCGAGTTCCCACATGTTGTTGGCAAGGCAAAAAGAGGGGCAACGTGCAAACGCGATCGTCTCATATCACATAATATGCATTCGGTCCACGGACGGTCGTGTCGATGGTTATACCTTTCGAAGCGTGCCTTATCGGAACGGATCAAGTTCGTAGAGGGAAGTAGGCGTTCACGCGACGGCGGTAGTGGAAGTAGTTGTTCACGCGACGGTACTTGGACTTGACGATACCGTTACACGGGTCTTCGGCAACGGTAGTGGTACCCATTTTGTAGTCGTGCACATTCCGTAGATGTTCGAGGTCACGGCGAGGATCTTGACGTCCACGGAGTCTTCGAGGGTCGACAGTAGTTGTTCTCTTATCATCGTGGAAGTAGTCGTACTCGGCGATAGTGGTAGTTGGCGTTTCGTTCGGTACTCGTTCGAGCATCCAAGGTCTTCGGCGCTACGGTAGTCGTACACACATACGAAGAGAAGCTCGGTGTATCCATGTACTTGGCGTTTTTCTTGCGTAGAGGTACTTTGTAGCTTCGACGACGGTCATACACGTTTTCGTAGATGCACTTGACTGATCCGAGGGATCTGAGTGTCGCGGTACTTGGCGATGTTCCCTGTTCAGTGGTCGTTGGACTTGGCATCCCGGCCTGTAGTCGTTCGGGCATCGTGGAAGAAACTTGACGCTCCCGGGGCCTCGGTCTCGACAAGAGAAGGCAGCGGGGTAACGTCCTTGCCGGAAGCAGCTTGTGCAGGGGAACCATGGCGAGGCCGAAGGAGAGGTTGCAGCAAGCCTTGGGCGTGAACTCCGCCGACGGGACGACGAGGAATGACGATATCCCGAACGGAGGAGGTCGGGGATGACGAGCTCGAAGCGGCGCTGGAGCATGGTGACATGGCGGTCGGACGAAGCAGGGAGGCGCGATGGAGGGACCGGCTGGTGGCGGAGCTCGCCGGGCGACGGAGGCGCGGCACTGGCGAAGGGAGGCCATGGCAGATGGAGCGAGAGGCATTGGACGCAGCCACACATGCGGTTCGCGAGGCACGCGGGAGCAGGAGGCGAGGCAAGGCGAAACAGAGGACGGGGAGGCCGGAGGAGCTGTCCTGGGGCGGCGGATATGCAGCGAGAAAGGCCGCGGCGACAGGAGGAGAAGGACGAGGGAATCAGGCTCGAGGCCATGGCGAAGAGGAGGCGAGCTCCTGGCGCTAGCTGCGGGGTCTCCTGGCGCTAGCTGCGGGGTGTTGTGCGGGTGTGTGTGTGTGCGGGGGCGCTGGCTGGGGGAAGACGCGGCCATGGCAGGGCGGCACACGGGAGAATCGCAGCAAGGAGAAGGGAGCAGAGGAAGATCGAGCAGGAGGTGGCTGCGCTGCGGGAGGGAAAGGGGAGATGGAATCGAGCGCAGGGCTCCTGGCGGCGCTGGGGAGATGCGAGGGAGATGAGGGTCGGGCCGGGGAGAGGTTTAGGGTTAGGAAAGGAGTGGGGGTAGATGGGCCTGCTGGGCCTCGAGGAAGCAGGCCGGCCTGGCTTCTGGCTCCCTCTCCCTCTAAATTCTTTCCTTTATAAATTATTGTTTATATAAATAAACAACCAACAAAGGGGAAAATCCAGGGGTTTTTGGTTAGAGATATGAGATATATAACTATATATCTGGAACCCTGGATTTATGTAGGGTTTGAATAAATTGGTCAGGCATTTTTAGAAGGTAGAAAAATAATTAGAGTTTGAATTATTCTCAAACTTCAATCATTTTTGAACCTGACCAAAACAACTTCAAATGGGATGAAGTCTGACAGAGAGGGTGTAGGAAAGAGGCAAGATTTATAGGGAAAAGATGAACATTAATGGAGGAGGAATAAGGTCGCTTTCAAAGACATGAAAGAAGAAGGAAGTGAGAGGGAAGGAGAAGGTGATGAAGCAAGATTCATGCATGGAACATGCAACAACTTAATATGTATGAAAAACACACAATGCACATGATGACATGATGAAATGCAACACGCAAGCGAATGACATGGCAACAACAGCGAATAACTGAAAGACACCTGGCACATCGGTCTCGGGGCGTTACATTTATGGACTATAGTAGTAGTACTAGTAAACTTTGCGCTTGGCTGTTCGGGAGGTCGAACAATAATAGAACTAGTAGTATAGTGTATGCTTCTGGCAATCTGACACCGAATTAATTGTTGCACGTCCACCGCCTAAGCGAGGGAGATCTTGCATTAGTCAAAAGTTTCTCCTTGTCCTGTGAGCCACCGCGCGCAAGCTTCTCCCACCCTGCAACCTTCTCCTCGTTCGGCAAGTTGATGGGACACAGCAAAGTAATGCTAGTCCATGCTGCCTCCTCTCCGGTTAATATGGCTTAATTTCAAACGAGATAAATACACTGTCTGTCACTGTATATTTGTAAAAATACAATCAGTGGACTTCATAATATGCTCATTGCGCTCAATATATATTTTTTCCGGTGTTCATACGGTCACTAGCTCACCCTGACTGAGTATGTGTGTGCATGCACGTGTAGGTTGAGCACTTGAGCATGACCGTGTGTGTTCTGTCGTGTGCTCGGACATGCATGCATTAGGGCGTCACGCGCGTTTTTGCGTCCATGTGTACGTGTGACTGTTGCATACATGTAGGGGGAGTACGTGTAGGGGCCACTAAGGAGCAGTCAAATCACACAGTAAGTTAGTCAGAAGAAGCAACCATCATTTCACTCTTGAATGACACGTACTCAATATAAAATGGTTGATATGGAGAGAAAAAGAAAACCACTATATATACACTAGCAGGAGCCTAAGCTACAAGCCTGCTTGCTTAGGTTGCTCTCTTCACAAGCATAGAACGACGGGATTGATCCCGCAGCTAGGGGAAGGGAACAATGTTCTGCGTAGACGCGGTCGACATCGGCGAGGGAGAAAACCAACAGTCGCTGCGTCCCAATCGGGGGTCACCGCGGTATGGGCCGATGCCGCGTCCCAACTTCCCTTCTATCTACAGCCCGACGTCCCAGGTAGTCCATCTTCCTTTTGGAGCCGGCTTGCTCCACTGCCGTAGCTCCATCTCCATGTCGATCTTTCTCTACTTCTACCGGCTTCTACTTGTGATGAGTTTATGTCTCATGAACTAGTGCCAATACTATTATTCTAATCACACTTCTTCAATATCTTTGCCATCAGGGATGCTCACGTCAATTTTAGTGGAACTGCACAAAAGCATCGTATGATCCGAGGGTGCCAGCCATCTTTCCTTCGACAGGTTCTACCTGGCTAGGAAATTAAATCATGTTTAGGGTTTAGGGTTTAAGTCGTAGTGACCCCATCAGTAGTTTTTCTATCGTACACGCTCTCACAACTTTTTTCTTTAGTTGTGAAGTAAATATTGGCTATGATCTGTGAATCATTGAGATGCATCAGCATGCGTGCTAGTTTTCCTTTGTATTTGATGGAATGTTGTAACGGGGCAACCTTGGAATAGGAATGAAAATGGAGTGGAAAAGTTTCTGTTTTTCTGGAGAAAAAATGGAAACAGACAGAAACCAACGTTTCGTTTCGTTGGATCGCGCCATCGAGCAAAACCAACGTTTAAATCACGCCTGTCGTGTTCGTGTCTCACCCTCCTCCACGGCTCGACCCCACACGATCGCTCGGCATGCCACTCACCGCAAACTGAGTAGTATACCATAACTTTCCCGCCTGCTTGTCGATGGATCGCGCCATGGAGTACTAGCACTACTGGAAGAGATTGACGAGTTGGGGGAGGACAGCTAGCTGTAGCATGGACGCCCAAGAACTTACTACTGGAAGAGATCGCGCATGTTGTAGCCGGCTATTGCGACCTTTGAACGCGGGGCAGCCGCGTGCACCCGGAAGCGGCGTGGGCGATGCTCTCTCGGCCGGCGCGCCACAATCAATGCCAGCGCCAGTGAGAGGTCGCGTCCGCTCTGGCCGGGCATGAATGCGGCACTGACCGTTTCGGGCGGGAAGTACGCGCGGGTGATGAAGAGGGTTCGGGTTGGTCAGGACCGGCCGTGGCAGCGGTCCGGACATGCGCAAACAAGAGATGATGTACGTTAATATTGCTGCGTATATAATTAACAACGTAAATAATGTGCCGGTTGGACAAATATGATTGGAGATGGAGATGGAAATGGAATTTTACGTAAACACGGATATGCATGTCTATGTCTATGTGTGTGTGCGCGACGACTCTCGCGACTTGGAAGCGGGGGCGTGTTTTTGATCGAGTTTTCTTTCTTGGTACGTTAGAAAATCAGTTTGTCTAATTCACATCTAGATGTTATTTAAGGATATCACATCTAAGCTCCCACAAGTATATAATGTAGCAACAAGAAACAAAAAAACTAGGAAAAGACCACAAACAGAGTGGACATCAACTTATATGTGACATAACTATGTCACATCTAGATGTGTCCTAGACAGACCCTTAAAAAATTGTCCGTCAGTTTTCGTTTCTTTTTCCGGGAACGCGCGTATTCTATTTAAAACCACTGCTATGGAGAGATTTTTTTACTCCATTATAGCCTCTTGTTTGATAGAGTTTCTCGCGTCTCGCTCTCTCACCCTCTCCATATCAAAACAAGATGACGGTGTCCACTCTATCTCTCTCCTCACCGGTGGTCACAGATCCGTCCGAATCCCGTCCGCTGCGGGACGTGAGGAGGTGCAGCGTTGACGTTGTCGCCGTCGGCGGCGGAGGATGCCGATGCGCACCGTCCTCTCGGAGCCGGCGCTGGCGTGGACGAAGATCCTCCGCGCCCTTGTTCGCTGCCGTCGTGTGGGCAGATCCCGCCCGCCCGCCTAAACGACATCTCGTCCACCTGAGGTATAACTTCTTGTACTGGTCCAGCTCCCCAGGTCGCTGCGTGCGGGTTTTCTTCTATGCGACTACTCCCCAGCTCCCCATGCATAGTAGCTAGGGTTCGTCGGCTGGTCCAACATCACCTACTAGTACTATTATAGAGGAAATGCCACTCAAAAAGTTGTCCTGATTTATGCCTCGGTGGAGGTATACATGTTGTTTCGACAAAAAGTACATGGTGGTTGTGCAGTCATTGTCCATATGGTGGTAGTACTATCACTGGTTAAATGAAGAAATGTTTTTTTCTCGGGTATCCTGGTTTAGTTCCCATCAAGATAATTATGATGCTTCTGTTTGTTGGTGTACTTTTCATTAATTCTTATTGACAATTGAGATTTCGTTGCTAACCCTTTTTTATATTTTTGGAAACAGCGATGCTTGTCTCCATACCCGGGCATGTCTTCCTCAATTTTAGTGGAACCGCACAAAATTGTATGGCCATTGTTGTTCCGCCTCACTGTCCTCTGCCACGTGGTTCTTCCTTCCTCGAGCTTGATTACTGAGAAGAAACAGACCACAGTGAGGATTTGTCAAACTTCTTAGGTGCCTCACCCAAACTTGATGCCAAATGGATGATGCATCACCACAATGACCTATCGATGCTCATGGTTGCGCCTCATGGTTGCATCGGCTGGTGAAGCTGATTGATTTTCGACGAAAAACAAGATGTCTTCCATCAGTGCTCTTTGCTTGTTACGCACAAAGATGATATCCTTCGTCAGTTCACCTTGGTTGCGTTGGAGACGCAGTCGTCTTTCATGTTGGTGCAATTTTTGCTAGGGTTTTACGACAGGTGGGCCCAAAATGTGGCTGGCTCACCTGTCATATAGCCAAAAGCAGGTGTAGTGAAGGCACCGGAGCTCAGTCCGTACTACAGTAGTATATATATATAAGCGGGAGCCTCAGCGCTTGTTCGCTCGGGTTTGCACTCTCCACACGCTCGCCGCGCTACATATATGTTACTCCCTCCGTTCCGAATTACTTGTCTTAGATTTGTCTAGATACGGAGGTATCTAGCACTAAAATGAGTCTAGATACATTTGCTAGGGTTTGCTATATTCACAGTCTCTCACCCTCTCTTCACCAGATCTAAACAAGACTGCGTTGGCCTCTTGTCTCTATCTCCCCCCTCACAGCTGGTGAAGGAGGCGTCCGTATCCCGTCGCATCGGGAAGGGGAGGAGGTGCAACGTTCACTCTATCGCCTTCGGCGAGGGAGGCAATCCACTGTCGGCTGCATTGTTCTCTTTCACCCAGCGCCTATGCGGGAGGACCACCAACCCCTTCTTCCTCGCTGCCGTACTTAGTGTGGGCAGATCCGGCCTCCCGCCGCATGCCTTGCCACATCCCGACGACCCTAAGGTATAAGTTTCTTTGAAACCGTCGTTGCTCTAGCTGCATGTGGATCTTTTTCGATCTGTAGTCGAATCTAGGTCTTGGTTCAAAGAGGAATGAAGGGTGCGGTGGGCTGGAGCAAGAATCTAGGACGTGGTTCAATGAGGAAAGGAGGGGCGGAAAGTAGTATAGACTGGCTATCCAGCCGCTTTGTAGGTCGAAAAGGGAAAAAGGGGGTAACCCAGTACACACATCTGTAAGGAACCGATCTCTTTGTTGAAAAGGGAAAGAAACTGGGGGGTCGGGTAGTTTGTGCACGACTAGATTTGCTGCCCTCACATAGGAAGAAGGTTCAAAGAGAACAAATATGGGACCAGCGCATATATGCTGCTTGGCTACATACTCTTCATCACCCATTTATACGTGTGGACGCACATGGTGCTGGCATGTCCCATGCAGCTATTTTGCTGTTGTTAATCTCAAAATTAACTACTGATTTGTTTTAAAAGAATTTCTCTGTTAATATGAATCAATGCAACCGTTTTAGAAATGCCACTGTCCTATACTTGTTTTCCATCAAGATAAGGTATATGCTTCTTTTTGTGGCCGCATGTTTCATCCTCCTTTATTGGCCAGTAATTGTTTTCTTTTTTGCCTCTTAAAACAGGGATATCTATTAAACTTGTTGCTATAGAAAACTTAAATGTCACACCGGCAACTTTGCTTGATTTCAGTGCAACTGCACAAAACTTGATTGGATTTCCTATTCGTGTTGGTAGATTCGTATTTTATGTTGGTCGTCTCATGAAAGGTCAGTACAGGCCTTCATCCACATGATTGTGCAGTGTGCTTTGAGATGCTATGCTACTTGTATTGGTACTGTTTTAAATAAATGATGAATTGAAGCTATTGTATTGCTGTCTTTTCCCATTAAGTAGTGAACAAAAATGGGACCAACCCAGACATGATGCTTGTTGCTTTGTTACAACAAATTCAGCATCACCCCCTTTATAAGCCAGTAATTGATGCCACTCTCAGAATTAACTACTGAATCTTATTTCAAAACTGCAACACTTGTTAGGGATTGGCGGGATTACCATTTTTGTGGCCGCATGTTTCATCCTCCTTTATTAGCCAGTAATTGGTTCCTTTTTTGCCTCTGTTTATACAGGGATATCTATTCAACTTGTTGCTATTGTGACATTTTGCTTCGCTACGCGAAACACTTTGCTTGATTTCAGTGCAACTGCACAAAACGAGATTGGATTTCCTATTCGTGTTGGCAGATTCGTACGTGATCTTGTGTGCATCATGACAGGTTGGTACTTGCCTTCATCCACATGATCGTGCAGTGTGTTTTGAGATGTTGTGCTACTTGTATTGGTACTGTTTTAATAAATGATGAATTGAAGCTATTGTATTGCTGTCTTTTCCCATTAAGTAGTGAACAAAAATGGGACCAACCCAGACACGATGCTTGTTGCTTTGTTACAACAAATTCAGCATCACCCCCTTTATAAGCTTTGTCGTTCTTTATACATGTTGAAACAAGGCATTGTTAAGATAATGTCTCAGTCAATATGAATGAATCACACTGATGGAGAGTTGCTACTCTTCTGCTTTGTTTCCCATTAAGATAAAGTAGATCAGTAGATGCTTTTCTTCTGGGAGTACAAGTCATCAACCGTTATTTCTTAGTAATTGTTTCCCTTATACCTATTGTTGCTTACAGGGATATCAAAATTAAAGCTCGGTTTTATTCCAACTTCGATTTTAGTTGAACTGCACAAAAGGAGCCAATGTGTAAGGCAAACTGCTACATTACTGGGTCTAGTTGGTCGTTCCACTTTGCAGAAAGAAGCAGTCAGTGTTTGCGCTACATTACAGAAGGAATGACCGAGAAGCTTTACAGAGTATTATTAGACACCGGTGACATGACTAGTCTGCAGAGACCATTGGCAATTTAACAATGCGTGGAGTGCCCTGGGCAAAAAGTGCCCAAACAAGTATAAAAGCTACGACAGGACTCCACGATCATAGGCATTACATATTTTGAATGGGAAAAGCTTGTCAAAGTTTAATCATTGATGTTAGCAAGAAGACGTTAGTTTAATATATTGGAATTGGAAAACCTTGTCAAAATTTGCTCATTGATGTTAGCCAGAAGACATGCATTTGATATTTTTGAGTGGGACGCCCTTGCTATGAGCAGCGTCGAGTGTTTTTTCCTATTCTTGTGTTCAATTTAGAAGTAAATAGTTACTCTACTGAGATATTCCTGTGTTAAGAGTTTGTTCTGAATATTGTCTATGTAATGCCAGGCCTTGTGTTTGATTGCAAAGTTGAGCTTGGAATGTTGTGGCATGCGGCATCACGAGCTGTTCACCGTGCCTCCTGAGAATAATGCTTCGTATTGTTTTGCATGTCGATCTAATGCCAGTGATTTGCTTGTTAAGAAGATCATCCTCTTCTGTTGTTTCTGTGCTTAAGAAGTTCATCGTCTGATGTTTCATTCATAGCCTATACGACAAGTCGGGTAGGTTAGACGTGAAACCATATGATCTTCCGACCAACTCATGATATTAGGCCGTGATTGGATCGTCGTTTTCCAACCAAAACCGCTTGTAAAACTGACGCTTGTAAATTAAACCAGAGGGTCTCGGGCGAAGGCGCTTGGTTGGTCGATTTCGACTAGTAAAATATCGGAAGTACTTGACACACGATAAAAATGCTGAACGACACTCGGACGATTGCTAATCCAGCCGTTAGCTACTGTTTCAGCCTTGCCCATGGATGGCATGATACGCACGTCGTGCATGTATCGTCTGGTAATGTCGTCCATATAGCAGTGCTCGTAAAATATACACTGGTCTCTCAAATTACACGCGTAACCCGTCGGTTTTACTTACAGACCTCGGGCCCTCGGTTTCATTATGCCTGTATTTTACGCGTTGTTTTCGATGACGAGTAAATTACACTTGTATGTTAATACAGGTTTGTAATAAACCAGAGCTCCCAAGCGCGGCCTTACCATTTCATGCCGTCTCAGTTTCTCGAAGGTGCTCATAGGTGTCCGATGATCCTGGCTTCCTGAATGAGTAGCGGGCGCTGTATCAGACCATCCGTAGGGCCCGCGAGGCCCTCTCTATTGTCCTTCGAGTTATTGCGCTCACC
Organism: Triticum urartu; assembly: GCF_003073215.2. NCBI lineage: Eukaryota > Viridiplantae > Streptophyta > Magnoliopsida > Poales > Poaceae > Triticum > Triticum urartu. The sequence continues at coordinate 210,086,889 of NC_053026.1, read as the reverse complement.
GTGGCACCGAGCATTGTTAACATCGTCAATGAACATGAGGATTCAGGAGATGACTTTATTTTGACTGGATGACACTAGGGACCCACTAGGGCCATAGCCGTACGTACGCAAGTGCCTCCTTATTATGTACAACTATATATTTTTTGCTTTCTCCTGGTTTTGTGACATCACGGTCCCACACCGTTGTCAACCTATGTAGTCAATATAAACGAGAGAATTGCACAAGGTGCGGCCGACAGCTGGGACCAAGCAGCTCGAGCAGTATTTGTGTTTTTGAGATGTGAGCACTGTAGAGTTTTTCTTGGCGATGATTTCGTTGTTGTTCAGAGGAGAGCAGGGTATTAACTGGGCGGGCTGTGACCCGTCTAGCCTAGGCTAGATATCCAGCCTAGATACTAATTTTTTCAAGATGAAAATGGCTAGCCCAAATATACGTCTTTTTGAGGAATACCCAGGCAAGGTCAACTTGTTATTCTCCGCCCCGCTGGGCTGCAAATCTTCCTAGGAGGGATGCATTAGGCTTAACAGGAAAATGGGCTTTTAAAAATAATAAATGGGATGTAATTATAAAAACTGGGCAGTAACTATAAAAAAATGCACCAAACACGAAATTAGTTTATAAAATATTATTTATGGATTTTGAAAATCTTAAATTTTCATTGTTGTGAGCGCAATGTTTCGTTGGATTTTTACGTAATACAAATTTATATTTAATCTGACTAGAAATTTCGGGATAAAAATATTTTGGAGCCCATCAAAATGTGGGAAATTTTATTGAATTCTGTCTTCAATGGTTGGTTGAAATTATTAATCATTGTCCTAGCTAGAAAATGGGTTATCCTTTTAACAAACTATAAATGGGTTGTTGTAAATTCCATTTGAATTCCAAAATGGGTTGTACATTCTTACAAAACGCAAATGGGCTATAAGTTCTCTGCCACACACTTGTGGGCCTACTAGGTGACGCGTCCCCTAAAAAAATAAGTTGACGCGTATGCAAGGCTTTGCCAACTTATTATAGTCAATACAGGGTTCTAGCAGCAGTGGCCATTGGATGTCTATCCAACGGATGTCGTGCTTCTTCAATCTCGGATATTCTTACCTTCGGCCGCCCAAAAAATGATTCCTCCCCCTGACATCTGGGGTGCACCGTTTCAGAGGCTGACCTGTGGGCCTACTAAGTTGGAGCGTACCAAGGGCTTTGTCCACTTAGTCAATAATAAACGTTTCTAGCTTCAGTGACCGTACGATGTCCATCCAACAGTCGTAGTGCTTCTTCAACCTCTGGTCTTCTTGGTCCAGCCGTCCAAAGCAGCGCCGGTCGTGCCGCCTGCTCCTGCCTCCCGTGGCCGGTTGTGCGGCCGCGGAGGCCTCACCGCCCCCATACTACTCCCACCGCTGGCCAGGCCATCCCTCCACTCACCCACACCCCCTGTTATTCTGCGGCGACGGCAGCCTCACACCGCAGCCGAACCAGTGAACCCTCGTACTCCTCTCCGCGCGGGCTTCCACTGCCGCATCTTCCCCGGCTCCGCGTCGTCCCCTTCCTAGGCCTCGCCGTCTTCCAGACCACCGCCCTAGTGCTCTCGGCGCGGCGTGGTCAACGTGGTCAACGACCGACTTCCATCGGAAGAGTACTATACGTGGAGAGGCTGGCAGCTGGGTCCAGGCGGCCACAAGGAAGTGCCTCCTTATTACGCGCAAAATAATTATTCCTCCACCTTACAGCAGGGACCCACCGGACGGGCCACCTTATTTCACTAAAAAAATGTTTCCCCCCTGACTGCTCGGACCCACCGGACGGGTCAGCGTATTTCGCGAAAAAAACGTTCCCCCTGCTGTCAGCTCGGACCCACCGGAAGTGCCTCCTTATTACGCACAAAAAAATGAATACTCCCCCTGCTAGCTGGGACCCACCATGGTGGGAGGCTGACTTGTGGGCCTACTAAGTTGACTGTGACGGGGGCCTTTGTCAACTTTAGTCAATATGAATGATTCTAGCTCCAGTGACTGTACGATGTCCATCCAACGGTTGTAGTGCTTCTTCAACCTCTGGTCTTCTTGTTCCAGCCGCCCAAAGCAGCGCCGGTCGTGCCGCATGCTCCTGCCTCCCGTGGCCGGCTGTGCTGCCGCGAAGGCCTCACCGCCCCCTACTATTCCCACCGCTGGCCAGGCCCTGCGGCGACGGCAGCCTCACACCACAGCCGAACCAGTGAACCCTCGTACTCCTCTCTGCGCGGGCTTCCACTGTCGTGTCTTCCCCGGCTCCCTGTCGTCCCCTTCCTAGGCCTCACCGTCGTCCACCGCCCTGGTGCTCTCGGCGCGGCATGGTCAACGTGGTCAAGGAACGACTTCCATCGGACGTGGACTGTACGTGGAGAGGCTGACAGCTGGGTCCATGGCCGCAGAAAGTAAGCGCCTCCTTATTACGTGCAAAATAATTATTCCTCCACCTGATAGCGGGGACCCACCGAACGGGCCACCGTATTTCGCCAAAAACACGTTTCCCCCCTGACTGCTGGGACCCACCAGCTACACCTTCGCACGCAAGGAAGTGCGTCCGGGCAAAAAAAACGATTCGCCCCCCCTAACTGCTGGGACCCACCAGCTACATCTTCTCACGCAAGGAAGTGCCTGACAGTCGGGACCCACCTGGTCGAAGCATACGTAGCGTTGTCATTCTGGTCGCGAATGTGTACGTACATATATACTGGTCGATGTAGAGGCGCGCACGTGTCGTAGTAGAGGCGCGCACGTAGCATGTACATGTACGTACAGCGGCCAGGGTGCAAGAAAGAAAATACGTCCACGTATGTGTACATATGGGCGGGGTCACGAACGCCTACTCGCGCATACGTACGGCCAGGGCTCGTGTACATGGCTGGGTCGGAACGGAGAAACAGTGTCGTCGTCGTGTTCATGGGGAGGAAACGGAATGCGTTGTGTTCATGGGGAGGCAACGGAATGCGTTGTGTTCATCGGGAGGGCTTGGACGGAACACGCGATGGAAACGAGGCCTGCCGTACCGCAAAACGGAGGAAACGGCCTTGTGTTCGACCGGCCACGTTCGAAACGGGATCCTGTTCATCGGGAGGGGTCTGGCGTACCGCAAAATGGAGGAAACGGACCTCCTACGGTCGAAATGGGGGTCCTATTGATCGGGAGGGGTGTGGCGTACCGCAAAACGGACGAAACGGACTTGTGTTGGAGCAATGGTCCTGTTCATCGGGAGGGGTGTGGCGGACCGCAAAACGGGACTCCACGGGATACTGTTCATCTCCACTATAGACCCCCTCCAGCCTCCACGAGCTACTGTTCATCCACCGTCGACCTCCTCCAGCCTCCACCTGCGACTGTTCATCCACGGGCTCCTGTTCATCCAGCCTCCACCGCGCGCTACTCCACTGGCTACTGTTCAACCACCCCTCTCCACGGGCTCCTGTTCAACCACCCCTCCACGGGCTACTGTTAATCCTGCCCTCCATCGTCTACTGTTCATCCTTCCCTCCACGGGGTGGTCCTGTTCATCCAGCCCTCCATGGGGTCCTGTTCATCCAGCCCCAACCAGCTTGATCGATCGGGGTCATGTTCATCCAGAGGCAACACCACGGGGTCCTGTTCATCCACCCCCACCGGGAACTATTCATCCAACCCCCCCCCCCCCCCCCACCCCCCCCCCCCCGTGCAACCCTCACTGTTCATCCAGAGGCAGCATCGATCGGCTTCAGTTAGCAGCAGTAGCGAAGGAATCGCTCGATCGGTTTCGTTAACAGCCATCGATCGATCGATCGGGTTCAGTAACGCGTAGCTAGCCTGCAGTGCAATCGCTCGGGTTCAGTTAGAGCCCAACGCCTCGCTCGGATTCAGTTAGAGCCAACACCTCGCACACACGCGCGTACGTGTACGAGAGAAACATGCATCGCTCGGCCCCCGACCTCCCACCATAACCGGGAACTCCCCGAAATTTTCCTCCCCCTCGCTTCTACCACGGTTTTTTTCGTCATGGACAGCCCAAAGAATGTCATGCAGCTGCGTCTCCGGCCCGCCCAGGACGAAAAGCCCATTTTCTGTCATGATTTTTTGCCATAGAAGTAGGAGCCCACCACATCTATGATGATACCGGGTTTTGTCACAATTATCATCATAGAAGTGTCATATATATGACAGAAAAAAAATTCGTTTGGCCCAAAATGTCACGGATGTGTCTTTTTTTGTAGTGCAGGGATTCCTCCCTCCAGCGTATATGGTCCCGGTTCGAGCCGGGCTCGCCACCTATAATGGCGGGGAGCAAGCGGAGAGCTTTCCCAACCCCTCTAAGGGAGAGCGGGTATGCCTTGTCCCTTATTTGTTAAGGGAACTCGGATTTCCAATCCATCCATTTCTCCGAGGGCTCCTGGAGTTCTACGGCCTCCAGTTGCACAACCTCACCCCTGCCTCCATACTGCACATCGCTGGTTACGTAGCCCTTTGCGAGCTGTTTCTGGGTTGCGAAGCTCATTTTGCACTATGGAAGAAGTTGTTCTGCCTTGTGCCCCGTACACAGAGGGGATTAATATATCAAGTGGGCAGAGCCGAAGTATGGCGCATCGCCGGGACCGGATACCTATCCGGTACCCCGAAGAAGACGTCCGAGGAATGGCCTTCGGAGTGGTTTTATATGGAGGATGTTCCTCTCCCGGATCCTATCTGGATTGGTCTTCCTGAGTTCGACAACGCCCCTTTGAAGAAACGCCTAAGCTGGCGCCCACGGAGCCCACAGGAGGAAGATGATAGAGACGTATTTTATCTGATGGGCCGGATAAAGTTGTTGGCCAAATCAGGACCGACCATAACCGAGGTTATGGCAATATGCATTATGCGGGGGGTGCAGCCACTTCAATATCGAGGCCACCCCATGTGGCACTTAAACGGGGAAGATGATGCCACTCGCTGCGGGCACAAGGGACCAGACTCAGTTGCTGCTCTAGCAAAAATTCTATCCGATCTGTATAAGGGGGAAGAAGAGGAGTTCCTCTGCATCAAGCCACGGGATGGATTCTCCATGAACAACCCTCGAAGCTGGGTGAGCTTCCGCTCTTTTTACTTCCATCCTACCCTTGTTTTCGTGATAAATATTTACCTTGCCATTTCATCGCAGGAACTGCGTAAGGCGGTAGGGGAGATCAATAGCCCACCTCCACAACCAGAGGATCCTGAGCGGGTCCTCTACCCCGGCCTGAAAGAGGATCCAGACATATTCATGGAGCTGATTGATAGAATTTTCTATCAGCTAAGCTGTCATGACGCCATGGTGGCCATTATAGCCGACTACCCTGGGCTACTCCTAGCCTCGCAGGTAAATGAGACCGGAGTCCCAACCTTTGAAAAGGATTTCCTTTTATGCACTTCACCTACCGTATACAAACGGTGTTTTATAGGGAAGGCCCTCGGGACACCATGCCGAGCCCGCGGCGACCCGCCAACAAGGGGTTTCAAAGCCGGACAGGCTAAAAAGGAAGGCGGTCCAGACGGAGACGCCGGCGCAGAGGTATGATGCAACACCTCACTCCGTGGTTGTCGTCTTTAAAAATATACTAACACCCGTGTTTCCTAGAAGGAATAACGCTCGTCGGACAATATCCGGAGAGGTCGCCGATCATGCCTCTACCAGTCGGGCTCCAGGGCCGGACACAGAGGCAGAAGCTAACATGAGGTACACGTCGGATGCTCCTTCTACAAAGGATGCGGATAAGATATCCACTACGAATTCCAAACTGGAGAGCGCCATGAATCACAGGCGTCGCCGAGCCGTACTCCGTGATGCTTGTTTCTCCCGAGAGGCGTTTGATGCATTCAACTCGGGAGATGCGTACATCCGTGCTGCTCAAAATGGTCTAGCCAGAGCCACGGACCAGTATGTAAAGGATGTACGGGTAAGAAAATTTGATGAGTATATATATCAGTAGCCCCTGAGACTTGAAACAGTTGGCACAACTGATTTAAGGATCATTTATTGTGCAGGTTCTTAGAAAGAAAAATACTCGACTGTCACAGGAGCTGGAGGAATGCAAGACCCAACTTCGGGCCGCCGTTGCCGCATTGAAGGAACCTGAAAAGTCCCCAGCTGGTAACATTTGTTTCAAAGAATGATAGGTACATATAGTATGCGGCATGGCTGCAGATCTAACAATAGATATTGTAGATGACTCCGAAGAGAATCTGGAGGACCAGCATGTCGTACGACAGCTAAAGGCTGGCGAATGCGTGCTGACTAAGGTCATGCGGGAGAAAAACAATCTCCAACACGCCAATACCAAGCTGAGCGTGGAACTGAAAGATGTTCGAGCCCAGCTTGCGGACTCCGTGAAGCAGAATAAGCGGCTTCGACGCGGCATTTTCAGTAAGTGCTTGAACGAACCCTTAAATGAGTGCGGCGGAGAAGCCGGCTAACAGAGTTATGTCTGCAGGTATGCTAACGGGTCGCCCCGCGGAGGAGATGCCCGGGTTTGCGGGTGATCTTCTACCCGAGCTCTCACAACTGCACGAACAAGTTCAGCAGGTGATGCAAGGTATTGCCCAGGCCTTGTGGCCATCCGTCTCCCTGCCAGCAAGCATTGGAGAGCTTCCGGAGAAGCTCAAGGGAGCACGGCGGCGCTTCCGATTATGGAAGATATCGGCCTGCCGTCAAGGTGCCAGGGAAGCCTGGGCCATGGTGAAGACGCGGTATACCAAGGCTGACCCAAACCACATGGCCGAAGTCGGACCTATGGGGCCCGATGGGAAAGAGATCCCCGTTAGCTTAGTGTATGGGCAAGTAGAATTAGCCGCAAAGTATTCCCAACAGGATTGTATGCTAGACAGCCTGTTGGATGGTATAGAAGAGGAATTTAGTCAGTCTACATGGCTATGTAATTAAAGTGACATGTATAATGCCTTCTAGCCAGATTGTAAATCATTTGTCACGGCGGACCTTTTCGCTTCAACCTCGGGACCCGATAGTCCGGAGTGTATCCGAATACCCGCTCAGTTATATAAGAACCGGGGTATGCGTGGAAACCAGGCATAGGGGTCATTAGTGCTTGAACAGACAACTACCCAACTAGTTATGTTATATTACATGGGTAGTAAGAAACATCTTCCAGGGAGAATAGTTCCGTTAAGGATTCCTTTCCCTGGGTACGCATGCCCTAAAGTGCATGTCCGGACTGCGAGAGGAGACGCAGGCAAAAACATCTGGGGGCACATATGGAAAATAAATAAAAATCATCTTTTGTTCACCGACCGAATATTCCCTTAAGAATGCTAGCTTTCGGCTTCACCCAGTTTGAGGTACACATCCGGCCGACCCGGCAGTAACAATCGCAGAGGTGCTCCCCTTATGCCCTAGTCGAATTAACGGGAACGTGGGGCATAAATACAAGAGCCAGGCAACCCAGCTTGGCCAAAACCTAAGTCATATCGATGCATATGATGGCAAATAAAAGGTACATGTGGAAGAATAACACATGTGCGGGGCATGAAGCCCAAATAAATAATTAAGCTTCTGTGTAAGAAGCCCCCAGGTATAATGAGCGCGGTTAGCGCGTCAGTAGTGTGCAAGCAAGGCACAAGTTGGCCCTTGAAGGCCTTGAGAAAGAATAAAAGAAAGAAAGAGAAAAAAGACAGATAATGTATATGCAAAAAATGGATAGAGGAAGGAGACGAACATAGAATCCGGCACTAGGCGTAGAATCTTCGGAGCCTAGCTGCGTTCCATGGGTTCGGCTCAAGTCGATTATTCGATGCATCCCATAGACGGTATGCTCCACCGGTCAGAACTTGGTCAATAATGAAGGGACCTTCCCATTTGGGCTCGAGCTTGGTCTTTTTCTTCTCTAGCAAGCGTAGAAGTAGCTCACCAACGTTATAAGTTTTGGCCCATACTTCTCTGCTTTGGTATCTGCGAGCCTGTTGCTGATAGAATGCGGAACGGGCTTTTGCTACGTCGCGCTCCTCCTCCAGGGTATCCAGATTGTCCTGCCGATCGAGCTCGGCTTCTCTTTCTTCATACATGCACACTCGAGGTGAGTCATGAATTATGTCGTAGGGCAGAACCGCCTCTGCGCCGTACACCATAAAGAAGGGTGTGTATCCGGTAGTACGATTCGGCGTGGTCCACAGCCCCCAGAGTACGGAGTCGAGCTCCTCTACCCAGTGCGTGTTAGACTCCTTTAAGCACCGCACTAATCTGGGTTTGATGTTGCTCATGATAAGACCATTTGCTCGCTCAACTTGGCCATTAGTTTGTGGGTGATAGACAGAGGCATAATCGAGCTTAATGCCCATGTTGCTACACTAGAGTTTTACCTCATCGGCCGTGAAGTTCGTGTCGTTGTCAGTGATGATGCTGTGGGGGACGCCATAACGGTGTACAACCCCGGATATGAAGTCTATCACCAGTCCGGATTCGGTCGTTTTAACAGGTTTGGCTTCTATCCATTTGGTGAATTTATCCACCATGACCAGTAAGTATTTTTTCTTATGGGTTCCCCCTTTAAGGGGTCCAACCATGTCAAGCCCCCAGACCGCGAAGGGCCAGGTAATGGGGATTGTTTGGAGGGCGGTGGGTGGCATGTGGCTTTGGTTTGCAAAAAGCTGGCAACCGACGCAACGTTGGACCAAGTCCTGTGCATCTACCCGGGCCATCGGCCAATAAAAACCTGTACGAAAGGCCTTGCTTACAAGGGCCCGGGCTGCGGTGTGGTGCCCGCCGAGTCCGACATGAATTTCTGCCAAAAGCTTCCGCCCTTCCTCTTCGGAGATGCACCTTTGAAGGACTCCGGTAGTGCTTTTTTATATAGCTCTCCCTCGTGGACCCTGTAGGCTTTAGATCGCCGCACTATGCAGCGTGCCTCATTTTGGTCCTTGGGAAGTTCCTGCCTAGTTAGGTAGGCCAGGAATGGTTCTGTCCACGGGGCGATGATGGCCATTATTACATGGGCTGAAGGTGTTATTTCGGTGGCAGAGCCTCCGATTATGTCAGAGTGTTCGGTATCGGGCATTTTGGCCGGGTCCGAACTATTGTTACCGGTGTCCCCTTCCCATACCACGGATGGCTTAAACAACCTCTCCAAAAAGATGTTGAGGGGACCGCATCGCGTTTTGCGCCGATGCGGGCGAGGATATCCGCCGCCTCATTGTTTTCCTGAGCCACATGGTGAAATTCGAGCCCCTCAAACCGAGCTGACATCTTTTGGACGGCGTTGCGATAGGCCGCCCTCTTCGGATCCTTGGCATCGAAGTCTCCATTTATTTGGGATATTGCAAGGTTCGAATCCCCACGCACCTCCAGGCGTTGAATGCCCATGGAAACTGCCATCCGAAGACCAGGTAACAGGGCTTCGTATCTGGCTGCGTTGTTGGAGTCTGTATACAGTATCTGTAGTACGTATTGAACTGTATCTCCGGTTGGGGACGTCAGGACGATGCCAGCCCCCAGACCAGCCAGCATTTTGGAGCCGTCGAAGTGCATGATCCAATTGGAGTATGCGCCGTACTCTTTAGGGAGTTCGGCTTCCGTCCATTCGGCGACAAAGTCGGCCAATACTTGTGATTTAATGGCTCGCTGGGGTTTGTATGTTATGTCGAACGGGAGGAGCTCAATGGCCCATTTGGCAATCCGGCCTGTGGCGTCGCGGTTGTTTATAATATCATTAAGTGACACTTCTGAGGCTACTATAATTGAACACTCTTGAAAGTAGTGTCGCAGCTTCCGGGATGCCATGAATACCACATAGGCTATCTTTTGATAATGTGGGTACCGTGATTTGCATGGAGTGAGGACAGTGGATACATAATATACCGGCTTTTGAAGGGGGAATTTATGTCCGTCTGTTTCTCGTTCGACGACGAGCACTGCGCTTACAACCTGATGAGTTGCCGCAATGTACAACAGCATTGGTTCACCGATGTTTGGCACGGCCAGGATTGGGTTGGTTGCCAGTATGGCTTTTATTTCTTCCAATCCGGCTATGGCAGCATCCGTCCACTCGAAGTGTTCGATGCGCCGAAGGAGGCGATAAAGGGGTAATGCCTTTTCTCCTAAACGGGAGATAAAGCGGCTTAGAGCCGCCACACATCCGGTTAATTTCTGGATTTGTTTGAGGTCCGTTGGGATATCCAACTGTGACAAAGCTCAGATTTTGGCCGGATTTGCTTCATTTCCTCTACTGGAGACAATGAAACCCAGGAGCTTTCCGGCTGGTACACCGAAAACGTATTTTTCCGGATTGAGCTTGATGTCGTATGTTTAGAGGTTGTCGAATGTGAGCCTCATGTCGTCTATTAGAGAGTCGACGTGTTTGGTTTTGACGACCACATCATCTACGTATGCCTCTACTATTTTGCCGATCTGTTTCTCCAGACATGTCTGAATCATGCGCTGATATGTTGCGTCGGCGTTTTTAAGCCCAAAAGGCATTGTGTTGAAACAGAAGGGGCTGTATGGTGTGATAAATGCCGTTGCGGCTTGGTCGGACTCCGCCATCTTGATTTGGTGGTAGCCGGAGTATGCGTCGAGGAAACACAATGAATCGTGTCCTGCGGTAGCATCGATAATTTGATCGATGCGGGGGAGGGGGAAGGGATCCTTTGGGCAAGCCTTGTTGAGGTCCTTGAAATCGACACATAGGCGCCAGGATTTGTCCTTCTTTGGTACCATCACCAGGTTTGCTAGCCAGTCCGGGTGTTTTATTTCTCTAATGAACCCGGCCTCCAATATCTTGGCTAGTTCCTCTCCCATAGCTTGTCTCTTAGGTTCAGAGAAACGCCGAAGAGTCTGCTTGACCGGCTTGAATCCCTTTAGAATATTAAGGCTGTGCTTGGCCAGCCTGCGTGGGATTCCTAGCATGTCTGAGGGGTGCCAGGCGAATATGTCCCAATTCTCGCACAGGAACTCTCGTAGTGTGGCGTCCACGGCGAGGTTTAACTGTGCCCCGATGGAGGCTGTTTTTGTAGGGTCTGTTGGGTGGACTTGGAATTTGACTATTTCATCCGCTGGTTTAAAAGAGGTGGACTTGGATCTCTTGTCAAGTATCATGTCGTCCCTGTCCACTGTGGAGCGTAGCGCAGTTAATTCCTCGGCCGAAAGGGCTTCAGATAATGCCTCGAGGGCCAGTGCGGCTGTTTTGTTTTCGGCGCGGAGTGATGTGTCTGGATCACTAGCGAGAGTGATGATTCCGTTGGGCCCGGGCATTTTGAGCTTCATGTACCTGTAATGGGGTATGGCTTGGAAGATCGTGAATGCCTCCTGCCCTAAAAGGGCGTGGTATCCGCTACTGAACGGGGCCACTTGGAATGTAATTTCTTTGGACCTATAGTTCTCCGGCATGCCGAATACCACATCTAGTGTGATTTTCCCAGCACAGCGTGCTTCCCGACTGGGGATGATTCCTTTGAAGGTTGTGCTGCTTTGCTCAATGCGGTTCTAGTCTATTTCCATTTTTTGAAGAGTTTCCTCATAGATGAGGTTTAATCCACTGCCGCCATCCATGAGTACTTTGGAGAGTCGAAAGCCATCCAAAATTGGACTGAGGACCAGTGCAACTGGTGCTCTGGCTGTTCGGAATTTAGGTTCGTCACTGGCATTGAAGGTAATAGCCATGTCACTCCATGGATTTATTGCTGCCACGTGGCAGATTTCGGCAAGGCTGCGGAGTGTTCGCTTGCGCCTATTATTTGATGCGAAGGTTTCAAAGACTGTTAATACCGTATTGTTATCCCTGGGATGGTGCTCTGTGGCATCTGGGATGAGAAGATCCTCACCACTTTTGGCCACCTGCCGGAGTACCCAACATGCTCTAAGGCTGTGTGTTGGTATGGTATCCGCTGTACTATGAATTTTGCAGGGTCCGTTGAGCCATCCCTCCAATACGGTTCCACGCCCTGTAGAGGGTTTTTGCTTCTTTGTAATTAACTCGGGTGATGATAGTGCACCCTTTTACTTTGGACTGGGTGTATATTTGGAGCCGGATTATCCCAAAATTTCGTTTCGGTTTTCCAGGCGCTTTCCATCGCATAGTACTTTCGTACTATGGACGCCAAGTCAGTGAAGCGTGATATGTCACGGTGACTTATGGCGTTAAGGATTCCCTTGTCCGTGCAATTATTGCGGAAAAATGAGACTGCGTCTTCCTCGCGACAGTCCTTAACCTTGTTCATCACAAGGAGGAATCTGGCCCAATAATGATGTACTATTTCCTGGGGTGCTTGCCTGATGTGGGAAAGATCATTTATGTTTGGGTGGGTGGGTGGATTTGAGTCCAAACCCTTACCCGATCTGAGACCCAGGGGCCGAGGAGTTTCCAATCTTGGAAGTTCGGGTTCCGGGATGTTGCCCGATAAGTCTGGCCCGCCGCCTGACTCTAGATTCAGGGCTTGGGTGATGTCCTCCCGTAAATGGGTATCCGACTCGGAGAGCTCAGGAATCCGGACATAGTTAGTCCTCAAGATAGAGGAAGAATCGCCGCATTGTTCCTCCACCACCGCAATATGATGGGTGACCGGTGGAGAGTTAATCTCCCTTTGATCGGGTTTAAGCCCAATCCGATCATAGTCTGTAGAGACTCCCAAGGCGGCGATGCGATCCAAGAGCTCGTTTAGGGATGAGAGCTCCATTGGATCCATCTGCTCGGCAAATTCCGAGCCGACGTGGAGGCTGTTTTGGATGACCCGAGAAGTCATCGTCGGTGCAGCAGCCAAACGGGCGGTCATGATGAAACTGCCTAGCCGGAGAGTTTGGCCGACAGCCGGGGCTCCCGCGGCGGTAATGTTGTTTTTAACAACGAGACGAGGCATCCTTCCTTACGGTGACGGCACAGTGGAACTCTCAATGAAAGCACCAATGTCGGCGTCAAAACCGGCGGATCTCGGGTAGGGGGTCCCGAACTGTGCGTCTAGGCAGATGGTAACAGGAGGCGGGGGACACGATGTTTACCCAGGTTCGGTTCCTCTTGATGGAGGTAATACCCTACGTCCTGCTTGATTGTTCTTGATAATATGAGTAGTACAAGAGTTGATCTACCACGAGATCGAAGAGGCTAAACCCTAGAAGCTAGCCTATGGTATGATTGTATATCCTCTCTACAGACTAAACCCTCCGGTTTATATAGACACCGGAGGGGGCTAGGGTTACACAGAGTCGGTTACAAGGAAGGAGATCTACATATCCGAATTGCCAAGCTTGCCTTCCACGCCAAGGAGAGTCCCATCCGGACACAGGACGAAGTCTTCAATCTTGTATCTTCATAGTCTGACAGTCCGGCCAAAGGATATAGTCCGGCCGTCCGGATACCCCCTAATCTAGGACTCCCTCAGGCCCTATCCCCGACAGTTTCTGGGTCGTGTGGGAAGGACCCCCCAATCGCCCACACTCACTTGGCGACGGTTCCAAATGCCGTCGCGGAAAGGGGTTTTAAACCGTTTGTTTAGGACCGATGCGCACCAGTGCTAGTTGGTGCTTTATAAGAGAAGATGGAGACTCAAATAAAAATTAAAAATTGCATAAAGCACAAGAAAGGCCCTTCGTAGAGGGAAGTAGAGATTTGTAGAGGTGCCAGAGCTCAAAGCGAAAAAGATAGAGATAAAAACATTTTGGGAGGCATGATTTTCCTGTCAACGAGAACGATCGAGTAGTTCCCAATACTTTCCATGCTAGATATATCATAGGCGGTTCCCAAACATAAATTAAAGTTTATTCCTTTTTCAACCATACTTTCACTTTCCATGGCTAGCCATATCAACGGGTGCCTTCCATACCAACACTTTCCAATGAATTTATTATTTGACAGCATAAAGTAAATTCATTTTTCATTTTGGGACTGGGCATCCCTAATACCTTTGACTTACTCCCGTGCAATGACAAGTGAATAAACACTCATCGTGAGAATAACATTTCTAGCATGGAAATATATTAGCCACCCCCTACTGTTTCATGAGCGGTACGAGCACACAAAAGAGAAATTTATTTTAAAAATTAGAGATGGCACATACAAATTTGCTCAGAACGGCACGGAAATACCGGATATAGGTAGGTATGGTGGACTCATGTGGCAAAACTGGTTTAAAGGATTTTGGATGCACAAGTAGTGATCATACCTACTGCAAAATGAAGGCTAGCAAAAGATTGGGAAGCGACCAACCAAGAAACGAAAAATATCATAAGCGAGCATTAAGAGAAGTCACATGTCTTTAAGAGGGGAAAGACATGTTAGAATGTGTTATGTTTGTTTTGCTCCAATTTTCTTTTCCCTATCTTCTCCCATTTTCAAATATCAGATTCAAGGGGAGAAAGAGCGCATTTCCTAGGGAAGAAAATCTTTGGATTTCATTGCATATCTTTACTCTTTGGGGACATGTCTATGTCCAAATAGAGTACTAAGTACTCACTCTCTACATGTCATCCCAATCTTGGTACTCTTGTCGTTTTTTCATCTTGCTTTGCTTAGTAGGTGTTCTTGTGTTATCTAACCCTGTTTTCTCAAGTCTACCTCCTCCAAAGCCAGTTCAAGACCACAAGGTAAGTATATGCATCACACTCATGTGCATGATGATCTCTTGCTGATGTACATATTGTTTGCAAGAAAGACTCATGAACATGAAGGTATATTTCTTGTATCTACATCAATTGCTCTAATGCATATAGCCAAGATACATGTAACTCATCGCTTGCTCTGACATGTCTATGCATTCACATGCTCTTATATTCTATCTTCACATGATTGCATACATGTAGGGGGAGCCTATGCATGTTACATGTCCTTCCAAAGCTTTACTTGTTATTCCTCATATCTTTATCTAAAGCTTTGATGTATGTTGTCATCAACTACCAAAAAGGGGGGATTGAAAGCACAAGTGCTCCCTGGGTGATTTTGGTAATTAATGACAACATATCTCTTGTTGGACTAATATTTTTATCTAGTATATTTCAGAAAGATCAACAAAGGCGTGGCATGGACAAGAGGATGTGGAACCCCTTCAAGAAGCTAAGGACAGAAGATTAGAAAAAGCTCAAGGCTCTTCATTTCTATTTTAGTGATCCAAGATCACATTGAGTCCATAGGAAAGCCAATACTATTAAAAGGGGATGGGGTGTTGCTTAATGGCTTGCTTGCTCAAAGTGCTTAGTGATATGCTCCAAAGCCCTCAACCACTTTCTCATTTCCACATATGTCCTAAACCTAAAGTCAAACTCATCCTCGTCGATTTGATCTATCCGGCGCCACCGAGTTCACTTGACATAGCCACTGCTAGAAACCCTAATCAGTTCAATCTCACCGATGGGATCTCGGTCCCACCGAGATGGGCTTGCAAACTCTCGGTTGCCTGTTGCAATTATTTCGGTCTCACCAAAATATGCAGTCGGTCCCACCGAGTTTGTTTGACCAACTCTCTGTTTGCTTATTGCCAAAATCGGTCCCACCGAGTTTGTGTAGTCGGTCAAACCGACTTTAGGTTTTACCCTAACCCTAGCACATCGGTCCCACCGAGTTGATCATATCGGTCCCACCGAAAAGCCTAACATTCACATTTTGAACCATATTGGTCTGACCGAGTTTCACTATTCGGTCCCACTGAGTTTGGCTCTTTTGTGTGTAACGGCTAGATTTTGTGTGGAGGCTATAAATACCCCTCCACCTCCTTCTCCATTTAAGAGAGAGCCATCAGAACGTGCCTACACTTCCACTACTCATTTTCTGAGAGAGAACCACCTACTCATGTGTTGAGACTAAGACATTCCAATCCAATCAGAAGAATCTTGATCTCTAGCCTTCCCCCAAGTTGGTTTCCACTCAAATCATCTTTCTACCATATCCAAATCTGTGAGAGAGAGTTGAGTGTTGGGGAGACTATCATTTGAAGCACAAGAGCAAGGAGTTCATCATCAACACACCATTTATTACCTTTATAGAGTGGTGTCTCCTAGATTGGTTAGGTGTCACTTGGGAGCCTCCGTCAAGATTGTGGAGTTGAACCAAGGAGTTTGTAAGGGCAAGGAGATCGCCTACTTCATGAAGATCTACCCTAGTGAGGCAAATCCTTCATGGGCGATGGCCATGGTGGGATAGACAAGGTTGCTTCTTCATGGACCCTTCATGGGTGGAGCCCTCTGTGGACTCACGCAATTTTTACCCTTCGTGGGTTGAAGTCTCCATCAACATGGATGTACGATAGCACCACCTATCGGAACCACGCCAAAAATCTCTGTGTCTCCAATTGCGTTTGCACACTCCAATCCCATCCCTTTACTTTCTTGCAACTTGCATGATTTACTTTCCGCTGCTCATATACTCTTGCCATGCTTGCTTGAAATGTATTATGAATGTTTAAACTTGTGCTAAAACTCCACCTTAACTTAAAAAACTTAAAAACTGCTACTTTTCTTTGTTGAGGGTCTAATCACCCCCCTCTAGACACTTCTTCTCGATCCTTTCAATTGGTATGAGAGTATTGGTCTCCATTGCTTTGGTTTAATTGCCATTGGAGGAAGATGGATGGGTCTATGATGGGGAGTTTTAGACGTAGAGTGCCTATACTTGATGGAAAAATGAGATGCTTGAGATTTTAAATGAATATCACTTGAACAAGTACATTACTAGACCTTGTGCGCCCCTTGTTGACCCCTTGCATCCTACCCCTGATGAATCTCTTGACATGATCCACAATCTTAGAACTATCAATCTTATCACTAGAGGTTTGCCTAGAAATTTGATTGTTTGCTTGCCTACTCTTGATTGTGCTTACACCTTATGGAGATTTCTTGTGGAACGATTCCCAAACTATTCCTTGCAAAATATAGATGTGATTCTTCAAAAGTCAATTGCTTTAAGTAAGATGAATCCTAGAGATCCTAAGTTTGGTGATTGTTTATTTGAGCTTCGTGACCTTACGCGTGCTAAAGGAGATGTTGTAATCATTAGTAATATCATCTCGAAAGTCATTAGAATTCATAAAGATGAACATTGTCATGATCAAATATCTAATGAATCACTCTCTCTAGGTGATGATCAATCACAAGATGATGTTGAACATGGATACTATGATGAGGATGATGATGATGATAGTGACTTTGATCTCGATGAGTCTATGATACACTTTGGTCTTATGGATAATCTTCGTGGCTACATGGCTGGAGGAAAGGAATGGGTTCTTGATAGTGGATGTACCAATCACATGACCGGAGACAAGGATATGTTTCGTAAGCTTGCTAAAAATGACGGCCCTCGAAAGTATGTCACTTTTTGTGATAACTCAAAGGGTAAGGTAGATGGCCTTGGTAATGTGGCCATCTCACATGATAGCTCCATCCAAAATGTTATGCTCATTGAATCTCTTGGCTATAATCTACTTTCCGTATCTAGACTAGCTGACTTTGGTTTCAATGTCCTATTTACTGAAGTAGATTGCCAAGTGTTTCAGAGGGATAATCATAAATTGGTCTTTACCGGTATACGTAGAGGTGACCTATACATTGTTGATTTCACTAAAAAGGCTCAACCTAGAACTTGCTTAATTGCTAAATCTTCTAAAGGTTGGTTGTGGCATAGAAGGTTAGGTCATGTGGGCATGTGAAATCTTGATAAGCTTATTAAAGGTGATCATATCCTTGGAGTGAAAGATGTTATATTTGACAAGGATAGATTGTGCAGTGCTTATGAAGCACTAAAACAGGTTGGAGGAAGCCACCCTATGAAGAACATCATGACCACGAGAAGACCACTCGAGCTACTTCATATGGATCTCTTTGGTCCAAACGCCTATAAAAGTCTCGGTGGTAATTCGTTTGGTTTAGTCATAGTCGACGATTTGTCAAGATTTACGTGGGTGTTCTTTCTTGATGATAAATCACGGGTCCAACAGATCTTCAAGAACTTCGCTAGGAAGGCCCAGAATCAATTTGAAGTGAAGATCAAGAAGGTTCGTAGCGACAACGGAACGGAGTTCAAGAATGCAAATGTGGATACCTTTCTTGATGAAGAAGGGATTTCACATGAGTTCTCGGCTATGTACACGCCTCAACAAAATGGAGTTGTTGAGAGGAAGAACCAGACTCTTATTGAGATGGCAAGAACGATGCTTGATGAGTACAAGACGCCAAAACAGTTTTGGGCGGAAGCAGTTGAGACAACTTGTCATGCAACAAATCGTCTATATCTTCACAAGCTATTCGGCAAGATGACATACGAGCTTCTCACTGGTAACAAACCCCAAGTTGGATACTTTCGAGTATTCGGCTCAAAGTGCTATATTCTTGATAAGCATCATCGTTCTAAATTTGCTCCTAAATATCATGAGGGTTTCCTACTCGGTTATGGCTCAAACTCTCACACTTACCGTGTCCATAAAAATTTCACCCGAAAGGTTGAAGAGACGGTAGATGTGAAGTTTGATAAATCTAACGGCTCGCAAGTAGAGCAATTGCATATTGATGTAGGAGACAAAGACCCTTCGGAAGCAATCCAAGACTTGTCTATTGGCAAGATTCGCCCAACAGAGGTGAAGGAGAGTACCTCGTCCATCCAAGTGGAGGCTTCTTCCTTACGACAAGGTGAACCAAGAGTTGACTCGGAGGCATCCACAAGTGGGACACGCCAAGATGGAGAAAAAGAGGAAGTACACCAAGATGAACCTCATCAACCTCCTTCTCCACCTCCACAAGAGAACAACAACACCAATAATGAAGAAGGCCAATAGGACGAACAAGATGATGAAGAAGAGGTTCCACCCCGACCCAAACAAAAGCTCTCATGAGTTAGAGCAAGAGTTTCAAGAGACCATCCTGTTGAACAAATCTTCAACGATATTCAAACCGGGAGAATCACTCGCTCTAAAACTCATTTGGCTAATTTCTGTGAACAATATTCATTCATCTCTAGCATTGAACCTACGAAGGTTGAAGAAGTGCTTGATGATCCGGACTGGGTGAACGCTATGCATGAAGAGCTACACAATTTCGAGAGGAACCAAGTGTGGACATTGGTAGAAAAGCTGGACAACAACCAAAATGTCATTGGTATCAAATGGGTGTTTTGGAATAAGCAAGATGAAGATGGACAAGTTGTACGCAACAAGGCCCGTCTCGTCGCCCAAGGATACAGTCAAGTCGAAGTTATGGACTATGGTGAGACATATGCCCCCGTTGCTAGACTTGAGTCCATACGCATCTTACTTGCTTATGACAATCATCATGATATCACATTGTATCAAGTGGGCATTAAAAGTGCTTTTCTAAATGGTGAAATTGAGGAGGAAGTTTACATCAAACAACCTCCCGGCTTTGTTAATCCTAAGAAACCTGACCATGTTTACAAACTTCACAAATCTCTTTATGGTTTTAAACAAGCTCCTAGAGCGTGGTATAAATGCTTGACCAAGTTCCTTATTGAAAAAGGCTTTGAGATTGGAAAGATTGATTCCACTCTTTTTACTAAAAGGGTTAATGGTGAATTATTTGTGTGCCAAATTTATGTTGATGATATCATATTTGGTTCGACTAACCCTCATTTTAGTGAAAAGTTTGGAAGTCTAATGTCGGAGAAGTTTGAGATGTCTATGATGAGTGAACCCAAGTTCTTTCTTGGTTTGCAAATCAAGCAAACTAAGGAGGGTACCTTTGTTTCCCAAACAAATTATACCAATGACTTATTCAAGAAGTTCAACATGCAAGAAAGCAAAGGTATGAAAACACCCATGCCTACTAGTGGACATCTTCACTTGACTAAGGATGGCAAACCAGTTGACCAAAAGGTCTATCGCTCTATGATTGGTTCATTGTTATATCTATGTGCCTCCCGTCCTGATATTATGCTAAGTGTGTGCATGTGTGCACGATATCAAGCGGCCCCTAAGGAATGTCATCTTAAGGCTATGAAAAGGATAGTGAGATACTTAATTCATACACCAAATTTTGGCATTTGGTATCCTAAGAGGTCTTGTTTTGATCTTGTTGGCTACTCTGACTCGGACTATGCTGGTGACAAGGTTGATAGAAAGTCCACTTCGGGTACTTGTCAATTTATTGGTAGATCTCTTGTGTCTTGGTCCTCCAAGAAACAAAACTCGGTATCCTTATCCATCGCCGAAGCGGAATACATTGTCGTCAGTTCATGTTGTGCTCAATTACTTTGGATGACCCAAACTCTTAAATATTATGGGATATATGTGAAACATGTTCCATTGCTTTGTGATAATGGAAGTGCTATTAAGATGCTCACAATCCCGTGCAACGAACTAAGCATATTGAAGTTCGTCATCATTTCATTCAAGATCATGTTGCTAAAGGAGACATTGATCTTAAGCATGTTCATACCGATAAGCAATTGGCGGATATATTCACCAAACCGCTTGATGAGAAAGTATTTTGCCGTTTGAGAGGTGAATTAAACATCATTGATTACTCAAACTTGGAGTAGAAACTCCATTTGGATGCATGCAAGGCATGAGCATTTGACTAATCCTTGATATTTCTCTTATGATGATGATCATATGTCTTGGATCTATATTTGTACCCTTGCATGTCATCAAACCCTTGTAGGTACTTGGATGAATCCAAATCTATGAGATTGCAACTCACTCACATCTTGAGCAATCTGTACATCACCAAGTCTCTACAATATGGTGGTTGAAGACAAGGAAGCATGAATCCTTTCAACATATCATTTGAGAATCTCGATATATCAAATTTCATTTCGTATCAAACTTCATGCTTGTCATTTTGGATACACAAGTGCTCTTCCTTGCAAGACTAACCCATGTAGGTAGATGAACTCAAACTACAAGCGGTGCTCCCAACTCTTGATGAGTTATACCAACCTTGAGCATCCCACACAAGTTCAACTACATGATCAAGTTCAACACCACCACCCCAAGGTATGTTATTCCATCTTAGAGAAGCTTTACCCCAAGACATGGGTCAAAGCAGCTCAACAAGATGAGAATACATCAAAATGCTTAAACAAAAATGGCAATCCCATTTTGAGCTTAAACGATGAGTATGACCTACGATCAAGTGTTCTCACTTGACTCCTCAGTCAATATACTCTAACATAGGTGACTTTGTCGCCGACCCTCTCTAGATGAAGTTCTCTAGTGTTTTTTTAGTCCTTGCATTTGTGCCTAGCATGTTTCCCTTTCACTTCATCTAGATTTTTTTCTCTTCTTTTATGTTCTGCATTCCCTGCATCCAATTCATTGCAAATCTTTCAGTTAATTCCCTGTAAATCTTTGTGAGATATTATTTGCCTAGTGAGCTGAGATGACAAAATCTTTCCTCTGTATTGAACTCGGTCTCACCGATTTATACATCCCGGCTAGACCGAACTACAATGCCACATTGTAGATTTTTCATCGGTCCAACCAACAAGGACAAACCCGGTCTGACCGATATGCATCATCTATGACACTACCAACTCGGTGTCACCCGATGAGAATAACTCAGAGTCACCAATTTCAATACTGAGAAACATTTTGCCATTTGCATCCTGCATATCTCTTCCAGCTCCACTCGATGATTCTTGTCCTCTACCAGCATCTTAAATTACATGTCGCTTTGTAATGTGAATCAAGGACCAAACCTACTTGACTCATGCTCCAAACCTTTTCTTGGAAATTGATGTCAAAGGGGGAGAGAGAGTACATCAAAGCTTATCACATAAGGGAGAAAGCATGCCTTTAGCTTCTCCAGATGCTTATCAATCATAGAGGAGACAAGTCACATGTCTTTAAGAGGGGAAAGACATGTTAGCATGTGTTATGTTTGTTTTGCTCTGATTTTCTTTTCCCTATCTTCTCCCATTTTCAAATATCAAATTCAGGGGGAGAAAGAGCCCATTTGCAAGGGACGAAAATCTTGGGATTTCATTGCATATCTTTACTCTTTGGGACATGTCTATATCCAAATAGAGTACTAAGTACTCACTCTCTACATGTCATCTCAACCTTGGTACTCTTGTGGTTTTCTCATCTTGCTTTCCTTAGTAGGTGTTCTTGTGTTATCTAACCTTGTTTTCTCAAGTTTACCTCCTCCAAAGCCAGCTCAAGACCACAAGGTAAGTATATGCATCACACTCATGTGCATGATGATCTCTTGCTGATGTACATACTGTTTGCAAGAAGGACTCATGAACATGAAGGTATATTTCTTGTATCTACATCATTTGCTCTAATGCATATAGCCAAGATACATGTAACTCATTGCTTGCTCTGACATACCTATGCATTCACATGCTCTTATATTCTATCTTCACATGATTGCATACATGTAAGGTGAGCCTATGCATGTTACATGTCCTTCCAAAGCTTTACTTGTTATTCCTCATATCTTTATCCAAAGCTTTGATGTATGTTGTCATTAATTACCAAAAAGGGAGAGATTGAAATCACAAGTGCTCCCTGGGTGATTTTGGTAATTAATGACAACATATCTCTTGTTGGACTAATATTTTTATCTAGTATATTTCAGAAAGATCAACAAAGGCGTGGCATGGACAAGAGGATGTGGAACCCCTTCAAGAAGCTAAGGACAGAAGATTGGCAAAATATCAAGGCTCTTCATGTCTATTTTAGTGATCCAAGATCACATTGAGTCCATAGGAAAGCCAATACTATTAAAAGGGGATGGGGTGTTGCTTAATGGCTTGCTTGCTCAAAGTGCTTAGTGATATGCTCCAAAGCCCTCAACCACTTTCTCATTTCCACATATGTCCTAAACCTAAAGTCAAACTCGGCCCCACCGATTTGATCTATCCGGCGCCACTAAGTTCACTTGAGATAGCCACTGCCAGAAACCCTAATCAGTTCGGTCTCACCGATGGGATCTCGGTCTCACCGAGATGGGCTTGCAAACTCTCTGTTGCTTGTTGCAACTATTTCGGTCTCACCGAAATATGCAGTCGGTCCCACCGAGTTTGCTTGACCAACTCTATGTTTGCTTATTACCAAAATCGGTCCCATCGAGTTTGTGTAGTCGGTCAAACCGAGTTTAGGTTTTACCCTAACCCTAGAACATCGGTCCCACCGAGTTGATCATATCGGTCCCACTGAAAAGCCTAACATTCACATTTTGAACCATATTAGTCTGACCGAGTTTCACTATTTGGTCCCACCGAGTTTGGCTCTTTTGTGTGTAACAGCTAGATTTTGTGTGGAGGCTATAAATACCCCTCCACCCCCTTCTCCATTTAAGAGAGAGCCATCAGAACGTGCCTACACTTCCACTACTCATTTTTGAGAGAGAACCACCTACTCATGTGTTGAGACCAAGCATTCCAATCCAACCAATCTTGATCTCTAGCCTTCCCCAAGTTGCTTTCCACTCAAATCATCTTTCCACCATATCCAAATCTCTGTGAGAGAGTTGAGTGTTGTGGAGACTATCATTTGAAGCATAAGAGCAAGGATTTCATCATCAAAACACCATTTATTACCTTTTATAGAGTGGTGTGTCCTACATTGGTTAGGTGTCACTTGGGAGCCCCCATCAAGATTGTGGAGTTGAACCAAGGAGTTTGTAAGGGCAAGGAGATTGCCTACTTCGTGAAGATCTACCCAAGTGAGGCAAGTCCTTCGTGGGCGATGGCCATGGTGGGATAGACAAGGTTGCTTCTTCGTGGACCCTTCGTGGGTGGAGCCCTTCGTGGACTCGCGCAACCATTACCCTTCGTGGGTTGAAGTCTCCATCAACGTGGATGTATGATAGCACCACCTATCGGAACCACGCCAAAAATCTCCGTGTCTCCAATTGCGTTTGCACACTCCAATCCCATCCCTTTACTTTCTTGCAACTTGCATGCTTTACTTTCCACTGCTCATATACTCTTGCCATGCTTGCTTGAAATGTATTGTGAATGTTTAAACTTGTGCTAAAACTCCACCTTAACTTAAAGAACTTAAAAACTGCTACTTTTCTTTGTTGAGGGTCTAATCACCCCCCTCTAGACACCTCTTCTTGATCCTTTCACGGTGCTCAATCTCAGTGATAGAAAGAGACATGACACACATGTATCATTGCTATTAAGGGTAAAAAGATTGGGTTTATTCCTACATGAATAAATCTTGTCTATATCATGTCATCGTTCTTATTACATTACTCCATTTTTTCATGAACTTAATACACTAGATGCATGCTGGATAGCGGTCAATGTGTGGAGTAATAGTAGTAGATCCAGGCAGGAGTCGATCTACTAATCTTGGACGTGATGCCTATATACATGATCATTGCCTTGGAGATCGTCATAATTATTTGCTTTTCTGTCAATTGCCCAACAGTAATTTGTTTACCCAGCATATGCTATTTTCTTGAGAGAAGTCTCTAGTGAAATCTACGGCCCGGGGTCTATTTCCTATCATATTAAATCTAAGAATACCTTGTTGCACTTTTATTTATTTATTTTATGTTGTGTTTTAGTTATATCTATTTATCAAATCTCACATGATTTAATCTATGTTAATACCGTTGAGGGATTGACAACCCCTTCATGCGTCGGTTTACAAGTATTTGTTGTTTGTGTGCAGGTGTTGTTTACATAGTGTTGCTTGCTCCTACTAGATTGATAACCTTGGTTTCATAACTGAGGGAAATACTTACCTTTCCTGTGTTGCATCATCCCCTCCTTTTCGGGGAATTACCAACACAGATACAAGCAATCATCTGCTATGGCCCAATGGGGCAACGTAGCGGCAGCGCGAGAGTAGGTGCAGCCACGAGGAGAACCACGGGTCAACGGCGCTACGACCCCACGGGGCGATGCAGCGACAGCCCGATGCTCGATCGATGTAAGGGCGCGCTGTACTCGAGACAATCTTCATAGGACCTGCGGAGGCCCGAACAACAGACATGCCCGATCGGTCGCACGACGTGGGCGGGGCGGACCGCGGCGCGGGCGGGTGATCAATCCAATCGCGCATGAGATCATGGACGCCGCTCGGTGGAGGCGGGGTTGTGGCAAAGTCCGAGCTGAAACCGGTGACGACGGACGGCGTGTGATGACGGGTGGACTAGCGTGTCAGCGTCAGCACCCGGGCGCCCGAGCGGCCAGCTCCGAGGGGCGAACGCAACGTTGTGTGGAGGCGCCCGTACATATGCGGCGGAGGCGGAGGCGGGATGGTGATGCAGGAGTCTCGGTGGAAGTAGGGCGGCGACAACCGGTGCAGGGTGACGGGCGCGTAGAGGCGCAGATGACGACCGTGACGGCCGCCTGCCGCGCAAGGGCATCGGGTCGGAGAAGTGGTCGGCCGGTCGTGCTGGTGTCGGAGTAGAGGCGCGCGGTTAACGACGGCGGCGAGCAACGCAACCCGATTTTAGATCGAAAAACCAAAAAGTTAGACGCTGATCAAAGCGTCCGGCGAGAGAGGAAAACCCGGAGCAAGGGCTCGGGAAAAAGACTCTCTAGGGCAGCCGGTTGACATGACCGACAAACAAACCCTAGGTACGGGCAACGCGACCCTCCGGAGGCGGCGCGTGAGGCGGAAGTGGCGGGCGGCGGCTAGGGTTGGATCGATTAGGCTGATACCATGTTATAAGGGATATGAAGGAATTTGTGGAATCAATGGATGTATTATTACCGAAAAAGGGTATCTCCGCTTTGTATACAAAGCAACCAACCGAGACAACCAACAACAGGTGCTGGGGCGGAAGCAGCACAATCACGCCCAACAGAAATGAAACAGAAAATACAAGAGAAACAAATGCCGACAACGGCGGATCGACAAAAAACAAAGAAGCCTCGTGGCCGCTGCATTCACCGGAGATCGCCCTCCAAGCTTCGAGCCTCCGAAGCACCGGTATCAATCAACACCTCCAAAAAAGGACGTAACGATGACGACACTGCTGCCAAGGGTTTCCCCCGGTACGCGGTGAGGAGAGAGGTAGGGTAGCCCCGACGCCCTCCAGGAAGGTCTGGTGGCACCCTCATGCGCCACCGCGTCGGTGTTGGCCAAGCCAACAGGGATTTCTCCCGATCCCAACCTTCACCTGAGGCACTCCGGAGCTCGCCATCAAACTGACCACCACCCTGTGCCAATCTGATCATGAAGCTTCCCACACTATCTCACCACGGCACTGCGAAGTATGGCCTGCACAATGAAGAATAGGAGCCGGGACTAGGGCAGCAACACCGTCGACACGCGGGAGGGCCCCACCTCCACCGTCGATGATGGTAGCTGACCGGACGCAATAGCAGGAACATATTAGGCCCGTGGCCGCACAGGCCCGGCCGAGATCTCCGAGACCCGTAAAGTTCCCGCCTTCGCGCTGCAGCCGGCACGCCGTCGGCACGCCGCCCCTGTCCAAGCCGCTCCCCTGCCTCCCTGCATAGAGAGCCGCCAAGTGGAAGCACCACCACCACGCCCCCCGCCGGCCACCACCACCAGGTCACCGGACCGCCACAGGCCGAGCCGCACCACCACCGCATGCCCGCGACGGAGAGAAACCAACGCAGCCGCCGGGAGCCCGAAGCCGGACCCCAGCCGCCTGCCGCCGGCGCCGGTCGGGCTTCGCCCGGCCACGCCCCTGGTGGCGGCGAGGGAGGAGGGAAGACTCGCGGCGGGAGGATCTGGGAACCCTCTACGGCCGCCTCGTGGGTGACCGCGCGGGAGGATAGGATTGATTTGAAGGACAAGACACCTCTACTAGATATAAGATACGGAATAGAAGACAGATTACAAATGGTAGATTACCAAATACATGTAAATATCTCTCTCTAACAATAACAACACCACTTCCTTTACCAAAAGGGAGAAAAAAGAGAGAAAGAAATGGAATGTTGTTGACCGAAAGTCGTCTTCCCCATCGCCGGCACGCCGAAACGCCCTTCGCTGTCGCCGCCAAGCTCGCCTCGCCCCCTCCTTCCGCCGAACCACGCCTGGAGATCTCCCTCGTGGGCATTCTTTCTCGTCCTCTCTATTGGTAGCGAGTGAAGACCTACCCGGACGCGATTCTTCTTCTTGGTAAGGAAGCCCTATCTTGCTCGGATTGTTCTTCGGCCTTCACTAGCCTTCTCTTCGATTTGACTATTCTATTGCTGCCAGATCTTTCTCCCTGACCCCATTAAGTTGACAGAAGAGCACCCTTCGGCGATTATTAATGAATTTGTTCAGATAGTGACTTGTTTCTTTTGCCTGCTCCTTCTCTGAAACCTGAATCCCACGCATATGTAACTTAGGTCTGATGCACATATGTAACTCTGATGCTCTACTTCAAATTCTTCTTTAGCTCTACTATTTGTTAGTTTGATGCCGTTCAACTGATTAGATCTTTACATCATGTTGCTGGTCGTTTAGGCAGTTTCACTCAAGTATCGAGCTGTGCTCTGACGTAAGAGACTGCAATCTTTTCGAATTTACTGTTGAACTGTGCCGAAGAAACCCAACTCACTGCTTGCACATTAATAGTTATACCAAATCTAGGACGGCCTCAGTTCGCAATATAGGTGATTTTGATTAAAGTGCAATCTGTGTGTTTACGGGCAGATTTGTATCGTTAAGAAGTTCTCAAATGTGTAATCAGTATTGACCGCTCAATAGTTCTTCTGAATTACTTTCTTGCGTTGGATTTCAGGCTGAAGAAGTAGTGCCAAATTCTACATTCGTATTTGGTATTATATAAGACGGATTAGTAGTGGAATGATCCTTTGGGAGAATGGAAGGCAATAACCTGCCACCTGGAAACTTTATGCAAGGAGCAACTTATGGCAGTTCAGACTTGCACCGGAATCCCATGCAAATGCACGGTCCAAGCTCCGGTAATCAGGGCTTCAACCACTCTCAGATACCTGGCAAATTCCCCATGCCTATGAACCAGGTTACAGATTCTGACCACTTGTCGGAATTTCAATTCAGAGGACAAAGGAAGGCTGATCACCACCAGGTCCACCATCACCACTATCACAAGAAGGACTCCATGAGCGATGATGAGGAGCATGGTCTGAACGAGGATACCACTGATAGCCACAGCAGCAAGGGAAAGAAGGGCTCAGCATGGCAGCGGATGAAGTGGACGGATTCAATGGTTAAGCTTTTAATTACTGCAGCGTCCTACACTGGTGAGGATCCAGGAGCTGATTTAGGATGTGGAAGGAGGAACTGTGCAATGGTGCATAAAAAAGGCAAGTGGAAGGCAATATCAAAGGTGATGGGCGAGCGAGGTTGCAATGTGTCACCGCAGCAGTGCGAGGATAAGTTCAATGACCTCAATAAGAGATACAAAAGGCTTACAGATATCCTTGGTCGGGGTACAACTTGCAAGGTTGTGGAGAATCCAGCACTTCTGGATCGCATGGATAATCTCTCTGACAAGTTGAAAGATGACGCAAGGAAGATACTGAGCTCAAGGCACTTATTCTATGAGGAGATGTGCTCCTACCATAATAATAACCGGATTAGTTTGCCTGAAGATCTTCCACTT
This sequence comes from Triticum urartu, assembly GCF_003073215.2. NCBI lineage: Eukaryota > Viridiplantae > Streptophyta > Magnoliopsida > Poales > Poaceae > Triticum > Triticum urartu. The sequence goes on along the minus strand of NC_053026.1, from coordinate 210,058,475 downwards.
CAGCGTTCACTGCAGTTTGCTCTTAGGTGCAAAGAGGAAAATGATATGATGAGAGGAGCAAGTGGAGATGCCGATGAAGATGACCAGAGTTCAGACTCTGATTATGAGGAAGATAATGATGAGGACCATCATGTGGCGCATAGCAATAAAGGGGGCTTACCCATGCAAAAGAAGATGCGGTATACAGCGGATCATGAGGATGCAGGTTCACACGAATGTAGCCGGAGGTCTAATCCCCATGGCATCGCACTAGATATCAACAAAGTTGTTCCAGATGGAACCAGCTTGGCTTTGACACAGAAGGGCTTAGTATTGCAATCTGCAGAACTTGAAAAACAGTGCTTGAAAATCGAAAATGAGGCACTGGAGCTTGCAGAACAACGCCTCAAGTGGGAACTATCCAGTAAAATTAAGGACAAGGAACTGGAAAGGATGAGGTCAGATAACGAACATATGAAGATTGAGATTAAACACTTAGAACTGGAGGTAAGGCGCAAAGAGTTAGAGCTTGAACTCAAGCTGAAAGGAAATGTCAATCATTCATGACATATATTTAGGCGGTCAAGATTGGCCTGTAAGATGGTAAGCTAAGAATACTATTCTTGCTTAAGGAGCCTTCTAGTTCACTGGTGCAACCTTTTCCGTTCAGCAAGTCTGGTATTTATATGCTTCTAAGTGGTGTTTGCTCATGGATGATCACTTTATTTCATTTGTTTTTGTATTTTAACCTATAATTTTTTGAAAGTTTGGTAACAGCTTGCAATTTTCGTTCTTGCTTAGGGAGCCTTCTAGTTCTAACTAATGCGCATTAGGAATGTAAATTGGTTGCATCATTAGTATTTAGCAAGGTTCTTTTAAGTGCTAGGTGCTCAGTGAGCGGTGTGCCTCTGCTTAGTGCAATGATAGCTTAAGCGGTGCTTGAGCATTTTGTACGGACATCGACATGAACAAGGGACACCCAGAAATCAAATTTTAAAGCATGTAAGGCCACCTTGCTCTCTGCGCTCTCTCTCTCTCTCTCTCTCTCTCTCTCTCTCTCTCCCTCTCCCTCTCCCTCTCCCTCTCCCTCTCCTCTCCCTCTCTCTCTCTCTCTCTCTCTCTCTCTCTTGCCTAGCCGAACATCCCTTTCCCTCTCTTTTGCCCCCAAATTGGTGCCGCTCCTACCTGCATGTCCTCGCCTAGCCGCCGCTCAGTTTCCACTTAGCTGGCGCCGCACCCCTGAGTGTACACAAGCGCTTAGGCGCTATGCCTAGGCGTCTGGGCGCTTTTTTCAGTGCTAATCCCAAAAGCGAAGTGGTAGGCCTCCGCTCAGCGCTTAAGCGCGCCTAGGCGTACGCTCAATTTTTTACTGTTTTTAGCAACTGTACTAATGCTTGCTGCCATATGCACAGTATTATATTCGTTTGTCATTTTTTTCTCTTTCTTTCTTTCTTGTTTATGAGCGATTTGTTCAGCCTTAATGCCTGGCATTCTTGGCAATAAAATTATAGTTGCATCCAAAGATGCGGCAGCCAGGAGGCTTGCCTTTCCTTGAAAAAAACATGGCATATTCGTGTGCTCTGTGCATTGGATCACTAATTTGGAAAACTATGGTGGTTGTAATTCATGAATTTTATGGACCATATTTGTTACCGATCAATTGGTTCTTGTTTGTACATTTTGATAAAATTGAAAATAATACATCCATGGTTTTGAAAATATTAGTTATTTGGCAAAATAAATGAAAATTATGGTGCCATAAATAGTATTTGTGCCTGAATCATGGTAATATCTGTGCGTGCAGTTGACAGTTGATAGCTGGTGACAGATATCTTTATCAACTGGTTAGTTTTAAGAGTACGAATGAGAGCTGCATGCCATTCGAATTAGGATAGAGAAGACAATTACAACACTAACTATGGACTGAATCATACCGCCCAACTAACAGCTCATTAAATACTATCAAGAAGATATTACGTCGTTTACAAGATTGATCAACATCAAGCTGACAAACAAACTATACCTTGTAGTAGCTTTTAGGTGCAATCTTTTGTTGTGTTTTAATGTGGCCTGCAGGCACTTCTGGCATCTCTTCCCCTTTAATGTGGTTCTGTGGTAGGAAATGACCCAAATTTGTTTGAAGTCGCTGGCTATAGCTGGGGTATCATCCATAATTTATATGCAGTTCATAATCTTCCTTCTGTATATAGTTGAGTAGTTGTTAAACACATATTTATGTTTCAGCATAAGTGTAACGCTGGAGCTTTCTACCTTCCGACACAATTCCTAAGGACTAGAGATTCACTATGTTTTGTTCTAGACCTCGGTTTTGTTGTACTAGGTTGCAAATAAAATGTTTACATTGCATTTAGGGCCACTGAGTGCCCACAAGTCGGACCTGTTGAGCACTACATTAACCTTAGATTCAGTTTACCACACATGGAAGGTCTCCTGGATTTTTCACATTCAGTTCTGTGTGTGCGTGCCTAAGAAAGGTAGATACTTGTTTTGGCTGTGGTGTTATCAAGATATTACTGCCACAATTAAGGGTCAAGGAAAACAAGTACACTGTATTTATTAGGCTATAAGGATGCTCTCGATGCTGTGGTTGCTTCCTGTGCTTACCTTACTTGTTAACTGACATGAAATTATCTTGTGGTCTGATATCATCTCCATTAAGTTAATAAGACTGGTAATGTTTCTGCAGCTCTTAATTTTGAACAACGCTATTGGTTCTTTCAGGTAGCCGATGGCTTCTGATGTTAGCGTAGAATACTGCCAGCAGGTCGCCCGTGCACTTCGCAAGATCTCGTTTTGCAAGAATTGGGTATTTGATGAGGCTTATGATCACCCCTTCAGTTTTTCTGTTTTTATTGCAATACATTCTTTGCTATAGCGGGCTTGTAGCAGTGACTCTGAGTGGTAATTGAGTGGATGGCTTGCGTTTGCTTACAATAGATATCAAATGTAAAGCCCCAAGAGCTCGTTATATGCTGCCAATTGCTGTCGTAAGTTTTATCTGGATTTTGGTAAAACAGGTTCGGATTGTTCATCAAGAATCCAAGTTGTAGTCAAATTAATAATTCGATTCAATTTCAGAGATTGAACTGGAATATCATGCGAAACTATCCGATTCAATTTGATTTGCAGCATGTCAGCGTTGAAAACACGGTTATATATGTAACAATGGTATAGTTATTCGGTTGCACCACAAGAGAAACATAAAGATCTTCAAAGCATGATTTTCTGCTCCCTATAACTGCCATGGAAAGAAAGAAAAATTCGATGTGGTAGGACATAATTTAAGTTTCCTTTGGAAAATGCAAAATGATTTCTAGAAAAAAAAACATTCATAAAATAAAAAGATCGTGCGTCAAACGAGCAAGTGTGTTGCAAATAGTAAGGCAGCACATATCATGAATATTCTGCTACACATATCATGAATATTCTGCTACACATATCATGAATATTCTGCTACAATATCAAGAGTATGCAAACAAAAATGTGAAAAAGGCAACTCTCTATTTATGTCTCCTTTGCTTCCTGTGGCGACCAGACTCTCGGATTTCGGGTTCCGACAGACCCTTGAGGTTCGAACACTGGGGTGCGCGCGGAGCTTTCGTCTCCTACCTACCTGCACCCCTTCGCCTTGCTAGGATCTAAACTAAGGAATGAACAATACAAGAGACACAGGGTTTATACTGGTTCGGGCCACCGTTGTGGTGTAATACCCTACTCCAGTGTGTGGTGTGGTGGATTGCCTCTTGGGCTGATGATGATGAACAATACAAGGAAGAACAGCCTCGCGAGGGTCTGTTCTTAGCTGGAGCGATGAACTGCTGGGAGGAGCTCAGTCACCCTTCTCTCTCTCTATCTGATCTAAACCCCTCTCTCAAGAGCCTCCTTCTCCGAACCCCTCAGCTCTCTGTCTCTGTGTGTCCATGGGCGTGTGTGTGTCTGTCTGTCTGTCTGTGTCCGTGTCCCCCTCTTGTGGGTGGCTGATCCTATTTATAGAGGCCCTGGTCCTCTTCCCAAATATCGAGCGGGAAGGGAGCCAACAATGGCGGGCTAATTTGAAGGGGGACAACTAATATGAGCTATCCTGACAAAAGTAGTCTTCGCCTGCGCAAAGCTCTGGTGATGACGCCGTCTTGGGCTCCACGGTGACCTCCGTCTCGTAGTCCTCCTGGTCTTGGTCTCGTTGCACCGAAATGGCAACCTTTGCCTGATGCCTCGGTACTCCGCGGCTGCGCTTGCCCCCTTTGCACCAAAGAGGAAAGGAGGACACTGCGCGGGCTGGCACCCGCCTGGCGCCCTCGGCCGTCATGGCTTGCGTCACGGGCACCTCGTGAGGTACCCCGCCTTGATCTCTCTGCCTTCTCGTGAGCTAGCCTGACGAGGCCGTGCCTGAGGAAGCTCCACGTCGTCCGCCCCGCGAGGCTTGGCCCCTCGCGAGGGTCTTGGATTTGTGTTGGTGAAGATGGGCCGTGCTGGGCCCCCCTTTGAGCCACGCCGCAGGCCGCAGGCAGGCAGGTCTGGGGACCCCCGTTCCCAGAACGCCGACAGTAGCCCCCGAGCCCAAGGCGCGCCCGGACTTGGCCGTGCAGGAAGGCGGAAGGGCAAGAGCGAAGCACCGCGGGCCCTAACAGCCTGCGGCCTTGGGCGCCGCATGGCGGCTGATTGGACGTGGGCGGCACTGTTCCCCCACGCCCTCCTTATTTTGCGCCATGCTAGGCGGACCCGTAGTTGTACACAGCCGTTCCCCTTTTTGGTTGCTCGAGCGCCCTCTGTCCTTCCTCCGCTCGAACTCTGGTTTCTGTTCTCAACTCAATCTTGAACCTTCCCCCCCCCTTACCATCGCCATGGCTCCGACGAAGAAGGGAAGAGGGAAGAAACCCGTGTCTCCGCCTTGCCCGCCGCCGTTGGCGGCCCTCGCCGAGGGTTTGGGCAAGGTCAGCTTGGCCCTGGCCACCATCTTCAATGAATGCGGGAGGACGACGGCCTGGCCCACGTCCCACTTCTCCATCGACAGGATAGCCACCGAGGTCCCGTACTTTGCCGACGCCCTGTGGGCGGGTCTGGTTCCTCCCTTTTCCGATTTCTTCAATGCCGTGCTTTCCCACTATCAGATCCACATGATGCATCTGGGTCCTGAATCCATCACCCTCCTTTTGTTCTTCGCCTTTGTTTGCGAGGCCATGATGGGCATCCTTCCTTCGGTCGCCTTGCTGCACCACTTCTTCTCGCTGCGCCTTGTTGACCCTACCCAATGCTGGGCGTGTGTGAGCTTCGTTGCCGCGCCTGAGACGGCAGCCTCTGGGATTGACTTCAAGCTCCCTCCGCCCGCGGCTGGGTTCCGCGAGCAGTGGCTGTATGTGGATGCTGGGGTGCCCAGCCCCCTGCTGTCGGAGCCAACTTCGCCTGCTGTCCCCAATTCGGGCTGGGGCCAGGAGACGCTTGAGAGCCCCCGGCTCCTCTTCGTCTGGCACAGCTTCGCGTTCTTGAGGTCGCTTGGCGCGACAGCGCCCAAGGTGGTGAAGGAGTTCCTGCTACGCCACGTTGCTCCTCTCCAGCGCCACTCCCGCCGGATGTGGGCCTTCAGCGGGCGCGATGATCGTATGAGGCTCCAGGAAGAGGACCTGACGCCTGAAGTGCTGAGGACGGCGCTCTTGACCCTGACGGGGGACCCCAACCCTGGCAGTATCCAGCAGGGAGGGGCCTTGCTGTACCTCTGCAAGAGCGGGGGTGATTTTGTGAGGCAGATGCCTATCTTCGATGAGTGGGGGCCGCGCCCCGCCGGCCTTCAGGGGCCTCGCGAGAACCCGGTGGTGGTGACTGTCCTTCCAGTCGGCCAAGGCGACTCTTCCTCAAGTGGCGGAGCAGGGAGGCACGAGGCGCCAGAGGCCGAGGGGGCTCCCGGCGGGGTGACAGCGCCGGGCGAGGCTCGTGAGGAAGCAGTTATCGGGGCCCGTGCCGCCAAGGCTGAGGGTGACAAGCAGCTGCCCTTTGCGCATATGACCGAGGCCACTGAGGCTCCGGCGGCTTCTCTTGGCGAGGCGACTGGCGGCGCACGTCAGGCAGGCGCCCCTGACGCACATCGCCTTGACGCTCCATCTTCGTCGCAGGTTGATCCCTGCGTCCGACTCTTAGGCCGCTTCCGCGTGGATTTTGAGGCCCTCCGGAAGAGAAGGGAGGCCCTGGGTGACGATTACCCGTGTCGCCTGCTGAAGCGTAGGAAGTACTTCGCCACTGACGAGTAAGCCTTCTCCTTTCCCAGCTCCTGATCCTTCTGTTGCTCTTACTGACCATCGCTCCGCAGGCCCCTTCCAGCCGAGCTTGCGGAGACGGCTGAGGAGCCGTCCCCCTTGGCTTCACCCCCTCCATCGTCTTCAAGCGCTCCAAGCGGTGGAGCCCTTGTGGCGAGGGCGATCGACGAGGCGTACCGTCCCGAGGCGTATCGTGGCCCCGCGCATCTCGTGATCCTTCGCGGGCCTTCTCGTGGCATAGCCAGCCTGCCGTGGGCTTCTCGCCTGGTCGTGGACTAGCGATTGGCTGAGGCGCTTCCTGCGCTCTTCACCTGGGGACGGGCTGGCCCCCAGCCGGGCTCTGATGCGGGTGTGCCCGGCCGTCGCGAGGGTGCCAACGGCCCCAGCCCGGAAGGGGGAGTGCTGACTTGCAGCCCCCGGCGCTTGCTTGGGGCAGGTGATGGTGTGGAAGTCGTGCTCGAGCGCGCTCGGGAGCGTCGCGCTCTCCGCCAACTATTCCTTTGAAGGGCGGCTGACGCGGTAAGCCAGCTTGGAGAGGAGCTTGCCGATGAAGACGCGCGCCTTGAGGCCGAGGGCCTGCGCCTAGCTGTAGAGAGGCGCGAGCTGGAGGGTGCCATCGCCCTTGTGTGCAGTCAGCGCGATCTTGACGACGCAGAGGCCAAGGCGTCGCTGGTGGCCTCTCGGGAGGCCCGATCTCGGGCCGCTGAGGAGGCTCGGGAAGCTGACCGGCGGCGGACGGCGGCGGAGGAGCGGGCTCGGGAGCTCCTGGCCTGGTGCCACTCGCTGGAGGAGCAGGTGGAGCTGCGCGAGGCGGCCCTCGCGTCGATGAAGGTGGCCTCCGACGACTTAGCAGAGCTCCAGAACCGTGAGGAGGCGCTGACGCTAGAAGCCGCCGAACGTACCCGAGAGTACGAGCGTCTGGAGACGAGGGAGTGCTTGGTGACGCAGGCGGAGGACGATGTTGCTGCACAGGAAGCCCGCGTCCTGGAGGAGGTCGGACGTCGAGTGGTGATGGTGTGTTTGAACCTCGAGCACGAGTTCGAAGAGAAGCTAGGGTTGATCCGGGCCGAAGCCGAAGGCAGGACTACTGCCTTGAGGGCTGAGCTGGAGGAGGCGACGCGGCAGGCCGACGCTTTCCGGGCCGCTCTTGAGGTGGCGCAAGGTGAGCTAACCGCCTCCCAGGCCAAGGCGCTCCTTCTCCGCCAGTGGGTGGAGGAGGCCGAGGTCGTCGCGGGCCAGAACGCGGACGAGATACGTCAGCGACGGATCCTAGAGCATGAGCACGGCCCCATCCTCACCACGCTCCGGGAGAGACCCAACGCAGCCTTGGGCAACATCTGCGAGGCGGCTGTTGGCGAGCCACACGCAGTCAACTATGCTGGCAATCTTCAGTTCTTCACTGACGTGGTGACGCAGCTGGAGGCGCGGTCGGTCAGGGCTGACAGGTTGGTGGAGGAGAGGAGCCGTGCCCTGCTTGGGCGCGCCTTTTCTCGCGTCTTCAGCCACCTCCGGAACATGGATCCCCACTTTGATTTTGACGCCGCCATCGCCCCAGTCCCCCAGGCCGTCCGAGGCGACCTGGCACACTGGGTGGAAGACAATGTGGAGGCTCTCATCAGGGCCTTCGCTTCAGACAACGACGACGTGATCGTGGCGGCCGACGAGGGCGGCGTGGTGAACGGCCCTGACGCCGCTGGCGGCGACGCGGACAGTGATGGCGAGTTCAGCGACGCCAGCAACGGCTCGGGTGGTGCTCCTGAGAACGCATTGGGGGATTCATCCGACTGATTGTGTATCGCTCCTACTTCCTTACCCTGTATGAATAGAACTCAGGTTTTGGCCTGATTGCAGTGAGAGCATTTTGGAGGGGGAGCCCCTTATGTAAAACTTGTGTTCATCGTATTAGTAGACGCTACATTGCCCATGCGCCTGCGCCAAGTGGTTGGCCCAAGCAACGCGCTGGTCGGCTAGTTTACCTTTGTCCCGTGCTGGCCCTGAGGCTGCCCGTGGGAGGTTGTGGTGTCTTGAGTGTTCCCTGATTGGGTTCATAGGATCTGCAGTAAAACACCCTCCTGAGAGGCCACGTCGGCGGCAGTCTGGGCTGCGCGCAAGCTAGGCCTAACCCGGCTCGCGAGGGGCTCGCGAGGGGAGGCAGCTGAGGCGAAGCGGTAACCGAAACGCGAGAAATTGCTCGAACGAGACTAAGCACCCCTTCCCCGAACACACGCAAATCTAAAATTCGAATCCAACTTGAATCCAGCGGGGGAAAGCAACAACCAAAGGGAAGAGCAACGAAAGCAAACAAAAGGCCGCGTCCGGCACCTAGTCTAGTCTTGGACGTCTTCTCACCAGCGCGGAGCTAAGTGCTGCCACTGGGCGTGGGAGGGAGCCCCAGGGCCTGAGGCCGGCACCCCTGAGACTCCGGGGCGTGTACAGCCCCACTCATTATTATGTGAGAGTGTCACGGGGCGGCGAGCTTCATAGGCACTGGGCCTTCTTCACAGGTACTGGCCTTGCTTCATATCGCCAGATGAGGACCCCGCCTTGCGCCACACTCTAGTGCCATCAACGACGACCGGAAACCAGGACGCCGCCGATGGGGTAGAGCGGTCGCCAGCGATTCCCCCGACGACCACGGGTCCTCCGCCGGGGGCAGGCTCTGAGGCACCTCCCCAGCGGAGGGCCTACCTCCTGAGAATACCTTGCTCCAAACGCCGCGGTGGTGATGTCGGATCCCGGCCCCTCTCCTGCAGCCCCCTGCGCCCTCCTCCCGAGGGGCAGGAGACTGTGGGAGCGGGGCAGCTGCTCGCTGTGGCGACCTGCACCTCCTGCGATCCATGGTTAGCATATACCTGCGCCTGAAGAATTAGTGGTACCCGATAATTGTTGCCCCCAGCGTGGCCAGTAGGACCGTCCCGGGGCTCCCAGAGAGGCTCAGCTTCTGGCGCCTCGTCCTCCCAGCTTGGGCTGAGGAGCGAGCCTTGTTCGCTCTCGTGTGGGTGTCCTTGGTCCATCATGAGGGGCACGTATTCCTCCGGCGCCGTCACCGAATGCCACGCCGTAATGCCCCGCATGCCACGTGGTCCTGCCTGACGCGCCCACCGTGGGGTGGCAACGCGGCTGCCCACTGGGGCCGCGGGCCGTGTCGAGTCCTTCGCGGACCGGGAGCGGGGGCAGCGCCGCCGCCGGTCCGGCGCTGACAGCTTTGCTGGCGTTGGAGTAGCCTTGGAGCCCGCGGGCGCACGCGGAGCCCCCGCGCGGGCCGCCCTGGGCTTGAGATGGGAGCTGGGTGGAGAAGGGGTGAGCCCCCGAGGTGGCGAAGCCCAGGAGCTCTGCCACTCGCTCCAGCAGCACGTCGTGGCCGCCCTCCAGCAGCCTGCACTGCAGCAGCTCCCGGGCCACCGTGAGCGCGGCCCTTGAGTTTGCCTGCTCCCTGCGGGTGTACGACGTCGTGGTCGCGGCGTGATTGGAGGCCCTTGCTGCCGACCGCGCCTGCCGCGGTGTGAGGGCTGTCGAAGCCTGTCCGCGTCGCCCGCGGCCCACAGCGCCCTGCGGACCGCGAGCTGCCTGGGGCATGGGGTCGCCCGAGGCAAGCGGCTCTGCGCAGGCGGGCCACGCCGCCCACGGATCTGGGTTGCCCGCCTGGTCGCCGGACATGGTGTTGACGATGTGACGGGGCGCGAAGCGGTGGAAGGTGGACTCCGGTGCACCCCTACCTAGCGCGCCAAATGTCGGATTTCGGGTTCCAGCAGACCCTTGAGGTTCGGACACTGAGGTGCACGCAGAGCTTTCGTCTCCTACCTGCCTGCACCCCTCCGCCTTGCTAGGATCTAAACTAGGGCAAGAACAACACAAGAGACGCAGGGTTTATACTGGTTCGGGCCACCATTGTGGTGTAATACCCTACTCCAGTGTGTGGTGTGGTGGATTGCCTCTTGGGCTGATGATGATGAACAATACAAGGAAGAACAGCCTCGCGAGGGTCTATTCTTGGCTGGGGCAATGAACTGCTGGGAGGAGCTCAGTCACCTCTCTCTCTCTCTCCCTCTCTCTCTCTGTTCGTCTGTGTCCGTCCCCCCTATCTAGCGGGTGGCTGATCCTATTTATAGTGGCCCTGGTCCTCTTCCCAAATATCGAGCGGGAAGGGAGCCAACAATGGCGGGCTAATTTGAAGGGGGACAGCTAGTACTAGCTACCCTGACAAAAGTAGTCTTCGCCTGCGCAAAGCTCTGGTGATGACGCCGTCTTGGGCTCCACGGTGACCTCCATCTCGTAGTCCTCCTGGTCTTGGTCTCATTGCACCAAAATGGCAACCTTTGCCTGATGCCTCGGTACTCCGCGGCTGCGCTTGCCCCCTTTGCACCAAAGAGGAAAGGAGGACACTGCGGGCTGGCACCCGCCTGGCGCCCTCGGCCATCATGGCTTGCGTCACGGGCACCTCGTGAGGTACCCTGCCTTGATCTCTCTGCCCCCTCGTGAGCCAGCCTGACGAGGCCGTGCCTGAGGAAGCTTCCCGTCGTCCACCCCCGCGAGGCTTGGCCCCTCGCGAGGGTCTTGGGTTTGTGTTGGTGAAGATGGGCTGCGCTGGGCCCCCCTTTGAGCCACACCGCAGGCCGCTGGCAGGCAGGTCTGGGGACCCCCGTTCCCAGAACGCCGACACAGACCTCAAACAGTCTGATCTCTGTGTATAAGTGTCATCTCTGGATTGATAATACTGATACACACAGTACTTGAAGGATTTATAACAGAGTGGCAATCACACACTTATTACATCGAATGTCTCAAAAGAGAACTTATTATAATAAATATGGCTTAAGGCCATCTAATACGATAACAACGGAAGGCTTGGAAGATAAAGTGAGTCCATCAACTCCAACGGCATCACTGAGTGAAAGACCACGACCTAAGGCTCCTTACTCGTCGTCTGAAAAGTCTGCAACATGATACGTTGCAGCCCAAAAACGGGTCAGCACATAGAATATGCTGGCAAGGTAACACAAGAGAGTAATGAACAATGTAAAGCTATCAGGAAGCTGTATGGTTAATAGGTTTTGCAAAAAGCCAAATTTTCCTTACTGCAAAGGAATACATTTTTATTTAACTATCATGGTAGTTGTTAAACATTGAGAAGGTTCACCCAACTCAATCCCAATTAAAAGTAATCATCATTAAACCCAATCAGATTAAATTAAGAGTGATGAGATCCACATGATAATCCAAGAACTAGATACTCAAGATGTCCATAACCGGGGACACGACTAACCATGATTAGTTTGTACACTCTGCAGAGGTTTGTGCACTTTTCCCCACAAGACTTGATCTCCTCCGTTGGAATTCTTGCACTACAAGGTGTTTGAGAAACGGATGACCAAGACACAGTCTTTCAGAAGCGTTAGCACCTTACGATGGGTAGACCGGTACACCTACACCCCCTACATCTGCTAGTCTACCACTGTAAGAGTTCACATGACTTAATCAACTATGCTAGAGCCCATAATAGCTTGTGACTGCACACAGAAGTTTTCAGCATGAATAATCTTATGATCCCTTTGAGCCTAGGTGGCGGTCCATAGGAGAATCACACGGTACCCCGAGATTTCCAAAAATACAGGCAATCACTAGGTTCCCCAGGTGCCTTAATCCGCCCAGATGTGTATTAAAGTTGCCATCTTAAGTTGAACCATTAATTTAACAATCTCACATCTGTCATGAAAACACTCAAACCCAATCCATGTCTACAAGCATAGCATAGCAATATAAGCAACGTAGAAGTAACTCCCAGGGTTTGATAATAAACAGGTGAATAGGTACTACCTCATATACTTCCCAAACCCACAATTTAATTCAGATCCTAAACATGCAATGTTTGAGGGCTGATCTAATGCAATAAAAACTGGGTAGGAAGAGGTATGATCAAAGTGTTACTTGACTTGTTGATGATCCGCGAAACCTAGAGACTCGATGTAGCACGCTTCGCACTCTGGGTACACTATCACAATCAAACAAGCATACAATAATCAATCAAGCAAAATCACGAGTAAAACTCAAATAAGAGATCTAATCAGAAAGTTCAACTTAAGAACTCCGGTTGGCAAAAAGCATCAAATCAAACGAAGCAACAAAACTCAAACGGCGAGAGAAACAAGCTTCGTTTACTAATCTGGGCCTAGGTCAAATTTTACAGTAGCAAAAACTTGTTGAAGTTGGTTAAACGGAAAGAGGGTTTCGAGACGAAACTCTAGGCGCTTGAATCGCCTGATTCCGATAAACGAGCGAAAAGTTATACTAGAACGAAAAACGGATCAGAAATCGCGATTGAAAATAATCGTGAAAAATCCGAGAAAAAGAAAAACCGACGAACAGGCTAACGAACGAACGTTCGTTATCTATGGCTAAACGGTGAAAACCGTTCGCAAAACCGAACGTAAAAGCGGGCGTTCGCTAAATAACTAAACCGAACCGGATCTAAAAGAAAAACGGATCTAGGGTTTACGAAATAAAACCGATCAGTTTTTTTTAAAAAAACCGGTGGCTACCTCGAACTCCGGCGGGGTCCGGCAAGTCGGCGGCGGCGGGGCTCCGGCGGGCAGCGGCGGGCTCTGGCGCGAGCGCCGGCGCGGGGCACAGGCGGTGGTGCGCGGCGCGGGGCCGTGGGGCTTAGGGTTAGAGTTCGGGTGGCGTGGCGGGGCGGGTTGAACGGGCCTCGGGCGGCGGCTTTTAAAGGCCGGCCCCAGAAGTCCTGGCCGAATACGGCCCTAAGTCGGTCGATTTTTTATATAATTTCGACGTGCAGAAAAATAAAGAAAGAAAATACTAAACGGACTCCAAAAATCCAGAAATAATTTTTTCCCGTCCTCTAAAAATAAGCCGGACGAAGTGAACATTTATTTGGGCCTAAAATGCAATTTTGAAAAATGCACTTTTTTCCTAATTCAAATAAAATAGCAAAAAAACTCCGAGTAAAAATATTATTTGATTTTAATATTAAATCTTTGATATTTCTTTATTTTGAGGAAGTCATTTTATCCTCTCTCTTTTATTTTTAATAAAAGAAATATTTTAGAGAAAATAATTAAAATCAAACGATCCTCTTTTCATAATTCGAGAAAAACCCAAATATGAAAATAACGAAATCCCCAACTCTCTCCGTGGGTCCTTGAGTTGCGTGGAATTTCTAGGATCAACGAAAATGCAATAAAACATGATATGGAATGATGATCATGTATAACATTCCAAATTGAAAATTTGGGATGTTACAAACCTACCCCCCTTAAGATGAATCTCGCCCTCGAGATTCGGGTTGGCTAGAAAATAGGTGAGGGTGATCCTTTCGTAAGTCTTCTTCCCGTTCCCAAGTGGCTTCATCCTCAGTATGGTGACTCCACTGAACCTTGCAAAATTTGATAACCTTGCTGCGTGTAACTCGTCTGGCAAACTCGAGTATCTTAACTGGTTTCTCCTCGTAGGTCAAATCGCTATCTAACTGTATTGCTTCTAGTGGCACTGTATCCCTCAGAGGAATTTCTGCCATCTCCACGTGGCACTTCTTCAACTGAGAAACGTGGAACACATCGTGAATTCCGGACAATCCTTTGGGTAGTTCCAACTTGTAAGATAATTCTCCCATACGTTCCAAAACTCTGTATGGTCCCACAAAACGCGGTGCTAACTTTCCCTTAACTCCAAAATGCTTCACTCCTCGGAGTGGTGATACTCGAAGATACGCTCTATCTCTGACTTCGTAGGCTGTCTCCTTGTGTTTTGAATCCGCGTAACTCTTCTGCCTGGATTGGGCTACCTTGAGTCTATCGCAAATCAGCTTAACCTTCTCTTCAGATTCTTTAATCAAATCTGGTCCAAACAACTGTCGGTCTCCAACTTCGTCTCACAATAACGGTGTTCTGCACCTCCTCCCGTACATTGCTTCAAAAGGGGCCATCTTCAAACTGACTTGATAACTATTGTTATAAGAGAACTCTGCATAAGGCAAATTATCGTCCCAACTAGATCCATAGTCTAGCGCACAAGCTCTCAACATGTCCTCCAGAATCTGATTTACTCTTTCAGTCTGTCCATCTGTTTGCGGGTGAAAAGCTGTACTGAACTCTAGTCTGGTTCCCAAAGTTTCATGCAACTGATTCCAAAACTTTGAAGTAAACTGGGTTCCTCTATCTGCTACAGTGGTCATTGTTGGAAATATGCCCTAGAGGCAATAATAAAATGGTTATTATTAAATTTCCTTGTTCATGATAATTGTCTATTGTTCATGCTATAATCGTGTTATCCGGAAATCGTAATACATGTGTGAATACATAGACCACAACATGTCCCTAGTGAGCCTCTAGTTGACTAGCTCGTTGATCAATAGATGGTTACGGTTTCCTGACCATGGACATTGGATGTCATTGATAACGGGATCACATCATTAGGAGAATGATGTGATGGACAAGACCCAATCCTAAGCATAGCACAAGATCGTGTAGTTCGTCTGCTAGAGCTTTTCTAAATGTCAAGTATCATTTCCTTAGACCATGAGATTGTGCAACTCTTGGATACCGTAGGAGTGCTTTGGGTGTACCAAACGTCACAACGTAACTGGGTGGCTATAAAGGTGCACTACAGGTATCTCCGGAAGTGTCTGTTGGGTTGGCATGAATCGAGACTAGGATTTGTCACTCCGTATGAGGAAGAGGTATCTCTGGGCCCACTCGGTAATGCATCATCATAATGAGCTCAGTGTGACTAAGTAGTTGGTCACGGGATCATGCATTACGGAATGAGTAAAGTGACTTGCCGGTAACGAGACTGAACGAGGTATTGGGATACCGACGATCGAATCTCGGGCAAGTAACGTACCGATTGACAAAGGGAATTGTATACGGGATTGCTTGAATCATCGTGGAACATGTGGGAGCCAACATGGGTATCCAGATCCCGCTGTTGCTTATTGGTCGGAGAGTTGTCTCGGTCATGTCTGCATGGTTCCCGAACCCGTAGGGTCTACACACTTAAGGTTCGATGACGCTAGGGTTATTAGGAAGACTTGTATGTGATTACCGAATGTTGTTCGGAGTCCCGGATGAGATCCCGGACGTCACGAGGAGTTCCGGAATGGTCCGGAGGTGAAGATTTATATGTAGGAAGTTGTCATACGGTCACCGGAAAGGTTCGGGGGCATATCGGTATTGTACCGAGGCCACCGGAGGGGTTCCAGGGGTCCACCGGGAGGGGCCACCTCTCTCGGAGGGCCTAATGGGCCGTCGAGGAAAGGGAACCAGCCCTACATGGGCTGGGCGCATCCCCCCTTGGGCCCATGCGCCTAGGGTTGAGGGGGAAACCCTAAGGGGGGCGCCCCCCTTGCTTGGGGGGCAAGCCCCCTCCCCTTGGCCGCCGCCCCCCTCTAGATCTCATCTAGAGGGGGCCGGCCCCCTTCCTCCTCCCCCTATAAATATAGGGGCAAGGGGAGGGCTGCACACCACATCCAAGGCGCAGCCCCTCCCCTCCCCAACACCTCTCCTCCTCCGCAAGAGCTTGGCGAAGCCCTGCCAGAGTACTGCTGCTCCACCACCACCACACCGTCGTGCTGCTGTTGGAGCCCTCTTCCTCAACCTCTCCCTCCTCCTTGCTGGATCAAGGCGTGGGAGACGTCCTCGCTCCGTACGTGTATTGAACACGGAGGTGCCGTCCGTTCGGCGCTGGGATCATCGGTGATTTGGATCACGACGAGTACGACTCCATCAACCCCGTTCTCTTGAACGCTTCCGCTCGCGATCTACAAGGGTATGTAGATGTACTCCTCTCCCTCTCGTTGCTAGATGACTCCGTAGATTGATCTTGGTGATGCGTAGAAAATTTTAAATTTCTGCTACGATCCCCAACAGTGGCATCATGAGCTAGGTCTATGCGTAGTTTCTATGCACGAGTAGAACACAAGTTGTTGTGGGCGTCGATTTTGTCAATTTACTTCCCATTACTAGTCTTATCTTGATTCGGCGGCATCGTGGGATGAAGCGGCCTGGACCGACCTTACACGTACGCTTATGTCAGACTGGTTCCACCGACTGACATGCACTAGTTGCATAAGGTGGCTAGCGGGTGTCTATCTCTCCCACTTTAGTCGGATCGGATTCGATGAAAAGGGTCCTTATGAAGGGTAAATAGGAATTGGCATATCACATTGTGGTTTTGGTGTAGGTAAGAAACGTTCTTGCTAGAAACCTATAGCAGCCACGTAAAAACTTGCAACAATAATTAGAGGACGTCTAACTTGTTTTTGCAGCATATGCCGTGTGATGTGATATGGCCAAAAGGATGTGATGAATGATATATGTGATGTATGAGATTGATCATGTTCTTGTAATAGGAATCACGACTTGCATGTCGATGAGTATGACAACCGGCAGGAGCCATAGGAGTTGTCTTAATTTATTTATGACCTGCGTGTCAACTTATACGTCATGTAATTACTTTACTTTATCACTAACCGTTAGCCATAGTAGTAGAAGTAATAGTTGACGAGACAACTTCATGAAGACACGATGATGGAGATCATGATGATGGAGATCATGGTGTCATGCCGGTGACGACGATGATCATGGCGCCCCGAAGATGGAGATCAAAAAGGAGCAAAATGATATTGGCCATATCATGTCACTATTTGATTGCATGTGATGTTTATCATGTTTTACATCTTATTTGCTTAGAACGACGGTACCATAAATAAGATGATCCCTCACAATAATTTCAAGAAAGTGTTCCCCCTAACTGTGCACCATTGCTAAGGTCCGTTGTTCCGAAGCACCACGTGATGATCGGGTGTGATAGGTTCTAACGTTCGCATACAACAGGTGTAAGCCAGATTTACACACGCAAAACACTTAGGTTGACTTGACGAGCCTAGCATGTACAGACATGGCCTCGGAACACGAAAGACCGAAAGGTCGAACATGAGTCGCATAGAAGATACGATCAACATGAAGATGTTCACCGATGATGACTAGTCCGTCTCACATGATGATCGGACATGGCCTAGTTGAATCGGATCATGTATCACTTAGATGACTAGAGGGATGTCTATCTGAGTGGGAGTTCATTAAATAATTTGATTAAGATGAACTTAATTATCATGAACTTAGTCTAAAATCTTTACAATATGTCTTGTAGATCAAATGGCCCACGCTAATGTTGTCCTCAACTTCAACGCATTCCTAGAGAAAACCAAGCTGAAAGACGATGGTAGCAACTATACGGACTGGGTCCGGAACTTGAGGATCATCCTCATAGCTGCCAAGAAAGCATATGTCCTTGAAGCACCGCTAGGTGAAGCACCACCCCCAACAAACCAAGACGTTATGAACGCTTGGCAGTCCCGTGTTGATGATTACTCCCTGGTTCAGTGCGGCATGCTTTACAACTTAGAACCGGGGCTCCAGAACCGTTTTGAGAAACACGGAGCATATGAGATGTTCCAAGAGCTGAAAATGGTTTTCCAAGCTCATGCCCGGGTCGAGAGATATGAAGTCTCCGACAAGTTCTACAGTTGTAAGATGGAGGAGAATAGTTCCGTCAGCGAGCACATACTCAAAATGTCTGGGTTGCGCAACCGCTTGTCTCAGCTGGGAGTTAATCTCCCGGATGATGCGGTCATTGACAGAATCCTTCAGTCGCTCCCACCTAGCTACAAGAGCTTTGTGATGAACTTCAATATGCAGGGGATGGAAAAGACCATTCCTGAGGTATATTCAATGCTGAAATCAACGGAGGTGGACATCAAAAAGGAACATCAAGTGTTGATGGTGAATAAAACCACTAAGTTCAAGAAAGGCAAGGGTAAAAAGAACTTCAAGAAGGACGGGAAGGGAGTTGCCGCGCCCGGTAAGCAAGCTACCGGGAAGAAGCCAAAGAATGGACCCAAGCCTGAGACCGAGTGTTTTTATTGCAAGGGAAGTGGTCACTGGAAGCGGAACTACCCCAAGTACTTAGCGGACAAGAAGGCCGACAACACCAAAGGTATATGTGATATACATGTTATTGATGTGTACCTTACCAGTACTCGTAGTAGCTCCTGGGTATTTGATACCGGTGCGGTTGCTCATATTTGTAACTCAAAACAGGAGCTGCGGAATAAGTGGAGACTGGTGAAGGATGAGGTGACGATGCACGTCGGGAATGGTTCCAAGGTCGATGTGATCGCCGTCGGCATGCTACCTCTACATTTACCTACGGGATTAGTTTTAAAGCTCAATAATTGTTATTTAGTGCCAGCTTTGAGCATGAACATTGTATCAGGATCTCGTTTAATACGAGATGGCTACTCATTTAAATCCGAGAATAATGGTTGTTCTATTTATATGAGAGATATGTTTTATGGTCATGCCCCGCTGGTCAATGGTTTATTCTTATTTAATCTCGAACGTGATGTTACACATATTCATAGTGTGAGTACCAAAAGATGTAAGGTTGATAATGATAGTCCCACATACTTGTGGCACTGTCGCCTTGGTCACATTGGTGTCAAACGCATGAAGAAGCTCCATGCAGATGGACTTTTGGAGTCTCTTGATTATGAATCATTTGACACGTGCGAACCATGCCTCATGGGAAAAATGACCAAGACTCCGTTCTCCGGAACAATGGAGCGAGCAACCAACTTATTGGAAATCATACATACTGATGTGTGCGGTCCAATGAGTATTGAGGCTCGCGGTGGCCATCGTTATGTTCTCACCCTCACTGATGACTTGAGTAGATATGGGTATGTCTACTTAATGAAACACAAGTCTGAGACCTTTGAAAAGTTCAAAGAATTTCAGTGTGAGGTTGAGAATCAACGTGATAGGAAAATCAAGTTCTTACGATCAGATCGTGGGGGAGAATATTTGAGTCACGAATTTGGCACGCACTTAAGGAAATGTGGAATAGTTTCACAACTCACGCCGCCTGGAATACCTCAGCGTAATGGTGTGTCCGAACGTCGTAATCGCACTCTATTAGATATGGTGCGATCTATGATGTCTCTTACCGATCTACTACTGTCATTTTGGGGCTATGCTTTAGAGACTGCCGCATTCACTTTAAATAGGGCTCCGTCGAAATCCGTTGAGACGACACCGTATGAATTATGGTTTGGGAAGAAACCTAAGCTGTCGTTTCTAAAACTTTGGGGATGCGATGCTTATGTGAAGAAACTTCAACCTGAAAAGCTCGAACCCAAATCGGTAAAATGCGTCTTCATAGGATACCCTAAAGAAACTATTGGGTATACCTTCTACCTCAGATCCGAAGGCAAGATTTTTGTTGCCAAGAATGGATCCTTTCTAGAGAAAGAGTTTCTCTTGAAAGAAGTAAGTGGGAGGAAAGTAGAACTTGATGAAGTATTGCCTCTTGAACCGGAGAGTGGAGCAGCTCAGGAAAATGCTCCTGAGGTGCCTGCACCGACTAGAGAGGAAGTTAATGATGATGATCATGAAACTTCAGATCAAGTTGCTACTGAACTTCATAGGTCCACAAGGACACATTCCGCACCAGAGTGGTACGGCAACCCTGTCCTGGAAATCATGTTGTTGGACAATGGTGAACCTTCGAACTATGAAGAAGCGATGGCGGGCCCAGATTCCGACAAATGGCTGGAAGCCATGAAATCCGAGATAGGATCCATGTATGAAACCGAAGTATGGACTTTGACTGACTTGCCCGATGATCGGCGAGCCATAGAAAATAAATGGATCTTTAAGAAGAATACAAACGCGGATGGTAATGTGACCATCTATAAGGCTCGGCTTGTCGCTAAGGGTTATCGACAAGTTCAAGGGGTTGACTACGATGAGACTTTCTCACCCGTAGCGAAGCTGAAGTCCGTCCGAATCATGTTAGCAATTGCCACATTCTATGATTATGAAATATGGCAAATGGACGTCAAAACGGCATTCCTTAATGGTTTCCTTAAGGAAGAATTGTATATGATGCAGCCGGAAGGTTTTGTCGATCCTAAGAATGTTGACAAGGTGTGCAAGCTCCAACGCTCAATCTATGGGCTGGTGCAAGCATCATGGAGTTGGAACATTTGATTTGATGAGATGATCAAAGCGTTTGGGTTTACGCAGACTTATGGAGAAGCCTATGCTTACAAGAAAGTGAGTGGGAGCTCTATAGCATTTCTCATATTATATGTGGATGACATACTATTGATGGGAAATGATATAGAATTCTTGGAAAGCATAAAGGCCTACTTGAACAAGTGTTTTTCAATGAAGGATCTTAGAGAAGCTGCTTATATATTAGGCATCAAGATCTATAGAGATAGATTGAGACGCCTCATTGGTCTTTCACAGAGTACGTACCTTGACAAGATATTGAAGAAGTTCAATATGGACCAGTCCAAGAAGGGGTTCTTTCCTGTGTTGCAAGGTACGAGATTGAGCATGGCTCAATGCCCGACCACGGCTCAATGCCCGACCACGGCAGAAGATAGAGAAAAGATGAGTGTTGTCCCCTATGCCTCGGCCATAGGGTCTATTATGTATGCCATGCTGTGTACCAGACCTGATGTAAACCTTGCCGTAAGTTTGGTAGGAAGGTACAAAATTAATCCTGACATGGAACACTATACAGCGGTCAAGAATATCCTGAAGTACCTGAAAAGGACTAAGGATATGTTTCTCGTTTATGGAGGTCACGAAGAGCTCGTCGTAAAGGGTTACGTCGATGCTAGCTTCGACATAGATCTGGATGACTCTAAGTCACAAACCGGATATGTGTATATTTTGAATGGTGGGGCAGTCAGCTGGTGCAGTTGCAAGCAAAGCGTCGTGGCGGGATCTACATGTGAAGCGGAGTACATGGCAGCCTCGGAGGCAGCACAAGAAGCAATCTGGGTGAAGGAGTTCCTTACCGACCTAGGAGTTATGCCCAATGCGTCGGGCCCGATGACTCTCTTCTGTGACAACACTGGAGATATTGCCCATGCCAAGGAGCCCAGGTTTCACAGGAAGACCAGGCATATCAAGCGTCGCTTCAACTCCATTCGTGAAAATGTTCAAAATGGAGACATAGATATTTGTAAAGTGCATACGGACCTGAATGTCGCAGATCCGCTAACTAAACCTCTTCCTTGAGCAAAACATGATCAACACTAGAACTCTATGGGTGTTCGATTCATCACAGTGTAACTAGATTATTGACTCTAGTGCAAGTGGGAGACTGTTGGAAATATGCCCTAGAGGCAATAATAAAATGGTTATTATTATATTTCCTTGTTCATGATAATTATCTATTGTTCATGCTATAATTGTGTATCCGGAAATCGTAATACATGTGTGAATACATAGACCACAACATGTCCCTAGTGAGCCTCTAGTTGACTAGCTCGTTGATCAATAGATGGTTACGGTTTCCTGACCATGGACATTGGATGTCATTGATAACAGGATCACATCATTAGGAGAATGATGTGATGGACAAGACCCAATCCTAAGCATAGCACAAGATCGTGTAGTTCGTCTGCTAGAGCTTTTCTAAATGTCAAGTATCATTTCCTTAGACCATGAGATTGTGCAACTCCCGGATACCGTAGGAGTGCTTTGGGTGTACCAAACGTCACAACGTAACTGGGTGGCTATAAAGGTGCACTACAGGTATCTCCGAAAGTGTCTGTTGGGTTGGCATGAATCGAGACTGGGATTTGTCACTCCGTATGATAGAGAGGTATCTCTGGGCCCACTCAGTAATGCATCATCATAATGAGCTCAGTGTGCTGAGGGAGTCCTGTATTAGGGGGTCTCCGGACAGCCGAACTATATCCTTTAGCCGAACTGTTGGACTATGAAGATACAAGATAGAAGACTTCGTCCCGTGTCCGGATGGGACTCTACTTGGCATGGAAGGCAAGCTAGGCAATACGGATACGTATATCTCCTCCTTTGTAACCAACCTTGTGTAACCCTAGCCCCCTCCGGTGTCTATATAAACCGGAGGGTCTAGTCCGTAGGACAACATACAATCATACCATAGGCTAGCTTCTAGGGTTTAGCCTCTCCGATCTCGTGGTAGATCAACTCTTGTAATACCCATATCATCAAGAATAAATCAAGCAGGACGTAGGGTTTTACCTCCATCAAGAGGGCCCGAACCTGGGTAAAACATCATGTCTCCTGCCTCCTGTTACCATCCGCCTTAGACGCACAGTTCGGGACCCCCTACCCAAGATCTGCCGGTTTTGACACCGACATTGGTGCTTTCATTGAGAGTTCCTCTCTGTCATCGCCGTTAGGCTTGATGGCTCCTACGATCATCAGTAGCGATGCAGTCCAGGGTGAGACTTTTCTCCCCGAACAGATCTTTCTGTTCGGCGGTTTCGCACTGCGGGCCAACTCGCTTGGCCATCTGGAGCAGATCGAAAGTTACGCCCCTGGCCACCAGGTCAGGTTTGGAAGCTTAAACTACACGGCCGATATCCGCAGAGACTTGATCTTCGATGGATTCGAGCCCCTGCCTTGTGCATCACATGGTCACGATGAGTACGATTTAGCTCTACCATCGGACAGTGTTCAGGAGATCACACCGGCAGCCGCCCCGGCCCTCAATTCGGAGCCAGTTGCGCCATCCACGGATGGGTGGATGGACCCCGCCACGGAGGCCTTATCCTCAGCGGCGATCGAGCCGAACATCGACCTTACCCTGCATGAGAGCCGTGTTGTCAAACTGCCAGATCCTTCTCCGGCCACGGACTCCGAACCGCCTGTGCCCGTTCCTAGCGAATCCGATTGGGCGCCGATCATGGAGTTTACCTCCGTGGATATTTTTCAGCACTCGCCCTTTGGCGACATACTGAACTCACTAAGGTCTCTCTCCTTGTCAGGAGGATCCTGGCCGAACTATGTCCGGCAGGATTGGGATGCGGATGACGAAGAAATTCGCTGCCCACCCACCACCCACTTAGTAGCCACTGTCGACGACTTAACCGACATGCTCGACTTCGACTCCGAAGACATCGACGGTATGGACGACGATGCGGGAGACGAAGAGGAACCACTGCCCACAGGGCACTGGACATCCACCTCATCATACAATATATACATGGTGGACACACCCAAAGAAGGCAATGGCGACGAGACAGCAGAGGATGACCCCTTCAAGAAGCAACCCAAGCGCCGACGTCAGCGGCGCCGCTCTAAGTCCCGCCAACTAAAAAGCGGTGATACCGGCACAGGAGATAATAGCACTCCGGATAGCGCCGAAGATGGCAATAATCCCCTCTAGCATGATTTAGGGCAGGAGGATGGAGAGGCCAGCCCTCCTGAGAGAGCGGCAAATGAGGAGGATGATAATTACATGCCTCCCTCCGTAGACGAGGCAAGCCTCGACGATGACGAATTCGTCGTGCCAGAGGATCCCGTCGAACAAGAGCGCTTCAAGCGCCGGCTTATAGCCACGGCAAATAGCCTTAAGAAGAAGCAGCACCAGCTTCAAGCTGATCAAGATTGGCTAGCTGACAGATGGACTGAAGTCCTAGCAGCCGAGGAATATAAACTCGAACGCCCCTCCAAGAGTTACCCAAAATGCAGGTTGCTACCTCGACTGGAGGAAGAAGCGTATCACATGGCTGATCGGCCACCTCGTGGCCGCGACAGAGAGGCATTCCAGCCAAAAGCTCATCCTGCACCCCGACGCCATTCAAATAAAAAGGCATGGGGAAATACGCCAGACCAGCGAGACGTATTGGAGGATAAATCAAAACATGCAAGATCGATCTACGGATCACGAGGGCGCGCCACTACGTGAAACGATAATTGTCACGCCGATACAGTAAAAGTAAATCCGGACGGGCCGAGCACAGCGGGCAAGACTCATTGGAGCTGCGTCGCGATATAGCCCAGTACAGAGGCGCCGCACACCCCTTATGCTTCACAGACGAAGTAATGGATCATCAAATCCCAGAGGGTTTCAAACCCGCAAATATAGAATCATACGACGGCACAACAGATCCTGTGGTATGGATCGAGGATTTCCTCCTGCATATCCACATGACACGCGGTGATGATCTACACGCCATTAAATACCTCCCACTCAAACTCAAAGGACCAGCTCGGCATTGGCTCAATAGCTTGCCAGCAGAGTCCATTGGCTATTGGGAAGATCTGGAAGCCGTATTCCTCGACAACTTTCAGGGCACTTATGTGCGACCACCAGATGCCGATGACTTGAGCCACATAATTCAGCAGCCAGAGGAATCGGCCAGGCAATTCTGGACACGGTTCCTAACAAAGAAAAATCAAATCGTCGACTGTCCGGATGCAGAGGCCCTAGCAGCTTTCAAGCACAACATCCGCGACGAGTGGCTAGCCCGGCACCTTGGTCAGGAAAAGCCGAAATCTATGGCAGCCCTCACGACACTCATGACCCGCTTTTGTGCGGGAGAAGACAGCTGGCTGGCTCGCAGTAATAACATATCAAAGAACCATGGTACTTCGGATACCAAGGACGGTAATAGCAAGTCACATCGCAACAAACATAAGCGCCGCATTAACAGCGACAATACCGAGGATACGACAGTCAATGCCGGATTCAAAGGCTCTAAACCCGGTCAATGGAAAAAGCCATTCAAAAGAAGCACTCCGGGCCCGTCTAGTTTGGACCGTATACTCAATCGCTCGTGTCAAATACACAGCACCCCCGACAAGCCAGCCAACCACACCAACAGGGATTGTTGGGTGTTCAAGCAGGCCGGCAAGTTAATTGCCGAAAACAAAGATAAGGGGCCACATAGCGATGACAAGGAGGAGCCCCGGCAGCCGAATACGGGAGGACAGAAGAGGTTCCCCCCACAAGTGCGGACGGTGAATATGATATACGCAACCCACATCCCCAAGAGGGAGTGGAAGCGTGCGCTCAGGGACGTATATGCGTTGGAGCCAGTCACCCCAAAGTTCAACCCATGGTCCTCCTGTCCGATCACCTTCGATCGCAGGGACCACCCCACTAGCATCCGTCATGGCGGATTCGCCGCACTGGTCCTAGACCCAATCATTGACGGATTTCACCTCACTCGAGTCCTTATGGATGGCGGCAGCAGCCTGAACCTGCTTTATCAGGACACAATGCGCAAAATGGGTATAGACCCCTCAAGGATCAAACCCACAAAAACGACCTTTAAAGGCATCATACCGGGTGTAGAGGCCCACTGCACAGGCTCAGTCACACTGGAAGTGGTCTTCAGATCCCCGGATAACTTCCGAAGCGAAGAGTTTATCTTTGATATAGTCCCGTTTCGCAGTGGTTATCATGCACTGCTCAGGCGAACCGCATTCGCGAGATTCAATGTGGTACCGCATTATGCATACCTCAAGCTCAAGATGCCAGGACCTCGGGGGGTCATTATAGTTAATGGAAACACAGAGCGCTCTCTCCGAACGGAGGAGCACACTGCGGCCCTCGCAGCGGAAGCGCAAAGCAGCCTCTTAAGGCAATCCACTAGTTCGGTGTTTAAGGACCCGGACACCTTCAAGCGCGCCCGGAGTAATCGGCAACTTGACCGCCTGGCACGTTCCGAGCTCGCATAGCAATGCGTCCCCCACCCCGGTCCTAGAAAAACGACGAAACCCGTGCCACGCGTACATAATTACGCATTAAAAATACCATGGGCACATGCGGGGAACGGGGCACGACTATGGCACGCCCCAAGACGCGGCTTAAACCGCACTAGCGGCTTCGTACTTTGTTATTTTTCTCTCTTTCAGGACATTAATCTCTAGAAACCTTGTCCAGCAGCATGATTGCCGAACACATGATGCAGCAACCAAGGAGGCAGAAAGCTACATCACACCACGGAACTCCCAGGTGGATTACGATAACGAGTGAAATACTTGCTTTAATATTATTCCTCAGCTTGCCCTTGGAGGGGGCATAGTCCTACTTTTTGCTTATCGCACTACCTGTATCATTCTGCTTTAACGCACGTTTTTGAATAAACAATGCATTGCATTAAGGCCTTTATTGCATCCTTCTTTTATATATATATATGTTCATTCATGACATCAAGCACCCGTACACTCTGGTACGGCCAATACGCTAGGGGCTTAAGCATACCCCATATTACGGCGTGAGAAGTCCGAACACTTTTGACAGTGCGGCACCCCGAACTTATAGCATTATATGCATCAGCTTCGAATCATGTCTTGGGTTAATAGTTGGGTTTGCCCGGCTCCCATGTTTTGGTACCTTACGTTCCGCTATATCGGCTAAGGTAGCACTGGGAGAACTACTGCGATTGTGCCCCGGTTCTGCTGGGCTAAGCACCTCAGTAGAGAAAGCTAAAACTGACTGTCATGATAAGGCGAGAGACTGGTCGCTGTTCGAGAGGTTTTCGAGTCCTTACAGACTTATGCCGCTTAGAGCGAGGAGTCGGCCCTGTCCGGCTTAAGGCGTGTATCGCGCTCCGAGTTCGGCCTTCCGAATACTAGGGGCTTCGCCAAAATTTAAAATTATATAATTCTATGGCTAAGTGAGAGTGATAATGCATTATAGTCCGATTGCCTTGTTCGTTGTGCTGAGCACCTCCCTCGAAGGACCCAACAATGGGAACAAGAGTGCTCAGGTTTATCCCGAACACCCCAGCACTCGTGGCGTGGGGGCAGAAGCCGACGACTAGCCATCTCTCAGATTTGATAAACAGCTGAACAGAAGGTAATATTTTAAATTCAAACAAGCGTTGCATAGCGCATATGAACAAGTTTTCATAAATACAGGATTACATGAGCGAATTTACTCAAATATTATATCTTTCGTACACTCGTCCGTTACGAGACGAGCACCCTTCAGGACACCCTCATAGTACATCTCGGGGTGGCGATGCTCCTTGCCCTCCGGCGGCCCTTCCTTAATTAGCTTCATGGCGTCCAGCTTGGCCCATTGCACCTTCACACGGGCGAAAGCCCGGCGTGCACCTTCGATGCAGACGGACCGCTTGATGACTTCTAGCCGTGGGCAGGCATCCACAAGCCGCCTCACCAGGCCAAAGTAGCTATTGGGAAGGGCGTCGCCAGGCCACATCCGGGCTATAAAGCCCTTCATAGCCTGTTCGGCCGCCTTGTGCAGCTCGACCAGTTGCTTCAGCTGGTCGCTCAGAGGCATCGGGTGTTCGGTCCCAGTATACTGAGACCAGAACAGCTTCTCCGTTGAGCTTCCCTCCTTGGCCTGGTAAAACTGTGCGGCATCCGACACGCTGCGGGGCAAATCTACAAATGCTCCTGCAGAGCTCTGGATTCGGGTAAGTAACAGGTAATTTACGTTCACATGCTTGCTTTGCATATAGAATGCCTTACCCGCCGCTATATTCTTCATCGCATCAATCTCCTGGAGGGCCTTTTGGGCTTCGGCCTTGGCATTCTTTGCGCTCTCAAGGGCCACGGCAAGCTCGGACTCTCGTGTCTTCAAGTCAAGCTCCAATGCCTCATGCTTCGTCACGAGAGCGTGGAGCTCTTGCTGCACCTCGCCCACCCGTGCCTCATGCCTTTCCCGCTCGGTGCACTCCTTGGCCGCTTTGTTTTCGGCCTCGGATAGCGCTTGCTTCAGGGTCGCCACCTCGGTCATGGCCCCTGGCAAATTTACGATGATCCTGTCATTTTGCAATCGCATTCTTTTTATACATATCCATAGACTAGGTACTACTTACCTTTGTTCTCCTCGAGCTGCCTCTTGGAAAGGCCGAGCTCGTCCTTGGACCCTTTAAGGTCCTGCTTCAGTGCGGCAACCTCCGCAGTCAGTACGGCAGAGGCTAGCAGCGAAGCCTGCATACGCATATTTACATACTTATATTAGACTCCTGCGATATTGTTTGATCCTCCGTTCGGCTTTTCTTTGTGAACACCGAACAGAGCATCAGGGGCTACTGTCTATGCGGTAATATTTTTCCCCATATTTCAAAAACTTACCTCAAAGCCTGTTAGAAGGCTGGCACAGGCTTCAGTCAGTCCGCTCTTGGCGGACTGAACCTTCTGGACCACCGCACTCATAATAGTGCAGTGCTCTTCGTCGATGGAAGCGCTGCGAAGCGCTCCCAGCAGATTGTCCGGCGCCTCTGGATGGACAGAGGTCACCGGCACAGGCGTCATGCCCCTTTTAGAAGGAGGCCGCCTGCCCGAGTCTGGAATCACTGGGGGTTCCGGCGCGGTGTGCGGCTGAGGGCCGAACTCGGAGCCCTCGGGAGCCTTGCTCCCCCTGCTCCCAGAGTCCGGAAGGTCGCCTTGAGGCGCCTCCGGGACTGTCTCCCCTCGACCCGGTGCCTCTTGAGACAATACCTCGGCATTGTCCGGAGGGCAAGGGGAGGTGGCAGTCGGAAGTGGATCGCTATCCATATCCGACGAGCCCAGGGAGCCGTCCGATGATACGTCGATACGGGCTCGTGGTTGTCTGCATAGTCATAATTCGGCGTTAGGAGAGGCAGTGCGACAAAGGTATGCTATGAGTTACTCTGGCATCCGAATACTTATGACTTCGCCAGGGGCTTGTCCCTGAGCAGCCACTCATCTTCGCCTTCGGCGGCGGTGGTGGAGTAGTCCGGAAGGAGAGTCCTTCCCTTCTTGGACCCTTCGCCCCCCCCAGTTGGGGCGGCCTTCCTTTTCTTGTCTCCCCTGACTGGAGGGGGAGCATCTTCATCTTCCTCCTCGTCTTCGGGGGAGGAGTGCGTCGTGAGTTATTGGATGATGAGTCCGATAACACCTGGCGTCGGGAACTCTTTCGTGTTCCCTTGGCCTTCTTGGTCTTCTCCGGCACCTTGTAAGGAGCCGGAGTCAGCATCTCCGTCAGGAGAGCGTCCGTAGTGTCTTCGGGTAGAGGGGCCGGACAGTTAATCTGCCCCGACGTCTCCATCCAGTCCTGTCAAAGGCATGGGAGCTCAGACCTTGCACATGGTTAAGCTAGGAGAAATAAATATCCTATCGGATGTATAGAACTTACCGAATGCGCTCGCCGCTTCGCGCTTAGTCCGCGGTCCTCAGTGAGAGAGGGAGCGACCTCGGCGCCCTTGAACAGCACCCTAAGGCGATTAAGTTGGGTAACGCCAGGGTTTTCCCAGTCACGACGTTGTAAAACGACGGCCAGTGAATTGTAATACGACTCACTATAGGGCGAATTCGAGCTCGGTACCCGGGGATCCTCTAGAGTCGACCTGCAGGCATGCAAGCTTGAGTTTCTTGCTTGCCATGTTCCAGATACATTTCTGGAGTCCGTCCAGCTCTACCGATGAACCCCACGACAGGCCCTTCTCTTTCCAGGAAGTGAGCCGTGTAGGGAATCCGGATCGGAACTCGGGGGCAGCCACCCAGTTGGTGTCGCGTGGCTCGGTGATGTAGAACCACGCCGATTGCCACCCCTTTATGGTCTCCACGAAGGAGCCTTCGAGCCATATAACATTGAGCATCTTGCCCACCATGGCTCCGCCACATTATGCTTGTTGGCCGCCCACCACCTTCAGCTTGATATTGAAGGTCTTCAGCCACAGACCGAAGTGGGGGCGTATGCGGGGAAAGGCCTCACAGACGATGATGAACGCCGAAATGTTGAGGATGAAGTCCGGGGCCAGATCATGAAATTCCAGCCCGTAGTAGAACATGAGACCATGGACGAATGGATGAAGGGGAAACCCTAGTCCGTGGAGGAAGTGGTGGAGGAAAACTACCCTCTCATGAGGTTCCGGGGTAGGGACGATCTGCCCCGCAGCGGGCAGCCGATGCACGATATTCGCGCCTAAGTATCCGGCTCCGTGCAGCTTTTTGATGTGTTCCTCCGTAACGGAGGAAGCCATCCACTTCCCTCCCACTCCGGACATGTTTGGAGGAGGTTGAGGAGAAAGATGCGGACTTGGGCGTTGGGGCTTGAGTGCGCAAGAACGGATGAGCAAGGAGGAAGAAGGCGTGGGTAGAGAAAGGTTAAACCTTATCCCTTTATAAGGGCGGCCGAAACTGTGCGCCCCCACTAGCCTGGTAAAACTCGCTTATCCCCCAAGCGCCGTAATCGATGGCGCGGTTGGGTTACCCACGCCTGTATTGATGAGAATCCCGTGATAAGGGGAACACGATCTCTGCTTTGACAAGACGTGTCAAGAAACTGCCTCGCGTTATGTGCGGGGCTAGTTAAAGGAAACAGTTCAAATAATCACCGGGCCATGATAAAACGTCACGTTGGCAAAACGAGTCAGCAGATTAGATTTGTGGAAATATTATTCTCTCTACGGTGGTATGTGGAACTTATTTTGCAGGGTCGAACACTATCCTTTATTTGAACTCTTCTGTGGTATATCCGGAGGAGGAACTGCGCGTTGGACTCGTCGTCATTGGAGCCTGGTTCAGGGGCTACTGAAGGAGTCCTAGATTAGGGGGTCTCTGGACAGCCGGACTATATCCTTTGGCCGGACTGTTGGACTATGAAGATACAGGATTGAAGACTTTGTCCCGTGTCCGGATGGGACTCTACTTGGCGTGGAAGGCAAGCTAGGCAACACGGATATGTATATCTCCTCCTTTGTAACTGACCTTGTGTAATCCTAGCCCCCTCCGGTGTCTATATAAACCAGAGGGTTTAGTCCGTAGGACAACATACAATCATACCATAGGCTAGCTTCTAGGGTTTAGCCTCTCCGATCTCGTGGTAGATCAACTCTTGTAATACCCATATCATCAAGAATAAATCAAGCATGACGTAGGGTTTTACCTCCATCAAGAGGGCCCGAACCTGGGTAAAACATTGTGTCCCCTGCCTCATGTTACCATCCACCTTAGATGCACAGTTCGGGACCCCCTACCCGAGATCCGCCGGTTTTGACACTGACAGTGACTAAGTAGTTGGTCACGGGATCATGCATTACGGAATGAGTAAAGTGACTTGCCGGTAACGAGATTGAACGAGGTATTGGGATACCGACGATCGAATCTCGGGCAAGTAACGTACCGATTGACAAAGGGAATTGTATACGGGATTGCTTGAATCCTCGACATTGTGGTTCATCCGATGAGATCATCGTGGAACATGTGGGAGCCAACATGGGTATCCAGATCCCGCTGTTGGTCATTGGTCGGAGAGTTTTCTCGGTCATGTCTGCATGGTTCCCGAACCCGTAGGGTCTACACACTTAAGGTTCGATGACGCTAGGGTTTTTAGGAAGACTTGTATGTGATTACCGAATGTTGTTCGGAGTCCCGGATGAGATCTCGGACGTCACGAGGAGTTCCGGAATGGTACGGCGGTGAAGATTTATATGTAGGAAGTTGTCATACGGTCACCGGAAAGGTTTGGGGGCATATCTGTATTGTACCGGGGCCACCGGAGGGGTTCCGGGGGTCCACCGGGAGGGGCCACCTCTCTCGGAGGGCCTAATGGGCCGTAGAGGAAAGGGAACCAGCCCTACATGGGCTGGGCGCATCCCCCCTTGGGCCCATGCGCCTAGGGTTGACGGGGAAACCCTAAGGGGGGCGCCTCCCTTGCTTGGCGAAGCCATGCCGGAGTACTGCTGCTCCACCACCACCACACCGTCGTGCTGCTGTTGGAGCCCTCTTCCTCAACATCTCCCTCCTCCTTGCTGGATCAAGGCGCGGGAGACGTCCTCGCTCCTTACGTGTGTTGAACGCGGAGGTGCCGTCCGTTCGGCGCTGGGATCATCGGTGATTTGGATCACGACGAGTATGACTCCATCAATCCCGTTCTCTTGAACGCTTCCGCTCGCGATCTACAAGGGTATGTAGATGTACTCCTCTCCCTCTCGTTGCTAGATGACTCCGTAGATTGATCTTGGTGATGCGTAGAAAATTTTAAATTTCTGCTACGATCCCCAACAGTCATCGGAACTCCATGCAGACATACGATCCTGGTCATATAGATCTTTGCAAATTTAGCACTGGTGTAAGTGGTCTTTACTGGGATGAAATGAGCTACTTTCGTCAATTGGTCGACTACAACCGGTCATAGCCTGAACGAGTCCTGGGCAATCCCGTGATAAAATCCATGCCTAGTTTATCCCACTTCCATTCGGATATAGGCAATGGCTATAGCCATCCTGTTGGCTTCTGATGTTCTGCCTTCACTCTCTGACATACATCACAAACTGCTACATACTCCGCAATATCCTTCGTCATACCGGTCCACCAGAACCCGTCCTTCAAATCCAGATACATCTTGGTATTTCCTGGGTGAATCGAATATGGCGAATCATGGGCCTCTTGCAGAATCAACTTCCTGATCTCCTGATCTTTTGGAACATACACGCGGTCCTCAAACCATAAGGTATCGTGATCATCCTCATGAAATCCTTTGGCTTTTCCTTTGCTCATCCTTTCCTTTATCTCAGCAATCTCCTTGTCCATCTTTTGCGCTTCTCTGATCTTATCCATCAAAGTGGACTGAATCTCCAAAGCTGCTACATAACCTCTCGGAACTATCTCCAAACATAGCTCATGAAGGTCTACTGCTAACTCCCTGAGTAGTCCTCCGGTCATGAGGGTATTGACATGACTCTTGCGGCTCAACGCATCGGCTACTACATTAGCCTTTCCGGGATTATAGTGCACTTCATGTCATAATCTTTAATGAGCTCCAACCATCTCCTCTGCCCGAGATTCAACTCTTCTGTGTAAAGATATACTTCAAACTCTTGTGATCCGTGTATACCTCACAATGGTTTCCGATGAGAAAATGTCTCCATGTCTTCAACGCATGCACTACGGCTGCTAACTCCAAATCATGCGTAGCATAGTTTAACTCATGGGGTTTAAGCTGTCGTGAGGCATATGAAACAACTCTTCCTTCCTGCATAAGCACGGCTCCAAGTCCTCGACGAGAAGCATCGCAATACACTTCATAATCCTTGCATTGATCTAGTAGAATCAACAATGGTGATGTAACCAAGTGTCTCTTCAACTCCTGGAAACTGGCCTCACATTCCTCAGTCCAATTGAACTTGGTGTCCTTCTTTAACAACTCCGTCATTGGCTTAGCAATCTTTGAGAAATTCTCAATGAACCTCCGGTAGTATCCGGCGAGTCCAAGAAAAGTCTGGATCTCCCCAACTATCGTGGGTGCTTCCCAATTTGTCACGGTGACAACTTTGTTGGGATCTACTGCTATTCCTTCTCCGGATATAACATGTCCAAGAAATCCAACTTCCTTCAACCAAAACTCACACTTGCTGAACTTGGTGTATAACTGATGTTCCCTAAGCTTGCCAAGTACCAAACGCAAGTGTTCTTTATGTTCTTCTTCATTCTTCGAGTAAACCAAAATATCATCAATGAACACAACGACGAACTTATCCAAAAACTCCATAAACACCTTGTTCATCATGTTCATAAAGTAGGCAGGTGCGTTAGTCAGGCCAAATGACATAACGGTATACTCATATAGCCCATACCTTGTGGTAAAAGCTATCTTGGGTATGTCTTGCTCTCGAATCTTCAACTGGTGATAACCTGATCGCAGATCGATCTTGGAAAACACCTTAGCTCCTTGTAGCTGATCAAACAAATCATTGATCATCGGCAGTGGGTACTTGTTCTTGATTGTTACTTCATTTAATCCATGATAATAAACAACCATCCTTAACGATCCATCCTTCTTTTCTACTAGAAGTACTGAAAGTGCGTTATATCGACTAGAGGGGGGTGAATAGGCGATTTTTATGAAAGTCTTCAAAACGTGGAAGTTTCGAAGAAAAACGCTAGAAATAAACCTATTACCATGCAGCGGAAGGTAGACTACACTAGGCAAACCATAGTCAAGTATTCAATGGAGTGAGAACACAATGACTAATAGCAGCAATATAGTAAGGATCAGGTAGGAAGATATTATGAAGCCAAACAGAACACGCAGTCACTCAGTGAAGACAAAAGATAGTGCAATCATACAATGACTTCACAAGGAGTAACAGTAAGTAGAGGGAAGGGAAGGATGAAACCAGTGACTCATTAAAGACAATGATTTGTTGGACCAGTTCCAGTTGCTGTGACAACTGTACATCTGGTTAGGGCGGCTAGGTATTTAAACCAAAGGACACACAGTCCCGGACACCCAGTCCTGAACACGCAGCTCAGGACACCCAGTCCTCACCGTATTCCCCTTGAGCTAAGGTCACACAGACCTCGCCCAATCACTCTGGTAAGTCTTCAAGGTAGACTCCCAAACCTTCACAGACTTCGTTCACCGGCAATCCACAATGTCTCTTGGATGCTCAGAACGCGACGCCTAACCGGCTGGAGGATTCACAGTCCTCAAGTGTAACAAGTCTTCAGATCACACAGACAGGAAGACTTAAGTGATGCCTAATTCTCTTTGGCTCTGGGTGGTTAGGGCTTTATCCTCGCAAGGAATTCTCTCTCAAGGGCTTCGAGGTGGGTTGCTCTCAAACGACAAAAGCCGTATACTAACTCTGAGCAGCCAACCATTTTTGGTTGTAGGGGGTGGGCTATTTATAGCCACTAGGAAACCCGACCTGATTTGTCCGAAATGACCCTGGGTCACTAAGGAACTGACACATGTTCCAACGGTCAGATTTCAAACTCACACGGCAACTTTACTTGGGCTACAAGCAAAACTGACTTGTCCGACTCTGGACAAGATTCGCTCTCATAGTCTTCACTCGAAGACATAGGTTTTGGTTAAGCATCACTTCAGTCATTCTGACTGGTTCTCTTGGACCCCACTTAACAGTACGGTGGTTCCTATGACTCAACAAAGAAGAAGAAAAAGAACTATGAAAGATCTAAGTCTTCGAGCTCCATAGGCTTCATGCGATGTCTTCTCTTGTCATAGTGTTCAATGTGAATATATTCATATACCACCTTTGACTTCAATGTCTTCATACATTTTTAGGGGTCATCTCTGGTAGGAAAACCGAATCAATGAGGGACTTCTACCTATGTTATCCTGCAATTCTCACAAACACATTAGTCCCTCAACTAGGTTTGTCGTCAATACTCCAAAACCAACTAGGGGTGGCACTAGATGCACTTACAATCTCCCCCTTTTTGGTGATTGATGACAAACTAGTTGAAGTTTTCAATGGGGAATATAATATGTGAAATTGTAAAGGATAAGGAATTGTCTTCATAAGTTGCAAGGGCTCCCCCTGAAGATGTGCATATAAGTAGTTTGCTTTTGGAATGCAAATGCACATGGCAGGTTGTGCTTGTGGAGATCCTCTTCAACTTATGATGACAATCCACTATGCATGTGAAGGTATGTGAAGATAATGAC
This sequence comes from Triticum urartu, assembly GCF_003073215.2. Taxonomy (NCBI): domain Eukaryota; kingdom Viridiplantae; phylum Streptophyta; class Magnoliopsida; order Poales; family Poaceae; genus Triticum; species Triticum urartu. The sequence goes on along the minus strand of NC_053026.1, from coordinate 210,022,998 downwards.
ATGCATAATGGAAAATGGACGTCTGTAAAATGATCTAAGTGCGGAATTTATCGTCGCACATGCAGAATTTATCATCGCATCACAAAATGGCAAATAGGTAGCAGACGACCATCGAGTTTAAGTGTTACAACTCAAAGAACCAAATGTATCAAAACGAGAGTTGTAAACACAAAGCAAAATATGAAGCACCCGCCCATATGGACCCGCTTGAAGACTATTAAACTCATATGCTTCTCCCCCTTTTGTCAGTAAGGACCAAAAAGGTTTGAAGACATAGAGCCTCTACTCGTTCCCATGAAGAGTAGGTGAAGCACTAGGGTCGTTGGTGGTGTTCGGCGGTGCAGAAGAGCTTGGAGCAGTGTTGAAGCGTGCTGAAGGAGGCGGCGGTGAAGTAGCATCGTCGTCATCCTCAATCACTCTAGAATTTACAGTTGCAGCAGAGGAAGAGAACTCAGTGTCTTCAAGAGATGGAGTTCGTCACAGCACTGCCCTTCGAGGAGGTGTGGAGTCAAACTTGAAGCGCTCAGAGAAGCCATCCTCTTGAAGATCATCTTCAGAACACATCAGCGTCAGCCCTTTCCATGTGCGTCGAGAGGTTTCATGAGCAACAAAGGCATTCTTGGTGGCAAGATTGCGAATGCGATTAACATCCACCAAGAGGCTTTGCATTTGACGCTTCAACCAGTCATGATGCCTATCCTGTTTCTAATGAAGAGCCACAAGAAGCTCTCGGTCATTGAGAACACGAGTGCGCTTCTTGGGTCGTGGGGCAGTTGTACTGTCAGTGGCTTCAGTGAGAGCAGGATGCGGTGCATGTGTAGTGCCAGCCAAAGGATACACACGAGTGACTGCTTCAACTCCTTCAATGTTCTGAGAAAAACTTTGATGCTTTGCATTCTGAAGACTTAGAGGTTCCTTGGCAGGCTCAGGATAGATGGCTTCAATAGACATATCCACATCAGGCAGAAAAATCCGATGATTGCGAGCAGATGGCTGATATGAGATAGCGGAGTGAAGTTTGATCAGTCGCATTACCCATGGGGCGTAGAACTTCAAGCCAAACAAATCAGAGCCTGATGCAGCAAGTTGGCGAATGAAGAAGTCCTGTGCATTGAAGCATTTTCCATGAAGAATATAGAAGACCAAAGTCTTCATTGCACCTTCCAGCTTGGCATGTGGAGAGTGCCCTTTGATGGGCCAGAGAGTTCGCCTTATGATGTGATAAATAGTCCTTGGCAGATACTCTAGGTCTTCAACAAAGAACTCTTTGGGATATGCAGCATCTTGGGGTAATGGCTTCATCATACTGAGCATCTGACTCATGTTAGGTTCAGGCTTCTGAAAGATGCTCTCCACAGCTTCACTGTGAAGTTGACAGCCAGATTCTTAGAGATCGCCGGGAGTGGGTAGACCAGTGAGCTCAATGATGTCAAAGGCTTTGGCTTCGTGATGAACGTTTCCTGTCATCCACTCCAGGACCCAAGTCTTCGGATCTCTGTTATACCCGCGAATGTGAAGTGTGGCATAGAATTGGAGCAGCAACTCTTCATTCCAATGCTCTTGGTCAGTGATGAACGACAGCAATCCAACCTCTTTGAAGCAATCCAGAGCTTCTTCCAGACAGGGCAGACCAGCTATTGCTTCAATGTCAAGACGCTTGTGTGGGAAGATGCGACCTTGATTGTAAAGAATGCAGGAGTAATAGCTTCGCTGCGGATAGCTCCAGAACCGATCAGATGATATTCTTTCCCTTGAGTAGGGGTTCCTGGAGCTATTGAAGAATGTGTTGTCTGCTCTGAAGCCATTGATATTGAAGGATCCAGGTGCTGATGCAGGACCTGGGAACCTGGGCAATCTTGGGATTGGCTTCTGTACCTGAGGCCTGTGCTTAACATGATAGTCGAACGGAGGACCGGCAGCAGGCGTAGGAACAGAAGCAGTGGGATCAGTGGCTTCGCTGACTTCTGGTGCTTTTGTTGGGGAGGGCTCCACATTAGCTTCAGCCATGACAGCGTCAGTGGCTTCATTGGTGTTGGTGGTGGCAGCCTCAAGATTTTCAACCTCCACTTGACGAGCTGGAGGGTCGGTCACAATCACGTTCTCCTCGAGAACCGCTTCTTGGTGGGACAGGGGAGTAGCAGCTGGTGGGACTTCTTCTTCATCGGCTGATGCACCCGGAATGTCTTCAGCAGTTTCAGCTTCAGACGCAGAGACTGGAGGCCTTGGTCCTTTGCGAAGCCTGTGCAACGCAGGCGACGCCTGTGTAGTTGGAGTTGGCTTGGCCTCAAAGTCTTCTTCCTCTTGTTGGCGATCAGCCCATGAAGCATCCTGAGCAATTGGCGTCAGAGGACGACCAATGCTGATGAGTTCGCTGTGCTCGGGCTGAGGAAGGACTGCATCATATTCAACATGGTCATGGTGACCAATGACTTCAGCAGGGATGGGATCAGCTGCTGGAAAGTCTTCAGCTTCATGAGCCTCTGTGAAAGCAGGCTCATGGATTGTCAGTTGGCGTTCAGTGTCAGGACAAACCATGGAAATGGGTTCAACAATCAAAGGCTCTGTGGGAGCAGCCCGTTGTTTCTTGGTCTTCCTCTTCTTCTTGGAGGGGGCAGTAGGAGAGGCTTCAGGATGTTTCCTCTTCCTGGCTTCAGCCTCAGCAGTCCTTGTCTTCTTCAGCTCTGAAGTGGTTGACCGGGCTTTTGGCTTCGAGCCAGTCATTCTAGTTGGGAAGACAATGGGATCTGCTTCCTGCCTTGGTGCGTCGGGTTCAGCCGTAGCGGGCTTCTTCTTCTTCTTCTTCTTTGCAGCCATCCTTGGGTCGATGCCAGGACGCCCAAGGGCCTTGTGCTTCTCAGCCTCATTGTAGGCCTGCACACATCTGTCAGCCAGAACCTTCATGCGCTCACGAGAACCCTGAGCTTCTGCACGTTTCTTGAGAAAGGCTTCCTTGAGCTCGTGCAGCATAATCTTGAAGTTCTTCACCTCTTGCACGCTGAGCTTGGCCATATGCTTCTTGAACTGATGTTTCTCAAAGTCAATCTTCTGCTTCAGTTCAACAATGCGCTGGGCGATAGCTAACTCTGAAGCAATGGCGCTATGGAAGGCTACACTGAGGCCAATGGGTAGCTGCAGATCTTCGAAGCTGATGTTTGGTGTGTCAAACCACTCATCAATGAAGTTGTGGATGATTGTCACGTCAAAGAGAGGCAGGTCATTGAAGATTTCTGCTTCTTCTTTGCTCTTGATGAGTTGCTCAAGAGCGTTATCTGCAAGATCTTCATCACTTGACAGATCAATGGCATCATTGCCCAGAATGGCAGCAGCTGTTAGCTCTTGGCCGGTGTGTGGCAGAGGCATCTTGACCTTCTAGGGCTTGGAGATGCGTGACAAATCTTTAGACTGCACACTGTCTTCAGGAGGTGCAGTTGCCAGTGGCTTCGCCCGTGAGATTTTTGGTGCAGAGGTCGGCTTTGAAGCTTTTGGCTGCTTCAGCTTCTTTGGCTTCGGCGCTGCAGGCGCTTCATCTGATTCAGCGTCATCTGCAGGCTCATTCACGGCTATCCTTTGAACCACGATGTGTGTGATGAAGCCTTCAAGATTGTAGAAGGGCCCAAGAAGATTGGGTTCAGCTTCGCCAGTTCCATCGGCACGGGGAGCAGAGGGACCAGGGTTGAAATCTAAACCCAAAGTCTTCTTGTTCTGCTTCGCTGATTTCTGGGCAAACTGGAAGTTGCGCTTAAACAGATTGTCGTCATGACACCATAGCAGCGATGACGGGTCAGCATCCGCAGGCTGTGGTCCACAGACCATGCAGGGATAGAAGCCTCGTTCAATGGCTTCATCTCTGGTCCTGGGTTGAAGACTTCTATACAGGATGTCTCCCCATGGTCGCTTGATGGCATTCTTTTCAGCATATTCCTTGGTCACAAATCTGTACTTGAACCACTATTCTGCCCAATAGCGTCGAATCCATTGGATTCGCGTCTTGCGCTGATTGTAATCCTCTTCAGGATCTGTCTTGTACAGCTCTGAGAGGTCATCGGGCAGATCTCTTGATGTTTCTCCACGACGCTTTCTGCCACCCTTCCTTGCTGATTTCTCTGAAGCCATGAACTTTAAAGTGAAAGGCTTCAATACGTTCAAAGGCTTCAAAGGCTTTCGCTTGCTGGACAGATAGGAACTGGCTTCGGGAGAATTTATGTGATACTGTAAGAATTCTGCAAATGAATGCAGACTATGAGAACCAAGGGATTCTCCCATGGACATGTACCTGTGATAGCATTAAGGTGCGAGGGAAGGGGAAGAGGTCATATGAATTCTTAGAAGATTTTGAAGATAAATCAGTTTAGAAGACATTGACCCCATCATGCGAAGACATTCACTCATAGATAAGGAGTTGGTTCCAGATTTGTACGAATCCACGGATCAGTACAAGTGAGGAATCTAACTACTTTGTGAAGCATAAGTGAATATACTAGGCATGTTATGAGATGCAGTATGAAAGAGATCCAACTTGTGTGAATAGAAACTGCTTGTGGTAGAAAGTGATAAAGCTATAGGATCAAAGAGGCCGTAAAAAGGAGGTTTTATTTACCACACGAAGAACTGCTAGACGGAGTGGAAGAGGAGGCCGAGCAGTTCGATCGTCCGTGCCCTAACTTGGCGATGGAGGACACCTACGGCGACGGCGGAGAAGGCGATGTCCGCGGTCGGCGTGAAGACGGCGTCGGAGAGGTTGCGGCAGCGAAGCGCTTCGTCGCCGACGTCGTCGAGGGCTAGCGGTGGCGCTAGGGTTCGTGTGAGAGTGGAAGAAGAGATAATGACTGCTGTGAGGTGTGTATTTACAGGTACAGGGGCGGCACTGCGTTATTACACAGGTGCCCCTGGCGATTCGCATCTGAGGAACACGTGGCCATCATGCAGCATATTGGGGTTTGTTCCACGCCCCACGCATTCCTGGATTGTCGGGTGGTTGTTCCCACTTCTCCGGGTTTCAGGTGGAGGAATGAGCATTGAAAACGGATTTAATGGTTGTCTCTGTATCTTCTGCTGACAAGGACGCAGAGAAGACATTCGACAGTTTCAATAGAATGCATATGATTTGGAGAGATAGAGTTTGAGATAGAAAGCATAGAGAGGTTAGGGTCCGATCACATTCACTTAGTTCAAAAGATTCAACAAGAAGACATAGCTATAAGTGAATGCTGTAGAGGACAGAACACTAGTATATATATATCTATATAATCAACATAGTGAAGATAATCATGAAGATATGTTGAGATTGAAGCCAAACCAAATGTGAAGACATAGCAAATGTAACGCCATGAGTGAAACACTTCAAACAGAACATTTGGTGGTGGTGTTACCCACCGTACAGGAAGTATTAGACCCAGATACGGCGCACAATTATCGTGGCGCTCCGAAGTCAAATTCCACATTAATGTATTCACATTTAGAATGTATGTCTTCATTGATTGAAGATATACTTTACTTCGTGTGTTGCACATCTAAGTCATCAATATGCATAAGTGTTAGGATGTGTGCCTGATCACAGGACATTTGAGGATTCTAGGATATTTAGCTCACACCGTAACTTGCAAAATCTCTTCTCATCCAAGGGCTTGGTGAAGATATCTGCCAATTGCTCTTCAGTGTTGATGTGTATGATATCAATATCTTCCTTCACAACATGATCTCTGAGAAAGTGATGACGAATCTCAATGTGCTTTGTCTTCAAGTGCTGAACTGGGTTGTTGGCAATCTTGATGGCGCTTTCGTTGTCGCAGTAGAGTGGCACTTGCTTCAGATGAATGCCATAGTCCTTGAGTGTTTGCTTCATCCACAGAAGCTGAGCGCAGCAAGATCCAGCAGCAATGTATTCAGATTCAGCAGTGGAGAGAGATACACAGTTCTGCTTCTTTGAAGACCAACATACAAGTGATCGTCCCAGAAAGTGACATGTGCCTGATGTAGATTTGCGATCTACTTTGTCACCAGCATAATCAGCATCCGAGAATCCAACCAGATCAAACTCTGAGCCCTTTGGATACCATAATCCTAGAGTTGGGGTGTGAGCCAAATATCGAAGAATTCGCTTCATAGCTAAGTGATGCGACTCCTTTGGTGCCGCTTGGAATCGAGCACACATGCAAACACTAAGCATAATATCTGGCCTAGATGCACATAGATAAAGCAAAGAACCAATCATGGAGCGGTATACCTTTTGGTCGAACCCTTTACCATTTTCGTCAGGACCTAGATGATGCTTGGCTGGCATTGACGTCGTGAAGCCTTTGCAGTCTTGCATACCGAACTTCTTCAGACAATCTTTGAGATACTTCTCTTGAGATATGAAGATGCCATTGCGTTGCTGTCGTATTTGGAGAGCGAGGAAGAACTTCAGCTCTCCCATCATGGACATCTGATATTGCTCTTGCATCATATATCCAAACTCTTCACTGTACTTCTGATTGGTGCAACCGAAGATAATGTCATCCACATATATTTGGCACACAAACAGTTCACCATCATATGTCTTCATGAAGAGAGTGGGGTCTAGGGAACCAGGTATGAAGCCTTTGCTCTTTAGAAAGTATTTGAGTGTGTCATACCAGGCCCGAGGGGCTTGGTTGAGGCCATACAGTGCCTTGTTGAGCTTGTATACCATGTCAGGATGTTTTGGATCTTCAAAGCCAGGCGGTTGTGCAACATACACTTCTTCTTCAATTTTGCCATTGAGAAAGGTGCTCTTCACATCCATTTGATATAGAAGTATGTTATGATGATTTGCATAGGCCAGTAGTATGTGTATGGCTTCAAGTCTAGCCACAGGAGCAAATGTTTCATCAAAGTCAATGCCTTCCACTTGAGTATATCCTTGAGCAACGAGACGAGCTTTGTTTCTGACAACTTGACCATGCTCATCTTGCTTGTTGCGGTATATCCATTTGGTGCCTATTATGTTGTGCTTCCGAGGATCAGGACGCTTAACCAGTTCCCATACATTATTCAGCTCAAATTGTTGAAGCTCTTCTTGCATAGCTTGAATCCATTCAGGTTCCATGAAGGCTTCTTCAACTTTCTTGGGTTCTGTTATTGAGACGAATGTGAAGTGCCCACAGAAATTTGCCAGCTGAGTTGCCCTTGATCGAGTGAGCGGACCGGGTGCATTGATGCTGTCAATTATTCTCTCAATCGGCACTTCATTGGAAACACGAGGATGTACAGGGCGAAGGTTTTGCTCTTGCTGATCATTGTCATTGTTAGTGGGATTGTCTTCAGGCTAAGCATTGTCTTCAGGTTGATCAGGTGCGGAGATGATAAGTTCCTCTTCAGGTTGAGCTTCAGAGGGTATGATTTCTCCGGTTCCCATAAGCTTGATTGATTCGCTGGATGGAACTTTATCTAGCATATTTGGGAGGTGCTCTCTTTGTGAACCGTTAGTCTCATCAAACCGCACATCCACTATTTCAACCACTTTATAATGAAAGAGATTGAAGACTCTGTAGGAGTGCGAATCCTTTCCAGATCCAAGCATAAAACCCTCATGTGCTTTTGGTGCAAATTTTGAAGTGTGATGTGGATCCTTGATCCAGCACCTGGCACCAAATACTCTAAAGTAACTGACATTTGGCTTCTTGCCAGTAAGGAGCTCATAAGATGTCTTGTTCAGAAGCTTGTGAAGATAAACACGATTGATTGTATGGCATGCAGTATCAATGGCTTCAGGCCAGAATTTTCTTGGAGTCTTGTATTCATCAAGCATCGTTCGGGCCATCTCAATGAGTGTTCTGTTCTTGCGTTCGACGACGCCATTCTGCTGTGGCATGTATGGGGCTGAGAATTCATGTGTGATGCCCAAGATATCAAGATATGTATCAAGGCTAGTATTCTTGAATTCAGTGCCATTGTCACTTCTGATGTGCTTTATCTTGGCGCCATAATTGTTCATTGCTCGATTGGCGAAGCGTCTGAAGACATCCTGCACTTCAGTCTTGTAGAGGATTATGTGCACCCAAGTATATCTAGAATAATCATCAACAATAACAAAGCCATAGAGGCAAGCAGTAGTAGTAAGAGTTGAGTAATGAGTGGGACCGAAAAGATCCATGTGGAGCAGTACGAAGGGTCGAGTGGTTGTCATGATTGTCTTCGAGGGATGTTTGGCCCTCGTCATCTTCCCTGCTTCACAGGCACCGCATAAGTGATCTTTCTTGAACTTGACGCCCTCGATGCCTATGACATGCTTCTTCTTTGCAAGGGTGTGGAGGTTCCTCATGCCAGCATGCCCTAGCCTCCGATGCCAGAGCCAGCATTCTGAAGCCTTTGCTAGAAGACATACGGCAAGCTGTGGTCCTGCCGAAAAATCTACCACGTACAAATCATCTTTCCGATACCCTTCAAACACTAGAGACTTGTCAGATTCCATTAGTACAAGGCAGCGATATTTTCCAAATATTACGATCATGTTCAAATCGCAAAGCATTGAGACAGACATTAAGTTGAAGCCAAGGGATTCAACAAGCATGACTTTAACCATGTGTTGATCCTTTGAGATTGCAACTCTACCTAGACCCAATACCTTACTTTTACCAGTGTCCGCAAATGTGATGTGACTCTTGTCGGATGGACGTAAGGTTGAGTCCATAAGAAGGCTTCTTTTGCCAGTCATGTGGTTGGTACACCCACTATCAATAATCCATTCTGAAGACGCTGGTGTCGTACCCTACAGTGCAGTTAGGGGGATAGGCTTCACGAAGAGAATTGTGAAGCAAAAACATTTGACAAACTAGTGGGTTATGAAAGCTTAGATCCAGATTAGGACTGATAGGGAGAGTAGCAAGTGATTGAGGAACGAAGTACATAGTAAGACCATTCGGGCATTTGATCTTGCGCCCTACAAGATGTTTAAGGTCCCCAGCAATAGCGTCAGACGATTTTGGTTTTCTGCTGGAGACCTTTCCCAGCAAAAGAGAGTTAAGCTTTCTTAGCCACCCACATCTTCAAGGGTGGCTTAGAAGCAATAAGTCTAAGTGCAGCGTCTGAGAACTTTGGCTTTGGAGCCCTAGCAAAAAGTCTTGCAGGCGGACAATAGTACTCATAAGAATAAGCAGAATAGTTCTTGGTCTTATGAACATGGCGGTTTGATGAACCGCGCTCATATTCATAGGCCTGAGTATGGTTTTCCTACAAAACATTTGCGTTAGTGCGACTCAGGTGAGTCCTCTGTCTGTATGAAGCCTTTGGACCGTATGAAGCCTGTAGTCTGACGTTTGTCTTCTTCACGAGTGGTGTCATGATGACATTCACAGGAAGATTCTCGAGACACTTTTTCGGAACCCAGATCTTCTTCATAGGCGGTTCATTCCTGCAGTTAGTACCAATGTACCTGGCAAACACTTCACCATTCTGATTCTTAAACAGTTTATAGTTTGCATCAAAGGATTCATCAATGACAATGGGGTTTGCACAAGAGAAGCCAGATAGATTGGATAGATCTGCTGAAGATTCCTTTGCAGCAACCCATGTGGTTTTTGGGTACTGCTCAGGTTTCGAGTAAGAGCCATCAACATTCATTTTCCTTACGAACCCAACACCCTCTTTCCTCGGGTTTCGGTTCAAGATCTGCTTTTTGAGGACATCACATAGTGTCTGATGCCCTTTAAGACTTTTGTACATCCCTTTTTCAAGCAATGTCTTCAACCTAGCATTCTCATCAGCAATAGCAGTGGTATCCTCAGTAGAGGGGTTAGTTACCACATCAACAGTTGAAGATATTGCAACAGTAGCAGCAGTAGAACATTCAGCAATAGAAGTAGCATTATCACGCTCAATGCATTTAAGACATGGTGGTTCAAATCCTTCCTAAGCGGAACTGATCTGTTCGGCGCGAAGTGACTCGTTTTCCTTTTGAAGATCTTCATGAGCCGCTCTCAATTTCTCAAGATCTTGCTTCCTTTGAAGATAATCATAGGAAAGCTTTTCATGAGTTGTTGAGAGCGTTTCATGACGACTTTCAAGTTCCTCATACTTAACGTGAAGATTTTTTATGTCTTCAATTAAGGACTCAGATCGAGTCATTTCAGCGCCCAACAGATCATCGCTTTTGTCTAACAGTTTTTGAATATGTTCCATGGCTTTCTGTTGTTCAGTTGCAATTTTAGCAAGTGTTTTGTAGCTGGGTCTTGAACCACAATCAGAGTCATCGTCACTAGATGTTTGATAGTGAGTAGTGCGTGTGTTTACCTTGGCACCGCGTGCCATGAAGCAGTAGGTAGGAGCAGAGTAGTCCTTGTCATTTGCATCAGTGTCGGTGGTGAAGTCATTGTCTTCAGTGTTGAAGATGGACTTGGCAACGTATGCTGTAGCCAGACTTGCAACGCCAGAATCGGACTCCTCCTGAGACTCCACCTCTGCCTTCTCAGAAGCGGACTCCTCCTCTGAGTCCATTTCCTTGCCAACAAACGCACGTGCCTTGCCAGATGAGCTCTTCTTGTGTGATGAAGACTTTGAGGAAGACTTGGAAGAAGACTTTGAGTATTTCTTCTTCTTCTTGTCGTCAGAGTCATATTCCTTGCTCTTCTTCTTCTTTCTGTTCTCATTGTCCCACTGCGGACACTCAGAGATGAAGTGGCCAGATTTCTTGCACTTGTGGCATGTTTTCTTCTTGTAGTCATGAGCAGAAGCTTCATCATTCCTTGAGCTTGATCGTGAAGACTTTCTGAAGCCTTTCTTCTTGGTGAATTTTTGGAACTTCTTCACAAGCATAGCAAGTTCCTTTCCAATGTCTTCAGGATCATCAGAACTGCTGTCAGATTCTTCTTCAGATGAGGAGACAGCTTTTGCCTTCAAGGCACGAGTTCGCCCATAGTTTGGACCGTAGATATCTCTTTTCTCAGAAAGCTGAAACTCATGTGTGTTGAGCCTCTCAAGTATGTCGGACGGATCGAGTGTCTTGAAATCAGGTCGTTCTTGAATCATCAGGGCTAGGGTGTCAAACGAACTGTCAAGTGATCTCAGTAGTGTCTTGACGACTTCATGCTTGGTGATCTCAGTAGCGCCGAGGGCTTGAAGCTCATTTGTGATGTCAGTGAGTCGATCAAACGTGAGCTGGACATTCTCATTGTCATTTCGCTTGAAGCGGTTGAAGAGGTTGCGAAGGACACTGATTCTCTGATCTCTCTGGGTTGAGACACCTTCGTTGACCTTGGAGAGCCAGTCCCAGACCAGCTTAGATGTTTCCAAAGCACTCACACGGCCATACTGTCCTTTGGTCAGATGACCACAGATGATATTCTTGGCAGTAGAGTCCAGTTGAACGAACTTCTTGACATCAGCTGCAGTGACACCTTCTCCAGCCTTGGGAACGCCGTTCTTGACGACATATCATAGGTCGACATCAATGGCTTCAAGATGCATGCGCATCTTATTCTTCCAGTAGGGATATTCAGTTCCATCGAAGACGGGGCACGCAGCGGAGACTTTAATTATCCCTGCAGTCGACATAGCTGAAACTCCAGGTGGTTAAATCGAATCACACAGAACAAGGGAGCACCTTGCTCTGATACCAATTGAAAGTGCGTTATATCGACTAGAGGGGGGGTGAATAGGCGATTTGTATGAAAGTCTTCAAAACGTAGAATTTTCGAAGACAAACTCTAGAAATAAACCTATTACCATGCAGCGGAAAGTAGACTACACTAGGCAAACCATAGTCAAGTATTCAATGGAGTGAGAACACAATGACTAATAGCAGCAATGTAGTAAGGATCAGGTAGGAAGATATTATGAAGCCAAACAGAACACGCAGTCACTCAGTGAAGACAAAAGATAGTGCAATCATACAATGACTTCACAAGGAGTAACAGTAAGTAGAGGGAAGGGAAGGATGAAACCAGTGACTCGTTGAAGACAATGATTTGTTGGACCAGTTCTAGTTGCTGTGACAACTGTACGTCTGGTTAGGGCGGCTAGGTATTTAAACCAAAGGACACACGGTCCCGGACACCCAGTCCTGAACACACAGCTCAGGACACCCAGTCCTCACCGTATTCCCCTTGAGCTAAGGTCACACAGACCTCGCCCAATCACTCTGGTAAGTCTTCAAGGTAGACTCCCAAACCTTCACAGACTTCGTTCACTGACAATCCACAATGTCTCTTGGATGCTCAGAACGCGACGCCTAACCGGCTGGAGGATTCACAGTCCTCAAGTGTAATAAGTCTTCAGATCACACAGACAGGAAGACTTAAGTGATGCCTAGTTCTCTTTGGCTCTGGGTGGTTAGGGCTTTATCCTCGCAAGGAATTCTCTCTCAAGGGCTTCGAGGTGGGTTGCTCTCAAACGACAAAAGCCGTATACTAACTCTGAGCAGCCAACCGTTTTTGGTTGTAGGGGGTGGGCTATTTATAGCCACTAGGAAACCCGACCTGATTTGTCCGAAATGACCCTGGGTCACTAAGGAACTAACACATGTTCCAACGGTCAGATTTCAAACTCACACGGCAACTTTACTTGGGCTACAAGCAAAGCTGACTTGGCCGACTCTGGACAAGATTCGCTCTCATATTCTTCACTCGAAGACATAGGTTTTGGTTAAGCATCACTTCAGTCATTCTGACTGGTTCTCTTGGACCCCACTTAATAGTACGGTGGTTCCTATGACTCAACAAAGAAGAAGAAAAAGAACTACGAAATATCTAAGTCTTCGAGCTCCATAGGCTTCATGCGATGTCTTCTCTTGTCATAGTCTTCAATGTGAATATCTTCATATACCACCTTTGACTTCAATGTCTTCATACATTTTTAGGGGTCATCTCTAGTAGGAAAACCGAATCAATGAGGGACTTCTACCTGTGTTATCCTACAATTCTCACAAACACATTAGTCCCTCAACTAGGTTTGTCGTCAATACTCCAAAACCAACCAGGGGTGGCACTAGATGCACTTACAAGTACTGGTGATCCCCAAGGTGACGATCTTGGGCGGATATATCCCTTATCCAGTAACTCCTTAATCTGCTTCTTAATTTCCTCTAAATCCTCTATGGGCATCCTATACGGTCTCTTAGACATTGGCCCAGTGCCTGGCAAAAGCTCTATCAAAAACTCTATGTCTCTATCCGGTGGCATGCCTGGAAACTCTTCTAGAAATACAACCGGAAATTCCTTCACCACTGGTACTTCCTCCTGTACTACTCCCAATAAGCAATTTACTTGAGTCCTATTCGGCACATGCCGGGATACGTACTTGATCCTTCTTCCTTCTTGGGTGGTGAGTAAAATCATCTTACTGGCACAATCGATGTTTCCTCCATACATCGATAGCCAATCCATAGCCAGAATCACATCCAAACCTTGCAATTCCAAAATTATCAGATCGGAGGGGAAAACATGCCTACCTATGGCCAATGGCATCTAAAAACATCCATGGCTTGCCATATACTCTGCTCCGGGTGAGGTTACTAACATGGGTGTCTTAAGTACTCTAGTGGGAAACTTATACTTATCCACAAATCCCCTCGATATGTATGAATGAGATGCACCAGTATCAAAATGAACGACTGCAGTAAATGACTTAACCAAAACTTACCAATTACTGCGTCTAGCTGGGCTTCAATCTCCTCCATGTTAACGTGGTTCACTTGTCCCCTGTTGAAAGGGTTGGGCTTCTTCCCAGAGCTTCCATTGCCATTTCCATTCTTAGCTTCAGGACATTCGTTGGCGTAATGTCTGGTCTTCTGACACTTGTAGCAAGTAACATGGCTTAGGTCCTTATTGGTGGGTGTTGCCGGGTTGGAATGGTTCTGTCCGCTACTTCCTCCATTACCATTGCCGTTCTTGGAGCCATTATGGTTGTGCGAACTTCCCCCATTATGAGTGTGGCCTCCATGGTTATGAAAAAGTCCTCCCGAGTTCAGGGTGAAACGGGGTCTCTGCTGGGCTCCAGAGTTATACTTCCCCTGTCCATACTTCCTCGTGCGGCTATCAATCTGCTGCTGCTTCCCTTCAAGCATGAGAGCTCTATCCACCAACTCCTGGTAGTTATTGAAATTTTCTACCATCAACTGGATGCTTAGCTCATCATTCAGTCCCTCCAGAAACTTCTCCTTCTTGGCTGCATCCGTAGCAACGTCATCTGGAGCATAACGTGCTAACTTGCTAAACTCATCCACATACTGGCCAACAGTGCGTCCTCCTTAGCGCAAGTTGCAAAACTCACGCTTCTTCATGGCCATAGCTCCGGCTGATACATGGGCAGTATGGAAAGCTTCCTGGAACTGATCTCATGTGACAGTGGCCATAGGATAAGTGACAGTGTAATTCTCCCACCATGAGGCTGCTGGTCCATCCAGTTGGTGTGCGGCAAAACGCACCTTCTCAGCATCTGTGCATCCTGCAGTGGTTAACTCCCTTCCAATCCTGCGGAGCCAATCATCTGCAACTATCGGCTCGGTGCTACTGGAGAACACCGGCGGCTGCAACCACAGAAAACGGGCTAAGTTGTCAACTGGTGGTGGTGCTGGCGGTGGGTTGTTGTTGTTGTTGTTGTTGCCTTGGTTCTAAACTAATAGCTGCATCAGGGTATTCTGCTGCTGGATCAACTGAGTGAGCTCCGGTGGAAAGGTAAATCCGGGGTCACGTCTCAGAGGCATCTGAGGGTTTTAGAAAGAAGAGAATAGAATAGAATGAGATCTAGTGAGAAAACACTACCCATATGCACATGAGACAAACACAATCATATCACTCAATCAATCAAGCAAGGCATACAATCGGTCTAGAACTATCGTTACAAAGTGCTTGGACTATACTATTTACATGGTAGACTACTACCACTGCTTTGGTGGTCAACTAGAAATATTGATCAGTCGAAGACTCCATGACATCTGCTCCCGCTTCATCAACATAGTCATCATCGCTATCGTCGGGGTCCAAATCGGTGTCGTCGATGATGATGTAGTCCTCCGGACGAATCTCCTTGGGTTCTTCGTCTTCTCCTCCTAGCGTGGGGTCTCCCATAAATACTGCTAGCTTCATTGTCAGGTCGGCATTCTTATACACTAGTACGACGATTTCCTCCTCATAATCTTCACGAGTAGCCTTGAGTTCCTCTTCAAGCTCCGTGATCCTGGTCATTGCCTTCTTCAGATCTATCATGACTGCGCACATCCGGTTCTCCTGGCGGCGAATATGCTGGTTTAACTCCTGGATGAAAGCTGCAATGGATCTATCCTTCCTGGTGCTAATCATCTCCCATTGCTCATCTCGGCGCCCACAATTCTGGTAGATAGTATCCTTTAGCTCCTTGTGGTAAACTTCTCCAATGCATCCCATGGTGATGTGAGCTGCCATGCTCTTTCCTAGACTCCAGGTTGGTGCATCAAAGGAAAACTATATGGGTTTGGTGACTGGCGCGAATGTCCTTCCTGGAACTTGAACTTGAATCATCCATCGCTCCTCTTCTGGTAAAGTGGCATTGTAAATCCCGGTGAAGCTTGGTATTCCAATGTTTAAGTACCTAGTGACTTCCTTCAAGTGTCTTCCAAAGGGGGCATCTTCATCCGGTTGCGCAAACTTATTCCTTGCGTCCGCCATCCTAAAGAGTAGAAAAAAGAGAGGAGTTAGAAATGAGAAGAGAATAGTGATCTAGGGCTTTAGCTTAGTGGTCGTGTCCTACAGTCAGTGTGTGCTCTGATACCAACTTTGTAGCGACCAGACCTCAAACAGTTTGATCTCTGTGTATAAGTGTCATCCCTGGATCGGTAATGCTGACACACATAGTACTTGAAGGATTTATAACAGAGTGGCAATCACACACTTATTACATCGAATGTCTCAAAAGAGAACTTATTACAATAAATATGGCTTAAGGCCATCTAATACGATAACAGTGGAAGGCTTGGAAGATAAAGTGAGTCCATCAACTCCAATGGCATCACTGAGTGAAAGACCACGACCTAAGGCTCCTTACTCGTCGTCTGAAAAGTCTGCAACATGATACGTTGCATCCCGAAAACGGGTCAGCACATAGAATATGCTGGCAAGGTAACACAAGAGAGTAATGAACAATGTAAAGCTATCACTATATGCATATATGGCTGGTGGAGGCTGTATGGTTAATAGGTTTTGCGAAAAGCCAATTTTTCCCTACTTCAAAGGAATAAATTTTTATTTAACTATCATGGTAGTTGTTAAACATTGAGAAGGTTCACCCAACTCAATCCAAATTAAAAGTAATCATCATTAAACCCAATCAGATTAAATTAAGAGTGATGAGATCCACATGATAATCCAAGAACTAGATACTCAAGATGTCCATAATTGGGGACACGACTAACCATGATTAGATTGTACACTCTGCAGAGGTTTGTGCATTTTTCCCCACAAGACTCGATCTCCTCCGTTGGATTTCTCGCACTACAAGGTGTTTGAGAAACGGATGACCGAGACATAGTCTTTCAGAAGCGTTAGCACCTTACGATGGGTAAACCGGTACACCTACATCCCCTACATCTGCTAGTCTACCACTGTAAGAGTTCACACGACTAAATCAACTATACTAGAGCCCATAATACCTTGTGGCTGCACACGGAAGTTTCCAGCATGAATAATTTTATGATCCCTTTGAGCCTGGGTGGCGGTCCATAGGAGAATCACACGGTACCCCAAGATTTCCAAAAATACAGGCAATCACTGGGTTCCCCAGGTGCCTCGATCCACCCAGATGTGTATTAAATTTTCCACCTTAAGTTGAACCATTAATTTAACAATCTCACATCTGTCATGAAAACACTCAAACCCAATCCACGTCTACAAGCATAGCATAGCAATATAAGCAACATAGAAGTAACTCCCAGGGTTTGATAATAAACAGGTGAATAGGTACTACCTCATCTACTTCCCAAACCCACAATTTAATTCAGATCGTAAACATGCAATGTTTGAGGGTTGATCTAATGCAATGAAAACTGGGTAGGAAGAGGTATGATCAAAGTGTTACTTGACTTGCTGATGATCCGCGAAACCTAGAGACTCGATGTAGCACGCTTCACACTCCGGGTACTCTATCACAATCAAACAAGCATACAATAAGCAATCAAGCAAAAGCATGGGTAAAACTCAAATAAGAGATCTAACCAGAAAGTTCAACTTAAGAACTCCGGTTGGCAAAAAGAATCAAATCAAACGAAGCAACAAAACTCAAACGGCGAGAGAAACAAGCTTCGTTTACTAATCTGGACCTAGGTCAAATTTTACAGTATCAAAAACTTGTTCAAATTGGTTAAACGGAAAGAGGGTTTCGAGACGAAACTCTAGGCTCTTGAATCGCCTGATTCCGATAAACTAGCGAAAAGTTATACTAGAATGAAAAACGGATCAGAAATCGCGATTGAAAATAATCGCGAAAAATCCGGGAAAAAGAAAAACTGACGAACAGGCTAACGAACGAACGTTCGTTATCTATGGCTAAACGGTGTAAACTGTTCGCAAAACCGAACGTAAAAGCGGGCGTTCGCTAAATAACTAAACCGAAAAAATAAACCGAACTGGATCTAAAAGAAAAACAGATCTAGGGTTTACGAAATAAAACTGATCAGTTTTTTTAAAAAAACCGATGGCTACCTCGAACTCCGGCGGGTTCCGGCGAGTCAGCGGCGGCGCGGCTCCGGCGGGCAGCGGCGGCGAGCTCAGGCGAGGCGGCGCGGGGTGGCAGGGCTTAGGGTTAGGGTTCGGGTGGTGGGGCGGGTTGAACGGGCCTCGGGCGGCGGCTTTTAAAGGCGGCCCGAGAAGTCCTGGCCGAATACGCCCCTAAGTCGGTCGACTTTTTTTTAATATAATTTTGACGTGCAGAAAAAGAAAGAAAAGAAATACTAAACGGACTCCAAAAATCCCGAAATAAATTTTCCACGTCCTCTAAAAATAAGGCGGACAAGGTGAACACTTATTTGGGCCTAAAACGCAATTTTGAAAAACATAATTTTTTCCTAATTCAAATAAAATAGCGACAAAACTCCAAATAAAAATCTTATTTGATTTTAATATTAAATCTCTAATATCTCTTTATTTTGAGGAAGTCATTTTATCCTCTCTCTTTTATTTTTAATAAAAGAAATATTTCAGAGAAAATAATTAAAATCAAACGATCCTCTTTTCATAATTCGAGAAAAACCCAAATATGAAAATAACGAAATCCCCAACTCTCTTCGTGGGTCCCTGAGTTGCGTGGAATTTCTAGGATCAACCAAAATGCAATAAAACATGATATGCAATGATGATCTAATGTATAACATTTCAAAATGAAAATTTGGGATGTTACAGTTCCTCTGATAGAAATAGCATAACAAATAAGATGGCATGTATCTTAAATCCTGAAAAGATAAGCCATTTGGAGCCACGGGAGGTCACGGCAGCACAGTCTACAACTACCACCATCATGGCCGACCAGATCTGGATCACCTCCATTCAGATTTGAATCAGGGCAACCACACTGGGTTAACCATGGACGTCCTTGAGGCTGAAGCCATCTGGCAACATCCAACCGTGCTCTAACCTCGCTGGAGCCCAGCGAGCACCTTGGAATGGACAACGAAGGCACCACAAAAGAGTAGCCACCCCGTGCAACCAAGGCAGCTAGCTGTCGCATCACAGGCCGCCATCGTCCGCTACATGCGTAACCCCGAGAGTCGTCACCAGATGTAGATCCACCGCCACCACCCCGCACAAGAAGTCATGTCACCAGGATTTGGTGCCCCCATATTGAAACATACACAAGGAAGCGTCCCGCCAATGCCATCGGCCGCGCAGGCTTTGCCCGACGGCGTCCTCCAGCAGCGGCGCGGCTCTAGAGGCGGGAGTTGTGAGCTGAGCTGGTTGGCGGGTCACCCTGGTTGAGGGTGCGCGGGGTTCCTTTTCTTGTAAGGTAGGTGTTCCATGAAATACATTGTTGAAAGGGAGGGTTAAAAAGAATTTGCATGGTGTAATGTCAAAGCGCATGATGCCCCAATAAATCTATTTATACAAAAATAATTATAGTAGTTAGAATGCAAAACTATTTAGTAGAACAACTGCGTCAACACAAACATGATTCTCCCCCCCTATCGTGAGGCGGCTAGGGCAAACTCGTCCCATCCAACTTTGTAGTGAAAGGGCACTTATGCCCTTAATTGTTTTAGTGTCAATGACTACATAATTTGTGTTCTAACCTCATGCTTAAGTGTGTAAATGGTGTCTGATGACCCACAAGTATAGTGGATCAATTGTAGTCCTTTCGATAAATAAGAGGTCGAACCCAATGAGGAGCAGCAGAAAATGACAAGCGTTTTTCATCAAGGTAATTTCTGCAAGCACTGAAATTATCGGTAACAGGTACTTTGATAGTAAGGTAATTTGTAACAAATAACAAGTAGCAATAGTAACAATAGGTGCAGCAAGGTAGCCCAATCATTTTTGTAGCAAAGGACATGCCAAACTAATCTCTTATAGTAAGCAAACGTTCTTGAGGACACACAAGAATTTCATCTAGTCATTTTCACCATGTTGGTTTTATTCGCGTTTGCTACTTTGATAATTTGATATGTGGTTGGACCGGTGCTTGGATGTTGTTCTTAGGGCCCGTTCGGAAGCTCTCCAGCTTCCCAAACGAGCCAGCTTCTCGCGGGAGCTGGGCGAGCTGGCTTCTCACGGGAGCTGGGCGAGCGTTCGGTTGACTTGGTGGGTTGTAGCGATAGGAAGACGATTCGCTGGGAGAAAACGGTCCATGCAGGGCGTTAGCGATAGGAAAACGATTCGCTGGGTGGGCTGTAGCACTTCGGGATGGCAGGTACACGTAATTTGGAGCAACTCCCGCTTCCCGTTTTCGCGAAGCTGGGCGATAGCTGCTCCACAAATTTGCACGCAGGTCTGCTCGTTCTCCAGAAGCTGGATTCCGGGAGCTGAACTGTTCGGCTGGCTTCTCTCACGATTCTCTGGAATCTGGAAGCCAGACGAGATCCGAACGGGCCCTTACTTGAACAAGTCTTCCACTTATGATTAACTTCTCTCGCAAGCATCCACAACTACGAAAGAAGAATTAATATAAAATCTTACCATAACATTAAACATATGGATCCAAATCAGCCCCTTACGAAATAGCACATAAACTAGGGTTTAAGCTTCTGTCACTCTAGCAACTCATCATCTAATAACTACTTCACAATGCATTCCCTTAGGCCCAAAAATAGTGAAGTGTCATGTAGTTGACATTCACATAACACCACTAAGTCACAACAAACATATCATCAAAATATCGAACGAATATCAAATTCACATGATTACTTATGACAAGATTTCTCCCATGTCCTCAAGAACAAAAGTAACTACTCACAAAACATATTCATGCTCAAGATCAGAGGGGTATTGAATAGCATAATAGATCTAAACATATAATCTTCCACCAAATAACCAGCTAGCATCAACTACATGATGTAATCAACACTACTAGTCACCCACGGGTATCGATCTGAGGTTTTGATACAAAGATTGAACACAAGAGATGAAATAGGGTTTTGAGATGAGATGGTGCTGTTGAAGATGTTGATGGAGATTGGCCCTCCCAAGATGAGAGGGTTGTTGGTGATGACGTTAGCTTTGATTTTACCCTCCTGGAGGGAAGTATCCCCAGCGGAATCGCTCCGCCGGAGAGCAAAAGTGCTCCTGCCCAAGTTCCGCTTCGAGATGGTGGCACTCTGTCCCGAAAGTGCTCTCCTTATTTTCTTATGGTAAATGACCTTATATACTAGAAGATGGGTACTGGAGGTGGGCCAGGGTCCCCACTACCTACCAAGGCACGTGAGGGGGGCAGGCGCGCCCTGGTGGCTAGTGGGCACCTGGGTGGCCCCCTCTGGTGTTTCTTTACTCCAATATTTTTATATATTCCAAACTAATTCTTTGTAAAATTTCAGCTCATTTGGAGATGTGCAGAATAGGAATCTCTGACATAGCTTTTTTAGGCCCGGAATTCCAGCTGCCGGCAATCTCCCTCTTTGTGTAAACCTTGCATATTATGAGAGAAAGAATTACTCCACAAAGTGTTATATTGCATTAAAAAACTATAAATAATAGTAGGAAAACATGATGCAAAATGGACGTATCAACTCCCCCAAACTTAGACCTCGCTTGTCC
Organism: Triticum urartu; assembly: GCF_003073215.2. Taxonomy (NCBI): domain Eukaryota; kingdom Viridiplantae; phylum Streptophyta; class Magnoliopsida; order Poales; family Poaceae; genus Triticum; species Triticum urartu. Next base: position 210,001,837 of record NC_053026.1, on the reverse strand, counting down.
TCAAGCGAAAGCTAATATTGAAAATCATGTCCACATGTTTAGAGAGAGGTGTCGATAAAAACAAAATATGGACATAGTAGCATCATGCTTATTATTATAACATCAATAACTTTTATCATAAAACTTCTCATAAGCAAGTAACAATTCATCACAACATCGAAGTATAAAGCATAAACTTTCTTGAAAACTAACAAACTATGTTCTCAGTAAACAATGCGATTGCAATTCATCATATTTTCAGGAAGGGTCTCATGTCTGAGATTTTTAGCAAGTTCACATACTTAACCATCATTTAGTCTTCTATATGATTGCTAACACTCATAACATATACATGGGGCAGAGAGTTTCAACCGGACACATAGAAAGATAGGCGTTTATAGTTTCACCTCCCAACTTATTCACCTCAAGGGTGATGTCAATAGTAATAACTCATGACCACTCATATCCAACTGGATATATGTGCCTAGATCTTTCCCTACCACATGGTGCTTGCAAAAGAGAAAATAAAAAGGAATAGAGGAGAACACATTGTCTCTTGCATAAAAAGTAAATACATGGAAGTAAAAGATAGGCCCTTCGCAGAGGTTGTCATGCGATTTTTGGTTTTGTATGCACAATCTCTTCATGTAAAAGAACGTCACGTTATATTGCCCCTTATGATAACGACCATTATTATGTAGTCTGTCATTTTTATTAATTTTCCATCACAAGTTTGTACAATGCTTATTTTCCCATACAATAAAAGATTAAACATATTTAGAAGCAATTTTATTGTCGTATGCACCATGAAAACTTACTTGAAGGATCTTATTCAATCCATAGGTAAGTATGGTGGACTCTCAAAATATGAAATTGGGTTTAAGAGTTTTGGGATGCACAAGTAGTATCTCTACTTAGTGTGGATTTTTGGCTAGCAAAGATTGTCGGGGATATACCCCGCGGTATGACCCGACCGGAGATATGACCCGGCCGAGGCTTGTCGTTTCATCGGTAAACCGCCCAAAGACTGGCGACTCACTGATGACCCGACTAGGCCTTGGTGACATATTGGTGACCCGACTGGTGGTTCAGATGATCGACAAGACCCAACGGCCCAGAAGGCGGCTCGTGGGAAGGCCGGTTCATATTATAGTGGGCTTATAGTGGGCTAGCTTAAGAGGAAAGGCATAAGAAGTATTCCCTTACAAAGGAAGCATGACTAGGACTCCACTTATAATAAGGTAATCCTAATCCTACTAGGACCCTACATGTAACCCGCCCCTCCAACTTATATAAGGAGGGATAGGGCACCTCAAGAGGACAATTTTTAACAAGTTAGAGTTAGACAGACAAGTCTATAGCTCTCGAGATAGAGCATCCTTGTAATCGTGATCATCATCATCAATATCAATGAAGCAAGATGTAGGCTTTTACCTCCACCGTGAGGGGACGAACCTGGGTAAAACCTCGCGTCTGTCGTCCCGCTCATCCCCTCTCAAGCTACCACATAGATGTGTTGGCCTTGCGACTAAGTCCTCACACTAAGGACATCTGCCGTGATAAATTCAAGACAGTTGGCGCCCACCGTAGGGCTCACGCACGATGATGTTGAGTTTTTAGAGGGATTTCTTCAGGGATCGAGAAGCTCGCGGTGTGCCGGATGAAAAAGAGCTGGCACAGAAGATAACATCGTCGACAAGCAGTCAGAGCGACATATACAAGATTTAAGATCAAGAAAAAAATTAGAGTTGCATTTATGCGCCGGCGCACACGAGCAAGTCAAAGTCTCACATCCGAAATCAATCGATACAAGGTACAGGTCGCCGAGACCGACATGTTTCGATGGCTCCGTCATCCGTGTCCAAATCCAATTAGGAGCATCAGATTCCATTGCTATTGCATTGCGTGGCACCCTAGGCCCGCTGCCAACTTCTCAACGGATCAAGGACACAACCTCATGCACGTGGACCAGCAGTGCAAAGGATCTACATCATCTACACGATTAATAATAAGGGTTCGATGCGATCTATCAAGACCAACGGGAGATTGACTTTGTCTGTACGCCGATTTCGGCAAGCTGTCAAATAGTAATTTTCGTCGAGACCGACAGAAATTTCCGCGGTCCGATCCGACGAGTTCCGCAAAGTTTTTGCTGCTGGGTTACAGGCTCAAATCCCCGAGGAAATCAGACGCTATTACTCGCTAAGTACTGGAGTACTAGTCCTGTACACTCTGTATACTTTTTCTACTCTATGTGAGATCTACTCAAGGCCGGCCACAGTATTAGTACATGCATGCTCACGGAAATTTAAGGAACAGATCGATTGTTACATCAAGAGCCACTACCGAGTCATCCTCACAAGAAGAAAACAAAATCGCCTGCAGTTTTGGAAGTGGATGAAGCCGGGGAATCAGACTCCGTCTCTAAATTGCCGCCGTGGCCTTGCTCTGCCTCGGCTGAGTCGCCGCCATCTATAAGCTGGTTGCCGCCTTGGCCGTGCCCAAGCTACCGCCGCCTGAGTTGGTGTTTGCGTTGATGAGTCGTCTAATGCCTCAAAGGTCAACCCGCCTCTGCCGCTAGGTTCCACCCACGCCGGTGAGCCTCCGAGCCGCCTGCCTCCGCCTACGAGCTGCGTCGGCGTGCAAAACCGCCTCCGTTATGGCTGACCTTGAGGCCCCGTTACTGCTGGATTCCAAGCCACCGGCCGCCGTCTACAAGCCGCTCTCCGTGGCCGTCGCCCTGGCCACGCCCTGACTCCACTATGGTCAGGCCACTGCTGGCCTCCGCCAACTGCCTCTGAGCCGCCGCGCCTGAGCCACGGACGCCTGCCCTTCTGTTCGCAGTCATGCTTCTCCTTGTTGTCTTCACTATCGTCATGGCCCTATTACTGCTAGGTTCCGAGCCGTCGCGCTCTACTTCGTGCGCTGCCTTGAGTCGCTGCTGCCCTTTCAAATCGCCAGTCAGCTTTGTTGCCATAGCCAAGCTGCCGTTACCATTGCCGATTCGCCTCCTGTGGTGAGTTGTACTATGCCGTGTGTTGAGCTGCCTCTGCCGTATTGAGCCGCCGAGAGTCACCGGTCTGTCTGAGTCGCTAGTCTGCCTGAGCCGTTTTTGTCGTGTTGAACGGATCATCCGTCATCCAGACGAATCAGGTGATATCCATTCAAGTTTGTTTTATTAGCACATATTGTTTTTGTCAAAGAACAGTTTATCTTTGCCTTGGTCTGCAATATTGTTTATGCAGGACAATTGTTCATTAGAAGAGCGATGGTCCTGTCATGGATGTATAGTTCGCACCACCATTATCATGCGCTAGCATCTGACCGTGCCATAATGCTCGACGAATATATGTGCAACCCGTCGTTTTTACGACCCAATTTACATCAATATGACGTGGTTGATTCGCCCGTCCGCGCGGCTTGCCGCGCCTGCGATTGCCTCGCCCGTCCACACTGGCTTACAAACGCCGCGGCCGGCTCATCTGTCTGCTCCCGTGGCCGACTCAGCCATGATTGGTTTCAACTTCACCGTGGTCATCATCAACTCCGCGGTGGATAATTTTTGGCCTGACATATCAGGTGAGATCTATCCATTATATTTTTATATTACATATTGCTTTCTTTAAAAGAGCAATTACTCTGGCTTGCAAGTTCTCCCATGCAGGACAAGTTGTCTACTGTAAAAGGGACTATTATATCACTGAGCTGTTGAATGACTCGTACCGGTTTATATCACGGTCAAATATGAAGAATCTCAAGACAACTCCTCAAGTCGTCTTAAGACTCGGGGACTACAATGACATGACTTAGCCAATTCATGACCCCGGGTCATTGGAGGAAAAATAATCTGGTCCTGAAGGTTACTGCTATATTGATGAAAATTTAAAGGCCGTCAGAAAATTTTTGGCTCAAAATAAAGAATGCAGGTCTAAAATCCGGTTCAAGAGAAATCTATCTCTCACAAAGCATTGAAGCTCTCAATATCCGGTTTAAAATCGGGCTCAAGGGAAATCTGTCCCTCACCAAGCATTGAAGCTCTCAATATCTGGTTTAAAATCCGGCTCAAGGGAAATCTGTCTTTCACCAAGCTTTGAAGCTCTCAATATCCGGTTCAAAAGAATCAATCTCTCGCAAGTTCGAGTTCTCAGAAAAACTAAAGGTTGCCAAAGAGAGCTTGCTGCCATGATGCGCGGTTCAAACATGAGTATCCTGCCTTATTGGCTTATCATACTATTGATCATTTGGGGGCTTCTTGCTTATTGAGCATAGCTATGACTACCCTATTGGTCCTGCTTATACGTCTGGATTGAAAAATTACTTAGAGGTTTGATACCCGGATTAAAGGGACCAAAGAGAGTCTGCTGCACAACACAACTCAAACATAGGTACCCGGCGAGCACAACTCAAAATATATCACTTGGGGGCTCCCTGTTCACAGAACATAGCTTTGATAACCCCTTGGCTTGAAACGCCAGGTGTATAACAGCAAAGAATTTCTGTTAATCCTGCCTTGTACGTCTGCCACTCCGCCCAGGTAATCCTGGAATAACCCGCCGAACTCTTGACAATCAATCTTATTAAAGACCCTAAACTTGTCAAGGTTAAAACAACGGTTCCTCATGTGAGGTCCGGCTTACAAGGTTTGAAGAATTAGCTAGTGGCTGTGCAAGCCCATGAAAATCACTTGGGTTTTAGGCCTGGCCGCCTATGAAAGCCTTATTTTCTGCCTTTTATTTGATTTGAAGATTTCTTTTTTGAGGTTTTCTTCTTGTGACATGTTGATACATGATTGGAAACTGATGACGGCTATTATCCCTTGTGGTTCATATTGAACCTCTCTGGGGTTTATTTCACCCAGCCTGGTTTGGACTATAAGTCACCAGGATATAATGATTATGTGCTTGGAGTGTTATTCTCTAGGTTATGGGATAATGTCCTTTGCTGCATACGGTGTTATAAGCCGACAACATGAATAATTGAACAAGGGCGTTGTGCTCTGTTTTTGGGATATTACCCTCATTACACGGTATATGTTGAACCAGCGGTATGACCAAAAATATCATAGGTATGATATTTATTTTGATATAAGTAAATAAGGTTTTGATAAACCGACCCTGGCTTTGGACGATAAGTCGCCAGTATATTTTGAATTGCGCCATTGAAATCATGCGCTTATAAATCATTGGATTGTTACCTTCACTGGGTATGGCAATGTAATCTAGCAGTATAAATCAATCCTACAGGTATGTTTTCCTGGTTATATGAATATGTGAGGTTTGATAACCCGCCCTGGCTTTTAACTTTAAGTTGCCAGTATGTTTAAGCTTGAATGGCCTTAATGCTAGTCCTTTCCATAATTGCATAAGACTATATTATGTTTGGCAACCCGCCCTGGCTTTTGACGTTAAGTCGCAAGGGCATATGTTGTTTAAACTCTGTGCAGGATTTGCAGAGCTATGACTTACATAAATGATTAAGTTCAAGCCCATCATCAAAGATTGAAATTGGTGTTTCAAAACGGTTATCAATTATTGATTTTCACATAGGCTATAAGCCGTCGGGTTATAAAAATGCCGAATTACAATGGATGCGTATTTAAACTCCGGATTTACTTGTCAACAGATAAGGTATTCCAATCTTTAATAGCCAAACTTGACTGGATTTTCATTATAATATTGAATGATTGAGGTTTTCATACCGGATTAAATTATTCAAATCTTGAATAGCCAACATCGCTGAATTTTTATTATGGTTATCAATAACCAGTATTATGATTGAGGTTTTCAAAGTCGCTTCAGCGCAATGGTTATTATTTCTTTATCAATAGATATGATTTATTCTACAATAGAAGGAATAGTCCCGAGTCGCTGTAGGCACATGACCCGACACTTGGGGCTTACATTATTCAAATCATGATTATATCAAATATGGAAGTCCCATGTAACACCCCGTATGTAACCTGCCATATTTGTATTCCAACTCTTGCCATTTCCGGCACTAAGTTATGATATTTCCTCATTGTTGGGTTTTTGTCTTTGTTTGTTTTTATCTTTCTCTTGCATCTCATATCATGTCATCATGTGCATTGCATTTGCATATGTGTTCGTCTCATGCACACGAGCATTTTCCCCGTTGTCCGTTTTGCATTCCGGCGCTCCTATGTCCTCCGGTGTCCCTTTCTACCTTTTTTCGTGTGCGGGTGTTAAACGTTCTCGGATTGGACCGAGACTTGCCAAGCAGCCTTGGTTTACTACCGGTAGACCGCCTGTCAAGTTTCGTGCCATTTGGGCTTCGTTTGATACTCCAACGGTTAACCGAGGGACCGAGAAGGCCTCGTGTGTGTTGCAGCCCAACACCTCTCCAAAGTGGCCCAAAACCCACCTAAACCCCTTCCATCATCTAGATCGTTCGATCACGATCGCGTGGCCGAAAAACGTGCTCAATTTGGAGCCTCCTAGCTCCTCCTACCTATAAATATAGCCTCCTCCCAGAAATTCCGGATCTATACCTACCCTAAACCCTAAAATCCGCTCCTCCGCGCACCGGACGTGTCCGGCCCGCACCGGACACCTCGCCGCCGCCACCCGCAGCCAGCCGGGGGCCGCCACGTGTCGCCGCCATCTCTCCCCCGCCGCCAGCCCGCTCGGGCCCGAGGCTGCTCCGCCGCTCGCGCCGCGTCTCCTCTCCCGCGCCGGCGCCGAACCCCATCGCCAACCGCGCCGACCACTGCCGCCATCCGCGCCCACCACCTCGCCGGTCGCTGCCCCGAGCCGGCGCCGCTCCGCCGCCATCTGCGTCCGGCGCCACCTCGTCGCCGCCACCGCGGCCACCTCGGTGCCCAAGGCCACCTCACCGCTCCGGCCAGCCTCCTCCTCTCCGGACGAACTCCGGCTGACTCCGAAGTCTTCGGCGAACAGTGACCCGGCGATCCTCGTTCTCTGCGTCGGCCAGATCCAGATCCAGATTCAAATCGGTTGACTTTTTGCCCCTAACCCTAGTTTTTATGCATATTTCAACGCATCACATCTCTGCAACCGTGGCTCCGTTTTGGGTGTGTAGCATATCAAATTGTTCGTCTAGACGAGTACTTCATTTCATCTCATTGCATCATGTTCATTTGAGCTCATCTTGATGCCCTAAATGCTGGTGGAAGAGTGCTAGTTTCTGTTAGTTTCAGTTTCTTATCAGTAATTGGACATTTGTCATTTTTGCCATGATTGATGTGTGCCTCCCATGAACTTGAGCCCTACATGTGATTTGAAGTATGCCATGCCATCTTTACAAGGGTGTATGCCATGTATTTTTGTGATCTCTGTGGTGACTAGCATAAGCATGCAAAGTAGCCCTCTCAATGTTGCTGATTTCAGGGACTTAGAAATATTCTAAGTCTTGACCCTGTCATTATTTTTATGCCATGTGTTCATATTGCTACCGAGTGATCCGTGCCTCTTTTGAGCATGATCACTAAGGATGTTTCGTAGATATTGTGGTGCTCTATCCATCCATGTCTTTGTTTGCAATTATGGAGCACCCTAGCTTGACTCAATCGAGCTCTACTTTTGCTATAAAATGTTCCTGGCAGAATGTTTACATGTTAAGCATTTTTGCCGAGCTTGTTGTAGTTGATCCATGCATGCTATATTGTTGTTCTTGCCATGTTTAGCTTCTATACCATGTCTACTTGCTGGGTGTATTCTTAGTTTATCATGCAATGCCTTGTGGTGAGTGCATTGGGCTCGTAAACATGCCTACCTGATATCTGTTTTGCCATGTTCCAGTTTTCTACCAAGTCTGAATCTGTTAACGGTAATTGCTATGTTCACATGGTTGCCATTGTATTTTCTGATCCCTTTTGGCTTATGGTCTGTAAGGGACTCTTGTTGTATTCTTTGAGTAGCTTCATGCCATGCCTTGCTTTGCCATGGTATGTTCCTGTAGCATGTAGTTATCTTGCTCTAAACATTGCTTCCTGATGTTAAATTCCTGGCATGTTGTTATTTTCACTAAGTCTATAACCTGATATCTTTTGCTCTTTTGCCATGCTTGTTTGAACCTGCTATTGAGTGAATTATCCGTAGCTCAGTGTTCATATTTTGTCAAGCATCTTGAGTGGATCCCTGCCATGGATTTTGTTGCTATGCTGGAGTGCTGTAGCATGTTGTTCTTGATGCATTTAGATGGCCTCATGCTGTTAATCGCAGACCGGTGCCATATTTGTTTTGCTTGTCATTTGCAAACCGTGCATCCGATTCCGGTGATCTTTATATCGATTTCGACCCAAATCAACTAACCTTTCCAGTGGCACTCTTGGTTTTCCAAGTTGATGCCAGGTTCAATCTTTCCTTTCCGAAACATGCATATGCATCACATATCGCATCCCGCATATCGTGCCATGTTTTGCATCATGTTGCTTGTGCATTGCACGTGGTTTATTGTGTCTCCCTTTGCTTGTTGTTCTTGCTTGGGTAGAGCCGGGAGACGAGTATGTGATCAAGGAGCCCGTTGAGTACGTTTGCGAGGATCAAGCTAACGTCAACTCGGAGAACTTTGCAGACAAGATAACCATACCCTCGAAATCACTTCTATCTTTGCTTGCTAGATGCTCGCTCTTTTGGTATGCCTATGCTACGATACCTACCACTTGCTCATCATGCCTCCAATATTGCCATGTCAAACCTCTAACCCACCTTGTCCTAGCAAACCGTTGTTTGTCTATGTTACCGCTTTGCTCAGCCCCTCTTATAGCGTTGCTAGTTGCAGGTGAAGATTGGAGTTTGTTCCTTGTTGGAACATGTTTATTGTTGGGATATCATTATTATATCTTGTCTATCTTAATGCAGCTATATACTTGGTAAAGAGTGGAAGGCTCGGCCTTATGCCTGGTGTTTTGTTCCACTCTTGCTGCCCTAGTTTCCGTCATACCGGTGTTATGTTCCTTGATTTTGTGTTCCTTACATGGTTGGGTTATAATGGGAACCCCTTGACAGTTCACCTTGAATAAAACTCCTCCAACAACGCACAACCTTGGTTTCACCATTTGCCACCTTGCCTCTTTTTCCTTGGGTTTCCGAAGCCCGAGGGTCATCTTTATTTAAACCCCCCGGGCCAGTGCTCCTCTGAGTGTTGGTCCGAACCGAGTAGACTAAGGGGCCACCTCGGGGCAACTTGAGGGTTGGTTTTACTCATAGGATGTCTCATCTGAGTGTGCCCTGAAAACAAGATATGTGCAGCTCCTATCGGGATTTGTCGGCACATTCGGGCGGCTTTGCTGGTTTAGTTTTACCATTGTCGAGAGGTCTTGTAACCGGGATTCCGAGTCTGATCGGATTGTCTTGGGAGAAGGAATATCCTTCGTTGACCGTGAGAGCTTGTGATGGGCTAAGTTGGGACTCCCCTGCATGGATTTGATCTTTTGAAAGCCATGCCCTCGGTTATGGGCAGATGGGAATTTGTTAATGTCCGGTTGTAGAAAACCTAAAGCTTAACTTAATTAAAATGAATCAACAGAGTGTGTGGCCGTTATGGTCTCTTTTCGGCGGAGTCTGGGAAGGGAACACGGTCTCGAGTTATGCTTGAACGTAGGTTGTTCTAGGATCACTTCTTGATCATAGTTTCTCGATCGTGCCTTTGCCTTCTCTTCTCGCTCTCATTTGCGTATGTTAGCCACCATATATGCTAGTGCTTGCTGCAGCTCCACCTCATACCTTTTACCCTTCCTTTTAGCTTAAATAGTCTTGATCGCGAGGGTGTGAGATTGCTGAGTCCCCGTGACTCACAGATTGCTTCAAAACTAGATGCAGGGACCAATGATACCTCTCCAGGAGATTCGACTGAGCTCAAGTGGGAGTTCGATGAGGACTCAGGACGATACTACGTTTCTTTTCCAGACGATCAGTAGTGGTGCCCAGTTGGGGTGATTGGGGACTTTGTCGCATTTGGGGTTGTTCTTTATTTTGGTTCCGTAGTCGGACCTTGATTGTATCTGGCTGAATGTAATGATATTTATGCTGTTGTGTGACGTGGCGAGTGTAAGCCAACTATGTACCTCTTTTCCTTATTCATTTACATGGGTTGTTGTGAAGATTACCTCACTTGTGACATTGCTTACAATGCGGTTATGCCTCTAAGTCGTGCTTCGACACGTGGGAGATATAACCGCATCGTGGGCGTTACATCCCATGTCACTGCAAGCATGCACCATGACACTTGGGGGTTAATGCAAGGTCATTTTAACTTGCCTTTATTGAAGACCCAACCCATCACATTGTGATGAGCTGGCCCTTGGGGGCTACTAATTGCTCCTGTCAAAGGTAACCCAAAACTTGGGAGCTACATCATTTGGTGTTATTAATTACTGCTCAAATATACATGATCATATCTACAAAGTCCCGGCTTATTATTGCATAATGACCCAGCCCTTGGGGGCTACACTGGTCGAAGTTTTTATGAGCATAAGACAATTACAAGTCCCAAGTTGCTGCAAGCATGACAACCCGGCACTTGGGGGCTACATATGTGGAATGTTCAGTTTATGACTAGTGATTGAGATGAGCAACCCAGATTTCTTCAAGGTTGCGACATTTATATTGAAGCAAGTCTTAAGCTGTTACTACACTCCCTTCTTATGACTTGGGGGCTACAAGTGATATGCATATAAGGGAGGTACATTTTCAAGCTTGATGTTAGCAACAATTATGACCCGGTGCCATCAATATTTACAAATCGGTAATTTTGGCAATGATAAACCGACAAGTTCTACATCTTCAAGCCGACTGAAAATCAGATGAGTATTTCAAGACCAATATTTTTGTTGAAGCATTGGGAGATGAATCAAATGAATTATTCTTCACAATACTTCTGTGAGAAACCAATGTCAACAAATTGATTATGAAGCTGGTCTATTGAACCAGACTTTCCATAAGAAGGAAATGACAAGGACTTCAGGATGATCAGGTGCCGGCTTACAAAAACTTTTAACACGGAGCATAACCTGTCAAATATGTTCTTGTGTTTATTTTGCAGGATCAGTTTAACATGGATAAATCCAAATTAAACTGGGGGATAATGTCGGGGATATACCCTGCAGTATGACCTGGCCGGAGATATGACCCGGCTGGGGCTTAGCGTTTCATCGGTAAACCACCCGAAGACTGGCGACTCACTGATGATCCGGCTAGGCCTTGGTGACTTATTGGTGACCCGACCGGTGGTTGAGATAATCGACAAGACCCAACGGCCCAGAAGGCGGCTCGTGGGAAGGCTGGTTCATATTATGGTGGGCCGGCTTAAGAGGAAAGGCATAAGGAGTATTCCCTTACAAAGGAAGCAAGACTAGGACTCCACTTATAATAGGATAATCCTAATCCTACTAGGACTCTACATGTAACCCGCCCCTCCAACTTATATAAGGAGGGACAGGGCACCCCAAGAGGACAATTTTTGACAAGTTAGGGTTAGACAGACAAGTCTATAGCTCTCGAGATAGAGCACCCTTGTAATTGTGATCATTATCATCAATATCAATGAAGAAGGATGTATGCTTTTACCTCCACCGTGAGGGGCCGAACCTGGGTAAAACCACGCGTCTCTCGTCCCGCTCAACCCCTCTCAAGCTACCACATAGATGCGTTGGCCTCGTGACTAAGTCCTCACATAAAGGACATCTGTCGTGACAAATCCACGACAAAGATATTGGGCAAGCATCACATGTTGGAGGATCTATGAAAATATAACTTCTATGTGAATATGAACAAACATAAATCATTATGTTGTCTTCCTTGTCCAACATCAACAATTTGGCATAAAATACTTAATGGGGGCTCACAATCATAAAATATGTCCAAGATGGTATATTTGTATGTGAATCTTCTTTTCCCTTATTATTTCTTTCATGAATTGCATCATTGACCAATGCTATGTTTGTCAACTTTCAATAAAATTTACCACTTATAATTTTCCTGGATCCTTATGTAATGCTATTACTTCCCATAAGATTGGCATATGATATTTTTCATTATTTTCTTTATTTTGATTGGAACAAGAAAGTAAAGAAGCAAAAACTCAAACTAATCTTTATTATATAACTTTCAACTTGATTACATAGATGGATAGATCAGGAAACTAGCAATCAAAAATAGATCATACTAAACTTTTATTCTACTAAATCACAAAATAATTAAGGGTCAGACTAAAAACTGGTGAAGATAATAAAAGTGATGGTGATACGATACCGGGGCATTTTCCCCAAGCTTGGCGAAAGTCAAGGGAGTGCCCATACCTGTGTACTCAAGTCTCCTTCTTCAGTGTTGATGGAGAAGATGAAGTGGTGGGCTTATCCTCCGGTTTCCATGGCATAGGTTCACCACTATTAACGGATGCACGAGTCTCCGGAGCTTTGAAGCTTGCAGCTAAACTCATACCTTTGAATCTTGCCTCATACTCAAAATTTTGATTCTGAAGATCATAGATTTGGCCTTGGAGATGATTGATTTGCTTGTTGAAGTTGAAGATAATGTCATGGACTGTCCATCCACCTGGTGGTCACAGGTGAATTCCGTGATCATGGAGTGGTTGGCACTAAGTCCACGCTCCACCATCCCTTGACATTTGAAGATCTCCTACTCCACCGCCTCGAGCCTGGCCTCCATGCTCCCCGTCCTCTTGGGGCCTTGAATATCCTGGATGCGAAGCACCCCCTCGTGCATCTCAATGGCTTGAGGGTGCCTTATCACCTCCGGTAGGTAGGGGTTGATGAACTTCTCATAGAACTTGTCCTGGAAGAGCTTGGTGGAGCCATGGGGATCTGGATCTGTCAGAAAAATAGCACGAAACGAGAATAGAGGATATTTTGGCGATGCTGTAGTCAAATCGTCTGGAGGTATATATAAAGAATTTTTATCTTGGGAAACAAGTATACCATAGGAAAACAGAGAAGGGAAGGTGCCGGAGGGGCCCACTACCCACCAGGGCACGCCAGGTGGGAAAGGCATGCCCTGGTGCCTAGTGGGCACCTAGGTTGCCTTCTGAGATGTTTCTTATTTTTGTATTTTTTCTAATATTCCAAAACTAATAGAATATTTTTGCGGAATTTTTGGAGTCTGTTTACTTAATGTATCGCGCACCTCTTCCTTTTCAAGGTTCTGGAATGTTCTGGAAGGTTTCTTTTATGTGTTCCTCCGGTGTCATGGTTTGGATAATGTTAGTTGCAACATTAATAGGTGTACCTAAAATATAGTTCTTAATTCTTTGTCCATTGACCACCTTCGGATTAGTGCCTTCAGCATTATTGATCTTAATAGCTCCAGAACAATAAACTTGTTCAATGATATATGGTCCTTCCCATTTTGAGAGAAGTTTTCCTGCAAAAAATCTAAATCGAGAATTGTATAATAGAACATGCTCACCTACTTTGAATTCCCATCTTTGGATTCTGTTATGATGCCATCTTTTAACTTTCTCTTTAAATAATTTGGCATTTTCATAAACTTGGGTTCTCCATTCATCTAAAGAGCTAATATCAAATAACCTCTTTTCACCAGCAAGTTTGAAATCATAATTGAGCTCTTTGATTGCCCAATGCGCTTTATGTTCTAACTCAAGAGGCAAATGACAAGATTTTCCATGAACCATTTTATATGGAGACATACCCATAGGATTCTTATAAGCTGTTCTATAGGCCCAAAGTGCATCATCAAGTCTCTTAGACCAATTCTTTCGAGACCTATTGATAGTTTTTGTAATATTAATTTTATTTCTCTATTGCTGTAACACCCCGTATGTAACCTGCCATATTTGTATTCCAACTCTTGCCATTTCCGGCACTAAGTTATGATATTTCCTTGTTGTCGGGTTTTTGTCTTCTTGTTGTTTTGTCTTTGTCATGCATCTCAAATCATGTCATCATGTGCATTGCATTTGCATACGTGTTCGTCTCATGCATCCGAGCATTTTCCCCGTTGTCCGTTTTGCATTCCGGCGCTCCTATGTCCTCCGGTGTCCCTTTCTACCTCTTTTCGTGTGCGGGTATTAAACATTTTTGGATTGGACCGAAACTTGCCAAGCGGCCTTGGTTTACTACCGGTAGACTGCCTTTCATGTTTCATGCCATTTGGACTTCGTTTGATACTCCAACGGTTAACCGAGGGACCGTAAAGGCCTCGTGTGTGTTGCAGCCCAACACCTCTCCAAAGTGGCCCAAAACCCACCTAAACCTCCTCCATCACCTAGGTCGTTCGATCACGATCGCGTGGCCGCAAACCGTGCTCAATTTGGAGCCTCCTAGCTCCTCCTACCTATAAAAAGGCCACTCCCCTGAAAATCTCAGATCCCCTCCTACCCTAACCCTAAAAATTCATCTCTCCGCGCGCCGGACGTGTCCGTCCCGCGCCGGACACCTCACCGCCGCCGTCCGTGTCCAACCGGGAGACGCCATGTGTCCCCGCCGGATCTCCCCCGCCACCGGCCCGCTCGGCCCAGGGCGGGCCCTCCCCGGCCCGGTGCGCCCCCGCCCTCGCTCACCGCGCCTCGCCGCCCGGAGCTCGCGCCGGGCGCCGTGCGCCATCGCCGACCTCACCGCTCCAATGGCTCTGTCCCGCGCCGACAGCCCGTGCCCCGCCGCCTGGCCGGCCCCGCCGCCGTTTGTCGCCGCCTCCCCGTCCCTCCTCGCCGGCAACGACCGTGCGCGTCGACCCGCGGCTCCGGTCGGCCTCCTCCTCGACACTCCGGTCGTCTATAGTGAACTCCGCGAGCGCCTCGAAGTTCGTGCCCCGGATCCAGATCTGGATGAACTAGGGTTGACTTTTTCCCTCACTCCCAGTAATTTTTGGCATTCTTCATCATGTCGTATCTCTGCAACCGTGGCTCTGTTTTGGGCGTGTAGCATATCAAATTGTTCGTCTCGACGAGTACTTCATTTCATTCCATTGCACCATGTTCATATGAGCTCATCTTGATGCCCTAAATGATGTTGCAAGAGTGCTAGTTTATTTTAGTTTCAGATTCTTATCAGTAATTGGACATTTGTCATTTTTTCCATGATTAATGTGTGCCTCCTATGAACTGGAGCCCTACATGTGTTTTGAAGTATGCCATGTCATCCTTACAGGGGTGTATGCCATGTATTTTTGTGATATCTGTGGTGACTAGCACAAGCATGCAAAGTAGCTCTCGTAATGTTGCTGATTTCAGGGACTTAGAAATCTTCTAAGTCTTTGCCCTGTTAATATTTTTATGCCATGTATTCATGTTGCTACAGAGTGATCCATGCCTCTTCTGAGCATGATCAGTAAGGATGTTTTGTAGATATTGTTGTGCTCTATCCATCCATGTCTTTGCTTGCAATTATGGAGCACCCTAGCTTGACTCAATCGAGGTCTACTTTTGCTATAAAATGTTCCTGGCAGAATGTTTACGTGTTAAGCACTTTTGCCGAGGTTGTTGTAGTTGATCCATGTATGCTATGATGTTGTTCTTGCCATGTCTAGCTTCTATGCCATGTCTACTTGCTGGGTGTATGCTTAGTTTGTCATGCAATGCCTTGTGGTGAGTGCATCGAGCTCGTAAACATGCCTACTTAATATCTGTTTTGCCATGTTCCAGTTTTCTACGAAGTCTGAATTTGTTAACGATAATTGCTATGTTCACATGGTTGCCATTGTATTTTCTGATCCCTTTTGGCTTATGGTCAGTAAGGGACTTTTGTTGTATGCTTTGAGTAGCTTCATGCCATGCCTTGCTTTGCCATGATATGTTCCTGTAGCATATTGATATCTTACTCTAAACATTGCTTCATGATGTTAAATTCCTGACATGTTGTTTTCACTAAGTCTGTAACCTGATATCTTTTGCACTTTTGCCATGCTTGTTTGAACCTGCTATTGAGTGAATTAGCCGTAGCTCACTGTTCATCTTTTGTCAAGCATCTTGAGTGGATCCCTGCCATGTATTTTGTTGCTATGTTAGAGTGCAATAGCTTGTTGTTCTTGATGCATTTAGATGGCCTCGTGCTGTTAATCGCAGATCGGTGCTATATTTGTTTTGCTTGTCATTTGCAAACCGTGCATCCGATTCCGGTGATCTTTATATCGATTTCGACCAAAATCAACTCCTCTTTCCAGTGGCACTCTTGGTTTTCCATGTTGAGGCCAGGTCCAATATTTCCTTTCCGAAACATGCATATGCATCGCATATCGCATCCCGCATATCATGCCATGTTTTGCATCATGTTGTTTGTGCATTGCACGTGGTTGATTGTGTCTCCCTTTGCTTGTGTTATTGCTTTGGGCAGAGCCGGGAGACGAGTATGTGATCAAGGAGCCTGTTGAGTACGTTTACGAGGATCAAGCTAACGTCAACTCGGAGAACTTTGCAGGCAAGATGATCATACCCTCGAAATCACTTCTATCTTCGCTTGCTAGATGCTCGCTCTTTTTCTATGCCTATGCTACGATACCTACCACTTGCTTATCATGCCTCCCATATTGCCATGTCAAACCTCTAACCCACCTTGTCCTAGCAAACCGTTGTTTGGCTATGTTACCGCTTTGCTCAGCCCCTCTTATAGCGTTGCTAGTTGCAGGTGAAGATTGGAGTTTGTTCCTTGTTGGAACATGTTTATTGTTGGGATATCACTATTATATCTTGTCTACTTTAATGCATCTATATACTTGGTAAAGGGTGGAAGGCTCGGCCTTATGCCTAGTGTTTTGTTCCACTCTTGCCGCCCTAGTTTCCATCATACCGGTGTTATGTTCCTTGATTTTGCGTTCCTTACACGGTTGGGTTATAATGGGAACCCCTTGACAGTTCACCTTGAATAAAACTCCTCCAGCAATGCCCAACCTTGGTTTTACCATTTGCCACCTAGCCTTTTTCCCTTGGGTTTCGCGGACTCAAGGGTCATGTTTATTTTAAACCCCCCTAGGCCAGTGCTCCTCTGAGTGTTGGTCCGAAATGGGCAGCCTATGGGGCCACCTCGGGGCAACTCGAGGGTTGGTTTTACTCGTAGCTTGACCTATCCGGTGTGCCCTAAGAACGAGATACGTGCGACTCCTATCGGGATTTGTTGGCACATCGGGCGGCTTTGCTGGTTTAGTTTTACCATTGTCGAGATGTCTTGTAACCGGGATTCCGAGTCTGATCGGATTGTCTTGGGAGAAGGAATATCCTTCGTTGACCGTGAGAGCTTGTGATGGGCTAAGTTGGGACACCCCTGCAGGGATTTGAACTTTCGAAAGCCATGCCCGCAGTTATGGGAAGATGGGAATTTGTTAATGTCCGGTTGTAGATAACTTGAAACTTAACTTAATTAAAATGAATCAACAGAGTGTGTGGCCGTGATGGTCTCTTTTCGGCGGAGTCCGGGAAGAGAACACGGTCTCGTGTTATGCTTGAACGTAGGTTGTTCTAGTATCACTTCTTGATCACAGTTTATTGATCATGCCTTTGCCTTCTCTTCCCGCTCTCATTTGCATATGTTAGCAACCATATATGCTAGTGCTTGCTGCAGCTCCACCTCATACCTTTTACCCTACCTATTAAGCTTAAATAGTCTTGATCGCGAGGGTGTGAGATTGCTGAGTCCCCGTGACTCGCAGATTACTTCCAAAACCAGATGCATGGACCGATGATACCGCTCCAGGAGATTCGACTGAGCTCAAGTGGGAGTTCGATGAGGACTCAGGACGATACTACGTTTCCTTTCCAGACGATCAGTAGTGGTGCCCAGTTGGGGCGATCGGGGACTTTGTTGCACTTGGGGTTGTTCTTTATTTTGGTTCTGTAGTCGAACTATGATTGTATCTGGATAAATGTAACGATATTTATGCTATTGTGTGACGTGGCGAGTGTAAGCCAACTATGTACATTTTTCCCTTATTCATTACCCGGGTTGTGTGAAGATTACCCCACTTGCGACATTGCTTACAATGCGGTTATGCCTCTAAGTCGTGCTTCGACACGTGGGAGATATAGCCGCATCATGGGTGTTACAATTGCTCAACTCAACTTGACCACTAGATTGAGGATGATAGGGGGATACAATTCTATGGTTGACATCGTATTTAGCAAGAAATTTACGGAAAGCACCATGAATAAAATGTGAACCACCATGAATCATTAAATATCTAGGGACTTAGGAGTTACAAGTTGGTAATCAGAGCCTTCCCCGACTTAGGAGCCCCCTGCTTGATCGAATCGCTGGCGTTGTTGAGTCTAGAAAAATGTTTTGAGTCTTTTAGGAATATATATATATATATATATATCAGAGAGTAGGATTCTTTTTACTCCTCAGTCCCTTCGTCGCTCTGTTGAGGCATCCTGATGTAGAGTTTTGACTCTTCTCTTCTCAAATTTCACAAAAAAAAAATTAGGATCACGTGGGTATCTTGGAATCGTTCCGATGGATTTGTGACGAGAACATTGTTCTTGGTGCCTCCTGACATTTAGGGGTTGTGGCAGTGTCCTGGGGAGTTGAGCTCCAAGGTGTTGTAGTCACAATTCTATTGTTGCAATTCTGGAATACCTGAGTTTCGCCGACATCAAAAATCTCTTTTATGCAGTTGTTGGTGAGATAACCTCGACGCCACCCAGTACTGGGGCGGGAGTTCGGGAGTATCGCCATAACTCGTATAACGGATGCTTTTCGAAGGTTGAGGTAAATGATTTCCGAAGGTTTCTTAGTTATGTGTTGAAGGATGGATATAGCTGGATGTAGGATTTGCTAGCTTTGGGTGAGATATTATGCTTCCCCTGTATCCCCAACACCTGATTGCATAACCGGGAGAATTTCGGGAGTTTCATAGGTGGGAATTCATGTAGCTCTAGTATTTCTTCCACGGATATTTGGTTTGTGATTGGGTAATCCTCACCAAGTATCTGTTCTTGTCCGTACCTTGTTGTTTTATTCTTCTACCTCTATCTAAGTGGCTTCTCAATTTATGGAAGTGTGACCATTTCTATTGGAATGCATTCGTTCATTTTGTTTGGATGTTAAAGACTATATGTTGTAATTTCGATCCATTTGATTCATCTTGAATATATGTCTGTCAAGATGCTAATGGATGTCACCCTCTTCAGTATGGCTCCTCGAACGTGTCAGAATCCTGAAACGCCGCCACCACCTCCACCTCCGGAGGCATGGAAAGCTGTGATGGCCGCTACCAATGCCAACATGCAGCTGATCATGCAACTCTTGCAAGAGCGCAACCAAGGGAACCAAGGCCATGGTAACAATCAGAATCAGTTTGCTACACTCAACCAGTTCCTCGCTAACCAGCCAAAGACCTTCAGTAACTGTGTTGAGGCAACAGACGCTGATGATTGGCTCATGGATATC
The DNA here is from genome assembly GCF_003073215.2 of Triticum urartu. Classification (NCBI taxonomy): domain Eukaryota; kingdom Viridiplantae; phylum Streptophyta; class Magnoliopsida; order Poales; family Poaceae; genus Triticum; species Triticum urartu. Next base: position 209,982,525 of record NC_053026.1, on the reverse strand, counting down.
TGAAAGCATTTCGAGTGCAGCAACGTCAGGCTTGAGGACTTTGTCAAGTTTGCCTCGTTCCAACTCAAAGACCAAGCTGCAGAGTGGTATCAGCAATACAAAGATTCCAGAGGAGGTCGTGTGATTACCTGGGATGAATTCCGTCAAGACTTCAAAGCTCACCACATTCCTCAGAGTGTTGTTGAGAGCAAGCGTGAGGAGTTTCGCAATCTGAAGCAAGGCAGCTTGTCTGTTTACCAGTATAACATCATGTTCCAGAAGCTCGCTCGTTTCGCTAAGCAAGACGTCCCTAACAAGAAGAGCATGATTTATCAGTTCAGAGGTGGCCTCAGAGAAGATCTCCAACTAGCTCTCGTGCTTTTTGAGCCGCAGAAGTACGATGAGTTTTACAACATGGCACTCAAACAAGAGACTGCTCAGCTCAAGTGCGATGCTTCCAAGAAGCGAGTCAGAGATGGAACTCCTTCTTCCTCAACTCAAGTGGTAACTAAGCAGCAAAAGTATTGGTTGCCTCCACCGCCTCCGTTCCGTCAGCCTTATCAGTAGAAGAGCAAAGGTGGCAATGGATCTTCCCACCCACCCAACCCAGGCTTTCAGAACAAGACTTCGTCTCATGCTCCAAGATCAAGTGCTCCGTATCACCGTCCGCTCTCGGAGGTCACGTGCAACAAGTGTCAGCAGAAGGGTCACTATGCCAACAAATGTTTCAATTAGAGGCGTCTTCATCCTCCTCCTCCTTCTATGAGATCTGCTAGCACCGCAGTGGTCAAGCATAATGCCAAGCATGCCAAGGTCAACTTGTTGAACGCAGCTCAGGCAGAGGACTCGTCAGATGTGATCATGGGTAACCTTCCTGTTAACGATGTTCCTGCAAAAGTTCTTTTTGATACTAGTGCATTGCATTGTTTCATGTCAAAACCATTTTTTGTCAAGAATGAATTCGCTTCTTCTCATTTGGGAAAATCAATGGATATCGTTTCTCTGAGTAAACGTTTGAGTGCCAGTTTGGTGGTTCCAGATGTTACTATCACGTTGGGCGACTATAAGTTTCTTTCTTCTCAAGTGGTCCTTGGTAACTCGGATATTGATCTTATTCTCGGTATGGATTGGCTTTCTAAGCACAAGGCTCACCTTGATTATGCTGCCAGGCAGATTCAATTGACACATTCGTTTGAGGATGTAATCGTCTTTGCCGCTCGTGATGATACCATTCGACTGTTTTCTCTCAATGAGAAGGGCGAGTTGGATGCCATATCTCAGATTCCAGTCATTTGTGAATATCAAGACGTCTTTCCAGAAGAGCTTCCAGGAATGCCTCCGCACCAGCCAGTTGAATTCGTCATCGACCTTGAGCCTGGCATGGAACCTGTTTGCAAACGTCCTTACAAGCTTGGACCTGAAGAGTTGAAGGAGCTGAAGAAGCAACTCGATATTCAAGAGCGTATGGGTCTCATCCGACCAAGTTCTTCTCCATGGGGTTGTGGTGTTCTTTTTGTCAAGAAGAAGGATGGAACAGACCGACTTTGTGTCGATTACCGTCCATTGAACAAGAAGACCATATAGAACAAGTACCCACTTCCCAACATCAATGAGCTTTTCGAACAACTCAAAGGTGCTCAAGTATTCTCCAAGCTTGATCTTCGTATGGGCTATCATCAGATTCGCATTCGTGAAGAAGATATCCCCAAGACAGCATTCAGAACAAGCTATGGTTCATATGAATACACTGTCATGTCTTTCGGCCTTGTCAATGCTCCTCCAACATTCTCCCGCATGATGAACTTCATCTTTAACGCCTACACAAATGACTTCGTCTTGGTCTACCTCGATGACATTTTGGTTTTTTCCAAGAACAAGGAGGATCATGCCAAGCATTTGAGATTGGTGCTGGATAAATTCAGAGAACATCAGTTCTATGCAAAGTTTTCAAAGTGCGAGTTTTGGCTCGATGAGGTTCTTTATCTTGGTCATATCATCTCTGCCAAGGGCATAGCTGTTAATCCCGAGAAGGTGTCTGCAATTGTGAATTGGGAACCACCTCAGAATGTGAAGCAACTCCGCAGCTTCCTTGGGCTCGCAAGCTATTGTCGAAGGTTCGTTGAGAACTTCTCCAAGATCGCGAAGCCTCTTACCAACCTCCTCCAGAAGCATGTGAAGTATGTCTGGTCGCCTGAATGTGACATTGCTTTCAACACCCTGAAAGAGAAGTTAGTCACTACTACAGTTCTAACTCCTCTTGATGAATCCAAACCGTTTGAAGTTTTCTGTGATGCTTCCCTTCAAGGTCTCGGTGCAGTGTTGATGCAAGAGAAGAAAGTTGTGGCCTATACCTCTCGCCAGTTGATGCCCAACAAAAAGAACTACCCCACTCATGACCTCGAGTTGGCAGCAGTTGTCCATGCTCTTTTAACATGGAGACATCTCTTATTGGGAAGAAAAGTGGACATCTTCACTGATCACAAGAGTCTCAAGTACATCTTCACTCAGCCAAACCTCAACCCCAGGCAGACTCGTTGGGTCGAAATGATTCAAGAGTATAATCTGAGTATTGAATATACTCCAGGCAAGGCCAATGTAATTGCTGACGCATTGAGCAGGAAGGCTTACTGCAACAGTTTGATTATCAAGCCTTACCAACCAGAGCTTTGTGAAGCTTTCCGCAAACTCAATCTCCAAGTTGTTCCTCAAGGATTCCTTGCCAACCTCCAAGTCTCTCCTACTTTGGAAGATCAGATTCGCGAGGCTCAACTTCTTGATGCTATGGTGAAGAAGGTGAAGATTGGGATTGCCAAGAGTCAACCCAAGTACAAGTGCTATCGTCTTGATGACAAGGATACTCTATTCTTCGAGGATCACATTGTTGTGCCTAAAGGTGACCTTCGTAAAGTCATTATGAACGAGGCTCACAATTCACTCCTCTCTATTCACCCTGGAAGTACAAAGATGTACCATGACCTCAAGCAGTCGTATTGGTGGACTCGAATGAAGCGCGAGATTGCTCAGTTCGTGAATGAATGTGATGTCTGCAGAAGAGTGAAAGCAAAACACCAACGACCAGCTGGTCTCCTCCAACCTCTTGCCCTTCCAGAATGGAAGTTTGATCATATTGAGATGGACTTCGTGACTGGATTTCCAAAGTCCAAGCGTGGCAATGATGCTATATTTGTTGTCATCGACAAGCTCACCAAAGTGGCTCATTTTCTTCCTATCAAAGAATCTATCACAGCAGCTCAGTTGGCAGAGCTATATACCTCCAGGATTGTCTCTCTGCACGGCATTCCGCAGTTGATATCTTCAGATCGTGGTAGCATCTTTACCTCCAAGTTCTGGGATTCTTTTCAGAAGGCCATGGGCACGAGCATTCGCTTCAGCATAGCTTTTCATCCTCAAACCAGTGGCCAAGTCGAGCGAGTCAATCAAATTCTTGAAGATATGCTCAGGGCATGTGTCATTTCTTTCGGTATGAAGTGGGAAGATTGTCTTCCATATGCCGAGTTCTCCTACAACAACAGTTTCCAAGAGAGTTCGGGCAAAGCCCCATTCGAGATTCTCTATGGCAGGAAGTGTCGTACTCCTCTTAACTGGTCAGAGACTGGTGAACGTCAACTTCTTGGCAATGACTTGATCACCGAGGCTGAAGAAATGTGCTAAGTCATTCGTGAAAATCTCAAAGCCGTGCAATCGCGCCAGAAGAGTTACTATGATAGTAAACATCGTGACTTGGCTTTCGAGATCGGAGACCATGTCTACCTCCGCGTCTCTCCAATGAAAGGTACTCATCGCTTCGGTATCAAAGGGAAGCTTGCCCCTAGATACGTGGGTCCTTTCAAGATCATTGACAAAAGAGGCGATCTCGCCTATCAACTTGACCTTCCATCCAACTTTGCCAATGTGCATGACGTGTTTCACGTGCCTCAACTCCGCAAGTGTTTCAAGACTCCTAACCGCATCATCAACTTCGAAGATATTGATCTCCAAGAAGACATGTCTTATCATGAGCATCCCATTGCTATTTTTGAAGAAACTGAGCGCAAGACTCGCAGGAAGTCTATCAAATTCCTGAAAGTCAAGTGGTCACATCATTCCGACCGTGAAGCCACCTGGGAACGCGAGGACCACCTCCGTTCCAAGTACCCGGAGCTTTTTCCTAGTCCTATATCTCGGGACGAGATCCTTTCGTAGTGGTGGAGTGTTGTAACACCCCGTATGGAACCTGCCATATTTGTATTCCAACTCTTGCCATTTCCGGCACTAAGTTATGATATTTCCTCGTTGTCGGGTTTTTGTCTTCGTGTTGTTTTGTCTTTGTCATGCATCTCATATCATGTCATCATGTGCATTGCATTTGCATACGTGTTCGTCTCATGCATCCGAGCATTTTCCCCGTTGTCCGTTTTGCATTCCGGCGCTCCTATGTCCTCCGGTGTCCCTTTCTACCTCTTTTCGTGTGCGAGTATTAAACGTTTTCGGATTGGACCGAGACTTGCCAAGCGGCCTTGGTTTACTACTAGTAGACCGCCTGTCAAGTTTCGTGCCATTTGGACTTCGTTTGATACTCCAACGGTTAACCGAGGGACCATAAAGACCTCGTGTGTGTTGCAGCCCAACACCTCTCCAAAGTGGCCCAAAACCCACCTAAACCTCCTCCATCACCTAGGTCATTCGATTACGATCGCGTGGACGCAAACCGTGCTCAATTTGGAGCCTCCCAGCTCTTCCTCCCTATAAAAAGGCCACTCCCCCGAAAATCTCGGATCCCCTCCTACCCTAACCCTAAAAATTCGTCTCTCCGCACGCCGGATGTGTCCGTCCCGCGTCAGACACCTCGCCGCCGCCGTCCGCGTCCAACCGGGAGACGCCATGTGTCCACGCCGGATCTCCCCCGCCGCCGGCCCGCTCGGCCCAAGGCGGGCCCTCCTCGGCCCGGCGCGCCCGTCGCCCTCGCCCACCACGCCTCGCCGCCCGAAACTCGAGCCGGCCGCCGCACGCCATCGCCGTCCACACCGCTCCGGTGGCTCCGTCCCGCGCCGGCAGCCCACGCCCCGCCGCCGTTCGTCGTCGCCTCCCGTTTCCTCCTCGCCCGCGACGACCCTCCGCGCCGACCCGCAGCTCCGGTCGGCCTCCTCCTCGACGCTCCGGTCGTCTACAGTGAACTCCGGCGAGCGCCTTGAAGTCCGTGCCCCAGATCCAGATCTGGATGAACTAGGGTTGACTTTTTCCCTCACTCCCAGTAATTTTTGGCATTCTTCATCATGTCATATCTCTGCAACCGTGGCTCCGTTTTGGGCGTGTAGCATATCAAATTGTTTGTCTCGATGAGTACTTCATTTCATTCCATTGCACCATGTTCATATGAGCTCATCTTGATGCCCTAAATGCTGTTGCAAGAGTGCTAGTTTATTTTAGTTTCAGATTCTTATCAGTAAATTGGACATTTGTCATTTTTGCCATGATTAATGTGTGCCTCCTATGAACTTGAGCCCTACATGTGTTTTGAAGTATGCCATGTCATCCTTACAGGGGTGTATGCCATGTATTTTTGTGATCTCTATGGTGACTAGCACAAGCATGCAAAGTAGCTCTCGTAATGTTGCTGATTTCAGGGACTTAGAAATCTTCTAAGTCTTTGCCCTGCTAATATTTTTATGCCATGTATTCATGTTGCTACAGAGTGATCCATGCCTCTTCTGAGCATGATCAGTAAGGATGTTTTGTAGATATTGTTGTGCTCTATCCATCCATGTATTTGCTTGTAATTATGGAGCACCCTAGCTTGACTCAATCGAGCACTACTTTTGCTATAAAATGTTCCTGGCAGAATGTTTACGTGTTAAGCATTTTTGCCGAGGTTGTTGTAGTTGATCCATGTATGCTATGATGTTGTTCTTGCCATGCCTAGCTTCTATGCCATGTCTACTTGCTGGGTGTATGCTTAGTTTGTCATGCAATGCCTTGTGGTGAGTGCATCGAGCTCCCAAACATGCCTACTTGATATCTGTTTTGCCATGTTCCAGTTTTCTACTAAGTCTGAATTTGTTAATGATAATTGCTATGTTCACATGGTTGCCATTGTATTTTTTGATCCCTTTTGGCTTATGGTCAGTAAGGGACTTTTGTTCTATGCTTTGAGTAGCTTCATGCCATGCCTTGCTTTGCCATGATATGTTCCTGTAGCATGTTGATATCTTGCTCTAAACATTGCTTCATGATGTTAAATTCCTGACATGTTATTTTCACCAAGTCTGTAACCTGATATCTTTTGCACTTTTGCCATGCTTGTTTGAACCTGCTATTGAGTGAATTAGCCGTAGCTCAGTGTTCATCTTTTGTCAAGCATCTTGAGTGGATCCCTGCCATGTATTTTGTTGCTATGTTAGAGTGCAATAGCTTGTTGTTCTTGATGCATTTAGATGGCCTCGTGCTGTTAATTGTGAATCAGTGCCATATTTGTTTTGCTTGTCATTTGCAAACCGTGCATCCGATTCCGGTGATCTTTATATCGATTTCGACCGAGATCAACTCCTCTTTCCAGTGGCACTCTTGCTTTTCCAAGTTGAGGCCAGGTTCAATCTTTCCTTTCCGAAACATGCATATGCGGCGAATATCACATCCCGCATATCATGCCATGTTTTGCATCATGTTGTTTATGCATTGCACGTGGTTGATTGTGTCTCCCTTTGCTTGTGTTCTTGCTTTGGGTAGAGCCGGGAGACGAGTACGTGATCGAGGAGCCCGTTGAGTACATTTACGAGGATCAAGCTAACGTCAATTCGGAGAACTTTGCAGGCAAGATGATCATAACCTCGAAATCACTTCTATCTTTGCTTGCTAGATGCTCGCTCTTTTGCTATGCCTATGCTACGATACCTACCACTTCCTTATCATGCCTCCCATATTGCCATGTCAAACCTCTAACCCACCTTGTCCTAGCAAACCGTTGTTTGGCTATGTTACCGCTTTGCTCAGCCCCTCTTATAGCGTTGCTAGTTGCAGGTGAAGATTGGAGTTTGTTCCTTGTTGGAACATGTTTATTGTTTGGATATCACTATTATATCTTGTCTACTTTAATGCATCCATATACTTGGTAAAGGGTGGAAGGCTCGGCCTTATGCCTGGTGTTTTGTTCCACTCTTGCCGCCCTAGTTTCCGTCATACCGGTGTTATGTTCCTTGATTTTGTGTTCCTTACACGGTTGGGTTATAGTGGGAACCCCTTGACAGTTCGCCTTGAATAAAACTCCTCCAGCAATGCCCAACCTTGGTTTTACCATTTGCCACCTACCCTTTTTCCCTTGGGTTTCGCGGACTCAAGGGTCATGTTTATTTTAAACCCCCCTGGGCCAGTGCTCCTCTGAGTGTTGGTCCAAAATGGGCAGCCTGCGGGGCCACCTCGGGGCAACTTGAGGGTTGGTTTTACTCGTAGCTTGACCTATCAGGTGGGCCCTGAGAACGAGATACGTGCGACTCCTATCGGGATTTGTCGGCACATCGGGCGGCTTTGCTGGTTTAGTTTTACCATTGTCGAGATGTCTTGTAACCGGGATTCCGAGTCTGATCGGATTGTCTTGGGAGAAGGAATATCTTTCGTTGACCATGAGAGCTTGTGATGGGCTAAGTTGGGACACCCCTGCAGGGATTTGAACTTTTGAAAGCCTTGCCCGTGGTTATGTGAAGATGGGAATTTGTTAATGTCCGGTTGTAGATAACTTGAAACTTAACTTAATTAAAATGAATCAATAGAGTGTGTGGCCGTGATGGTCTCTTTTCGGCGGAGTCCGGGAAGAGAACACGGTCTCATGTTATGCTTGAACGTAGGTTGTTCTAGGATCACTTCTTGATCATAGTTTATCGATCGTGCCTTTACCTTCTCTTCTCGCTCTCATTTGCGTATGTTAGCCACCATATATGCTAGTGCTTGCTGCAGCTCCACCTCATACCTTTTACCCTACCTATTAAGCTTAAATAGTCTTGATCGCGAGGGTGTGAGATTGCTGAGTCCCCGTAACTCACAGATTACTTCCAAAACCAGATGTAGGGACCGATGATACCGCTCCAGGATATTCAACTGAGCTCAAGTGCTGAGTCCCCATAACCCGGGTTCTCTATCATATGGATGCTAGCGACACTATCATATACGTGAGCCAAAAGGCGCAAACGGTCCCGGGCCATGGTAAGGCGACACCCGTGGGGATACCATGCGTGAGGCCGCAATGTGATATGAGGTGTTACCGGCTAGATCGATGTGACTTGGAATTGGGGTCCTGACAGCATTGGCATCAGAGCCAGACTGCCTGTAGGTTCGTTGAGCCAACTGGTCGATGTCGAGTCTAGAAATGCTTTAGTTATATGTAGGGGAAGTGATTGTGGGAGGGAACGTAAGGCTCTTTTACTCCTTTACCTTATGCCCTCTGATCTGAGTCATTCTCTTCTCATTCAACGTGGGTTAAGGACTAGGCTCTCTTCTTCTATCAGGTTCATGTGTTACTAATCCGTAGTAGCTTATAGGATTGTTGTTACAAGCCTTAGTACAGTTTCTACTACTTTTAGTATGTTGCCAGTTGAATCAGAACCTTGGTATGATGTTGTTGAGTGGTATTGCAAACTGTTGTGGATGTCTCAAATCTTTTTCTGAGCATTTACAGCCGATATGCTGTCCGATTTCCCCTAGAAAATTCTAATGCCTTTGCATTATTCTGTGCTTTTAGATGGCCACCCGTTCGCAGAACCAAGTGGTTCGTCTGACCCGGTGCCTTGATGTGCCCGACAACACGGCCATGTTGGTTCGAGTGATAGTTGACTCAGGCTATCGGTGGTATCTGGAATATACCGTCAAGGAGCAGTTCAGAGACTTCAACCAGAGCCAGTAACTCTATACCGTCAGGATATATCCCTCTTATCCTGGAGCCACTGAGCCCCTTCATTGTTCCTATGGACTTGGGGTCACTATTGAGATGTCTGTGCAGGATGCAGCCTATTCAATGATGATTATCATTCGAGCCAGGACTGCCTTGCTACAGAACACCGACTTCCGTTTCATGCCAGCCTCACTTCCGGGAGCACAGGGGTACTATCAGGCCTTGTACTATGACTCTACACATGAGGAGTCACTACTCTGCACCACTGCCGAGATGCTCGAGGATAAGGACCGCGAAAATCGAGCCTTGCGTATGGAGCTTTTCCACGCTCGTGCTGATCATTGGGCCACTTTGACTCGGTTTGCACCTGCGGTGCAGGCATGATACATGGAAATGAGGGACTTGTAGCCTGTACGGTCTGGATTGCTAGATTGTATGGAGTGGCGCGATGTAGGAGGCATCACCCCTCCTCGTGGTCCCCGTCTGCCACCACCTGTGGGACCGAGGCCACATTCGAGTCCCTATGGTCCGCAGGATCCGCAGGACCGTCTGTTCCCAGATGATCATGTTCCACTTCCAGGCTTTGGTGGCGACTTCTATGAGGATTACTACAGAGCCGTCTGAGATAGTAGTAGTTTCTCTAGTATTGTAGTAGTTGTGTTCTCCACAGTCCTGCGTGACCGTGAGATACAACTTGGTGTGTATCACGTTCCGGAGGTGTAGAAAAAATAATGTATAGGAGCTTGGAATGCCTTCGATGAGATGTAATGTCTTTCACCGTAGTTGTACTCTAGCCTGGGCTTGTACTAAACTATGTACGGTGTGTATGACCAATGGTATATATATGGCAGTTTCTATATTACCATGTCGTGCAACGAACATCTTAGCATTCCATGTTATCCATTACATTCTCCACTTCCTTGCTAAGTTTGTGCCACCCTTATCTAAACCGTTGTTTTGTTTTCTCCTAGGATGGTCAACACCCGCAGCAACCCTGCTGCCCCGGAGCAGGGGGAAGCCAGTGCAGTTAGGGGTGAAAATCTGCCTCACCCGCCTTCTCTGGCCGAAGTGATGCTGGAGGCGGGAAGAAACAAGCGTGAGACTAACTGCTTGCTGGAGCGGATTGAGCAAAACACTGCACGCCATCAGCGAAATGACTTGGTGTCAATCAATGACTTTATCAAGTTGTACCCACCAAACTTTAACCATTCCATCGAGCCCCTCGACGCGGATGACTGGCTTCGCAGCATCACTCACAAGCTACGTTCTGCCAATGTAGCCAAAGCTGACAAGGTTACTTATGCTGCCTATCACCTCGAAGGCCCTGCTAGCCTTTGGTGGGAAAACTTTGAAGCTATGCGCCCGGTCGGCCAAATCACTACTTGGGCTGAATTCAGTGAGGCTTTCCGTGAGCATCACATCGCGGAAGGTCTCATAGATCGCAAGAGGGAAGAGTTCTGCAATTTCACCCAAGGAAGACTGACTGTGGATGCATATAGTCGTGAATTTGGGAATCTGGCACGATATGCTCCTGAAGAGGTATCTACCGACGCTAAGAAGCAGGCAAGGTTCCGCAAGGGACTTAGCCCTGATCTTCGCCACGATCTTCGTCTGCACGAGTGCACCTCCTTTCAGAAGTTGGTCAATAAAGCCATCAGTGCTGAGACAGGCCAGTCTGACTATGACGCTTCACGCAAGCACTCTCGTGATTTTGGCTCTTCATCCGGCTCTGGATCTCAGAAGCGCCGGGTGTGGATTCCAAGCACGGCACTGCCACCCAGGTTCATTCCGAGGCCATCCTTTGAGGCGCCTCATCCCAACTAGCAGTTTGCACCGTCCAAGCCCTATGGTGGCCCCGCTGCTAATGCTGCTCCATGCCCCAATGTTGTGACATGTTTCAAGTGTGGAGGGCCGGGTAATTATAGTCGAGAGTGTCCCCAGAACAACAACCCCAACCAGTCTGGAAAGTCCGTTGGTCGTGGTAAGCTAGCGGGAAAGACATTCTACGCCAAGCCGGTCACCACTGCACGTGGCCATGTCAACTATATCTCAGCCGACGAGGCTCATGAGGATCCTAACGTCGTCCTTGGTACGCTCCTTGTTAATTGCCATCTGGCATCTGTTCTTTTCGATACTTGAAAGTGCAACTATCCCTAGGTGATTTTGGTAATTCATAACAACATATAGCTCATTGAGCTAATGCTATTCCAAGATGACTATTTCAGGAAAGCTCAATGATTGGCATGGCATGGATGTGAAAGTGGAACCCTCAAAATGCTAAGGACAAAGGATTGGCTCAAGCTCAAAAGCTCAAGACTCTTCATTTTATATTTTAGTGATCCAAGATCACATTGAGTCTTTAGGAAAAGCCAATACTATCAAGGAGGGATGAGGTGTTGCTTAATGAGCCTCTTGCTTCATGTGCTTAGTGATATGCTCCAAAATCCTCAGCTACTTTCCCACTTCCACATATGACCTAAACCCTAAGCCAAACTCGGTCCTACCGATTCTTTCTATCCGGCGCCATCGAATTTCACTTGTCATAAGCCACTGCCAAAACCTAGCAATTCGGTTCTACCGATAGGGATCTCGGGTCTCACCGAGATGATTGCAACTCTCTGTTTCCCTTTCGTAACTTTTCGGTCTCACCGAAAGAGCGAATCGGTCCCACCGAGATTGCAATGTAAACTCTTTGTTTCCCTTTTGTAACTTTTCGGTCTCACCGAAAGAGCAAATCGGTCCCACCGAGTTTGCCTGACCAACTCTCTGGTTAGCTTATTACCAAACTCGGTCTCACCGAGTTTGTGTAATCGGTCTCACCGAGATTACGTTATGCCCAAACCCTAACCATATCGGTCCTACCGAGTTGCATGTCAGTCCCACCGAAAATCTCTAACGGTCACTAGGTTTACCTTTTCGGTCCGACCGAGTTTGTTGATTCGGTCCCCACCGAGATTGGAAAACTGTGTGTAACGGTTGGATTTTGTGTGGAGGCTATATATACCCCTCCACCTCCTCTTCATTCGTGGAGAGAGCCATCAGAACACATACACAATTCCAACTCATATGTTCTGAGAGAGAACCACCTACTCATGTGTTGAGACCAAGATATTCCATTCCTACCATATGAATCTTGATCTCTAGCCTTCCCAAGTTGCTTTCCACTCAAATCTTCTTTCCACAAAATCCAAATCCTATGAGAGAGAGTTGAGTGTTGGGGAGACTATCATTTGAAGCACAAGAGCAAGGAGTTCATTACCTACACACCATTTGTTACTTCTTGGAGAGTGGTGTCTCCTAGATTGGCTAGGTGTCACTTGGGAGCCTCCGACAAGATTGTGGAGTTGAACCAAGGAGTTTGTAAGGGCAAGGAGATCGCCTACTTCGTGAAGATCTACCGCTAGTGAGGCAAGTCCTTCGTGGGCGATGGCCATGGTGGGATAGACAAGGTTGCTTCCTTCGTGGACCCTTCGTGGGTGGAGCCCTCCGTGGACTCGCGCAACCATTACCCTTCATGGGTGGAGCCCTCCGTGGACTCGCGCAACCGTTACCCTTCGTGGGTTGAAGTCTCCATCAACGTGGATGTAGGATAGCAGCACCTATCCGAACCACGGGAAAAACATCCGTGTCTCCAATTGCGTTTGAATTCTCCAAACCCTTCCCTTTACATTCTTGCAAGTTGCATGCTTTACTTTCCGCTGCCGATATACTCTTTGCATGCTTGCTTGAATTGTGTGATGATAGCTTGACTTGTCCTACAATAGCTAAAATCTGCCAAGAACTAAAATTGGGAAAAGGTTAAGTTTTTATTTGGTCAAGTAGTTTAATCACCCCCCCTCTAGACATACTTTCGATCCTACAAGTGGTATCAGAGCTTTGGTCTCCATTTGCTTTGATCTCCATAGCTTTTGGTGGTCATAGCCTTGGTTTCACAACCTAGGAGAGTATGGCGTCTAGCGAGGGAAATTATCACCGTAGAGGTCCTTACTTTGATGGTACTAATTTTGCTAGTTGGAAGCATAAATTGAAAATGCATATTCTTGGACATAACCCCGCCGTTTGGGCTATTGTGTGTGTTGGTTTGCAAGGTGACTTCTTTGATGGGAAAGAACCAAACCGTGAAGCTACCGCGGATGAGTTGAAGATGTTGCAATACAATGCTCAAGCTTGTGATATTCTCTTCAACGGATTGTGCCCCGAAGAATTCAACAAAATCAGCCGTCTTGAGAATGCAAAGGAAATTTGGGACACTTTGATTGATATGCACGAAGGTACCGACTCCGTCAAGGAATCCAAGTTGGATGTGCTTCAAAGTCAACTTGACAAGTTCAAAATGAAGGATGGTGAAGGTGTCGCTGAAATGTACTCTAGGCTTGCTCTCATCACAAATGAGATTGCCGGCTTAGGAAGTGAAGAGATGACCGATAGATTCATCATCAAGAAGATTCTAAGAGCCTTGGATGGAAAATATGATACCGTGTGCACATTGATCCAAATGATGCCCAATTACAAAGATCTCAAGCCAACAGAGGTGATTGGAAGAATTGTTGCTCATGAGATGTCACTTAAGGATAAAGAGGAACTTCACAACAAATCAAGTGGTGCCTACAAAGCCTCATGTGAAGCCCCTACTTCATCAAGTGAGAAACAAAACTTCAATGAAGAATTGAGCTTAATGGTGAAGAACTTCAACAAGTTCTACAAGAGTAGAAGCAAAGATAGAAGCTTCAAGTCAAGGTCCTACAATGACAAAAGATCTTCTAGTCGAGAGCGAAACTGCTACAGTTGTGGAAGACCCGGACACTATTCCAATGAGTGTACGGCTCCCTACAAGAGAAGAGAAGATTCTCCAAAAAGAAGAAGCAAAGAATCACCACCAAGAGACAGAAGGAGTAGAGATGATCGTTATGAACGAAGATACTCATGAAGAAGCAAGGATTCGGAAAGGAAGGAAAAATCATCAAGGAGCTACACAAAATGAAGACATCAAGCTCATGTTGGTGAATGGGTATCCGGCTCCGACTCCGACAGCCACTCCGAGAGAAGTTATCACTCCGACTCCGAAGATACTCAAGATGAAGGTGTTGCCGGTCTAGCACTTGTGTCAACCAACTCCTACGACATATTTGACTCACCAAATGAAGGAATTGGAAGATGCTTCATGGCCAAAGGTCCTAAGGTAACACACCCCGAGTATGTTGATTTCAATAGTGATGAAGATGACTTGTTAGGTGATGATTTGCTTGTTGACAACTCTAGTGATGAATACTATGATGAAACGTCAATTAATCATGCTAATCAAGATAAAACGAATGACAATGATAAGGAGAAGATTGAGGCTCTAACTAAAGAACTAAACACTCTTAAGTTAGCTCATGAAACTATCTTCGAAGATCATCGAGAACTTTTAAGAGCTCATGAGAAATTACGCTTTGAAAAGCTCAATCTTGAGAAAGAGCATGAGTTCTTAAAAGCAATCAATGATGATCTCCGCAATAAAAGTTCTTCTTACATTGCCAAGTGTTTACTCTTATCCACTTACATGCCTCAAGTCAAGTCTAGTAACAAGAACAAGAAAGATTCTTCCTCTAGCAGTAACAATGATCATGCTAAATCCAATATTGTTGCTTCTAGTAGTTCTCTTGATTCCACTAATGATTCTCTTAGCCAAGTTACACTTGAGCAAGAAAATAGCTTATTGAAGGGAATTATAGAGAAAGGAGTGTACAAAATCCTTGCCGGGAGTAAGCAATTCGAGGAAATTGTGCGCAAGCAAGGAATGCACCGGAAGAATCAAGGTGTTGGTTTTGAACGAAAGTTCAATGCCAATGGAGTTGAGTGGGAAGAAGATCAATACCCCCAGACAAAGTGTGTTCCTCAACAAGAGAAGTATGATACTTCTTTCAAGGGGACACAAGCTCAAGATGATCTTCCACCACAAGACTACAAGCAAAAAGGCAAGGACAAGCTTCAAGAGGAAATTAATGCATTTGAAGAAGCTCCTAAGACCTTAGTCAAGTGGATTCCCAAGACTACTTCAAGTTCCACTTCATCAAGTACGACTACAACTCCAAGGATTCCCATCAAGATGGTGTGGATCCAAAAGAAGAGGAACTAGAGAGTTCTTGAGGGTGACTCCGCCAACATACTTCACTCTTATCATTTTGGCAAGAACAAGTGCAATCAACTTCCACATCTTGCACTAGTTCAAGGAGTCACAAACCCTCTTGTTGGTAAGACAAGGGACAAGGTAACCTAAAAGTTTTCATGGACATCATCTTGTGTGTGTATCACTCTATGTCTATGGATATCCTTGTTTGTTCCTTGTGGGACTAACCCATGTAGGTATTGAAAGTGCAATTCACTCAAATGGATAGCTCCAAGTGATCTACATCAACATTGAGCATCCACATCTTCAACATCTACATGAAGTCATCATCGACAAAACCCGAGGTTAGTTCATCCCTCTAAGGGGGGATATCACATCTAGGGGGAGCTTTACTCTAAGACTTGAGCTAAAGAAACTCTAAAGATGTGAACACAACAATGCTTTATGTAAAAGTGGTAACCCCACTTGAGCTTAAACGATGAGTATGACCTATGATCAAGTGTTCTCACTTGACTCCTAAGTCAATATAATCATATATAGATGACCTTGTCATCGCAAATTGCTTGATAGATGCTATAATTGGTTGTGCATGCCTTGTCACATATTTCATTTGCCATCTTATTGTGTGAGCATGCTGGTTGCATATTTTACTCATTCGAGGACATCCACTTGTTGTTTTGATTGTTTGGTTTTATTTCCTTTTGCCAAGTGGATGGACAAGAATGCCTAAGAACCTCCTCTAGCTATCTATGCTTTTCTCATCTCAAACTCTATTCATGCTACATCACAAAATTTGATCAAGTCAGATTCGAACCACTCTGTGTGAGGAGCGCTCGGAGTCCCCGATTCGTCATAGACTTAAACTTCCAAAACCTCTTTATGATTCTCGGTCTGACCGATACCCTACTTTCAGTCCTACCGAGATCATTAAGTTGATCTAGGTTTTCGATCTCGGTGCAACCGATTTGAACCATTCGGTCACACCGAGTTGCAACAACTGTATACAGTTTTGCATCTCGGTGCCACCGAGTTGTTCCACTCGGTCACACCGACAGGGTCGGGCTATATATAGTCACGGGCAAAAATTTGGAAATTTCTCCGAACCCCTTCGCCCGCGCGATAGCCTGCTCTGCCAATTTGGTCTCCGGATCGTCTCCTCGCTGCCAGCCGCCTCTTGTCGCTGGTCTTCGTCGCCGTCAACGGAAATTCAACCCCGCCGTTGCCGCCGTAGCGAGTCTCCGCCGAACTAGGGTATGGACTCGATCTTTGTGCTATTCCCCAATTCGCTTCTTAGCACATTGTGATCATCATGATTCTTGCCACGTTTGTTAAACTTCCATCCAGTCAATGAACTAGTAGATTAGGTTGAATTTGAAAATTTTAGGGTTAGGTTTCCGCCGAAACCATCTCGGACCCACCGAGTTGAAAAACTCGGTCCCACCGATTTGGCTTATGCGATTGCACAAGTGAGACTCGGTCTGACCGAGAATTACTTATCGGTGTGACCGATTTTGGAACTCTGTGAAACCCTAGCAGTCTCGGTGCCACCGAACTGTGACTCGGTCTGACTGAGTTCACTAGTTTAGGTGCCAAAACTGCTTCGGTATCACCGAGTTTAGAAATCGGTAGATCCGAGATGTTTTCAGTGGGAAACTAAAACTAAGTTTTTGAATTATTCTTTTGCAAAAATCTCTGCATTTTGTGATGCTTATCCACTCTATCTCATCTATAACCTATTCACAGGGTCAGCAGTCAGAGTTTGCATCATGTCAGACCAAAGTGATAGCCAGAACTTGTCAGAGCAGCAAGTGCAGATGAGTGAGGGCACTAGTCCCTCAAGTTCCTCAGATGATGGCAGCAGGAGCACCCCTAGCAATCTGCGTAAAGCTGCCACCAGACAGAGGAAGAAGAGAACCTCAGAATCAGAGGATGAGGATTATGTGGCAGAAGAGGAAGCAACTTCAAAGAGAGTAGTGCTTGAGAAGGAACATGGCTCAGCTAAAGGCACAAAGCCAGGGATGAAAGTCAAAAGGCCAGCAGGCAGGCAGCCTATGTCAAAGGCCAGAGCTTCAACTGAGAAACCCACTCCCATAGAGCCAGTTGCTGCTGAGGGAAAGAAGAGGAAGGAAAGGGTCAAGAAGACCGTAGCCAAAGTGCTTGGAAAGGCTTCCATCATGGAAGATGAGGATGAAGCAGAGGTTGCTGCACCAGCACCTAAGGCACCCAAACTAATGGGTGATGCCATAAGAACAGGGGCAGCTGCTTCCAAGGCCAAGCCAGCTCCAAAGCCAAAGCCAAAGAGGAACACAAGAAGCATCCCAGCTACTGAGAAGAACAAGGCCCCAGTGCCTGAAGCTGCAGAAGAAGAAGAGAATGTTCTTAGAAAGATCAAGCCTGAGTGTCGACTTAGCACTATGCATTTTCTAGGAACTTTTTGGTAACTTGTTGCCAAAGGGGGAGAAAATGTATAGATCATAGGCTTCGAGAGAGAGTGTTGCTTTTATTCTCTCTTGTTTTATTTGGTGGTTTTTCAAACTTTGTTTGCTTTTGTGTGAGATACTATGTCATTGCTCGTGAGACATTGATGATCATGTGTTTGATCATAAGCTACACTTAATGTTTGCTTAATATTATCATCTTATCTATCTTATGTGATCATTCACTATTCTTGGTGATGAGTGCATGTATTTCATTCTTATCATTTTAAGCGCTCCACCAAGATGTATGTGACATGGAAGAGTAACCCATGACTCTAACTCTTTGTGCATTTGCAGTCCAAAGCAAATTTTAAATATGCACAAATTTAGGGGGAGCTCTTACTTGTCACATACTTCTCAAAGCGACGATTTATTTCATGCTTATTATCATTTGTCGAAGCTTTGATCTACATGTTGTCATCAATTACCAAACAGGGGGAGATTGAAAGTGCAACTATCCCTAGGTGGTTTTGGTAATTCATAAAAACATATAGCTCATTGAGCTAATGCTATTCCAAGATGACTATTTCAGGAAAGCTCAATGATTGGCATGGCATGGATGTGAAAGTGGAACCCTCAAAATGCTAAGGACAAAGGATTGGCTCAAGCTCAAAAGCTCAAGACTCTTCATTTTATATTTTAGTGATACAAGATCACATTGAGTCTTTAGGAAAAGCCAATACTATCAAGGAGGGATGAGGTGTTGCTTAATGAGCCTCTTGCTTCATGTGCTTAGTGATATGCTCCAAAATCCTCAGCTACTTTCCCACTTCCACATATGACCTAAACCCTAAGCCAAACTCGGTCCTACCGATTCTTTCTATCCGGCGCCACCGAATTTCACTTGTCATAAGCCACTGCCAAACCCTAGCAATTCGGTTCTACCGATAGAGATCTCGGTCTCACCGAGATGGGATTGCAAACTCTCTGTTTCCCTTTCGTAACTTTTCGGTCTCACCGAAAGAGCGAATCGGTCCCACCAAGATTGCAATGTAAACTCTTTGTTTCCCTTTTGTAACTTTTCGGTCTCACCGAAAGAGCAAATCGGTCCCACCGAGTTTGCCTGACCAACTCTCTGGTTAGCTTATTACCAAACTCGGTCTCACCGAGTTTGAGTAATCGGTCTCACCGAGATTACGTTATGCCCAAACCCTAACCATATCGGTCCTACCGAGTTGCATGTCAGTCCCACCGAAAATCTCTAACGGTCACTAGGTTTACCTTTTCGGTCCGACCGAGTTTGTTGATTCGGTCCCACCGAGATTGGAAAACTGTGTGTAACGGTTGGATTTTGTGTGGAGGCTATATATACCCCTGCACCTCCTCTTCATTCGTGGAGAGAGCCATCAGAACACATACACAATTCCAACTCATATGTTCTGAGAGAGAACCACCTACGCATGTGTTGAGACCAAGACATTCCATTCCTACCATATGAATCTTGATCTCTAGCTTTCCCCAAGTTGCTTTCCACTCAAACCTTCTTTCCACCAGATCCAAATCCTATGAGAGAGAGTTGAGTGTTGGGGAGACCATCATTTGAAGCACAAGAGCAAGGAGTTCATTACCTACACACCATTTGTTACTTCTTGGAGAGTGGTGTCTCCTTGATTGGCTAGGTGTCACTTGGGAGCCTCCGACAAGATTGTGGAGTTGAACCAAGGAGTTTGTAAGGGCAAGGAGATCGCCTACTTCATGAAGATCTACCGCTAGTGAGGCAAGTCCTTCGTGGGCGATGGCCATGGTGGGATAGACAAGGTTGCTACTTCGTGGACCCTTCGTGGGTGGTTGCTTCTTCGTGGACCCTTCGTGGGTGGAGCCCTCCGTGGACTCGCGCAACCATTACCCTTCGTGGGTGGAGCCCTCCGTGGACTCGCGCAACCGTTACCCTTCGTGGGTTGAAGTCTCCATCAACGTGGATGTAGGATAGCACCACCTATCCGAACCACGGGAAAAACATCCGTGTCTCCAATTGCGTTTGAATTCTCCAAACCCTTCCCTTTACATTCCTGCAAGTTGCATGCTTTACTTTCCGCTGTCGATATACTCTTTGCATGCTTGCTTGAATTGTGTGATGATTGCTTGAGTTTTCCTACAATAGCTAAAATCTGCCAAGAACTAAAATTGGGAAAAGGTTAAGTTTTTATTTGGTCAAGTAGTCTAATCACCCCCCTCTAGACATACTTTCGATCCTACAATACTGGAGCATCTCTTTCATTCATATCTGAGAGCTATGCTCGATTGCATAACACAACATTATGTGACATGCCCACTACCATGGAAATTCAAACCCCTCGCTCTAGATGGCAAACTTCTAGAGTAAGCCATGGGAACGAAATTCTTGTCGATAGACTTGTCTTCCTTGCATCCTTAATAGCTCTCAAGTCCTCGGACATAAACATCATCTTGGGTATGGACTGGATGTCAGCTCATTATGCTAAGATTGATTGTGCCACTAGAACCGTTCAACTTACTCACCCATCGGGCAAGACAGTCAATGTCTTAACTCGAGTGGCCAAGCGCCAGCTTTACTCCCTAAATGCCAACCCCCTTCCAGACCTTGAAGATATTCCGGTAGTCCGGGACTTTCTGGATGTCTTTCCAGAAGAACTGCCAGGTGTTCCACCTGACAGGGATGTCGAGTTTGTGATATACCTTGTTCCAGGAACCGTTCCAATTTCTAGAAGACCCTATAAGATGGCATCCTTAGAACTAGCCGAGCTTAAGAACCAACTCGATGAGTCCTTGAAAAAGGGTTTCATCCGTCCTAGTTCCTCTCCTTGGGCTTGCCCCGTCCTCTTCGTCAAGAAGAAGGATGGAACGGATCAGATGGTTGTAGATTACCAACCTTTCAACTTGGTCACTATCAAGAACAAGTATCCCCTTCCCAGGACCAACGATCTATATGACGAGCTCGCTGGATCCTCAGTCTTTTCCAAGATGGATTTGAGGTTGGGCTACCATCAAATCAAAATCAGAAACGGGGACATTCCCAAAACGGCCTTTGTTACTCGTTATGGCCAATACGAGTACACCGTTATGTCCTTCGGTCTAACCAATGCCCCAGCCACCTTCTCTCGGTTAATGAACTCGGTCTTCATGGAGTATTTGGATAAATTCGTCGTAGTATACCTCGATGACATACTCATCTACTCCAAGAATGAAGAGGAACATGCCGAACATCTAAGGCTGGTATTGACGAAACTTCGAGAGCATCGCCTTTATGCCAAATTCTCCAGGTGTGAATTTTGGTTGCCAGAAGTGACCTATCTAGGCCATGTAATCTCTGGTAAGGGTATTGCTGTCAATCCCAAGCGAGTTCAAGCCATCCTTGATTGGACTCCACCTGAGACGGTCAAGCAAGTTCGGAGCTTCCTTGGCTTAGCGAGCTACTGCCGCCGCTTCGTCGAGAATTTCTCCAAGGTTGCTAAACCTCTAACTAAACTCCTCAAGAAAGATAAAAAGTTCGAGTGGCCTCCACAGTGCGAGTTCAGCTTTCAGGAACTGAAAAGACGCCTGACATCTGCTCCCGTACTGGTACCACCAGATTTCTCCAAGGACTTTATTATCTATTGCGACGCCTCGCGACAAGGACTAGGTTGCATACTCATGCAAGATCGTCAGGTAATTGCCTATGCTTCACGGCAATTACACCCACATGAGGAAAATTATCCCACACATGATCTAGAGCTTGCAGCTATAGTCCATGCACTTAAAACTTGGCGACATTACCTCCTCGGTAATCGTTGCGAGATCTTCACCGATCACCAAAGTTTGAAATATATCTTCACCCAACCGGATTTGAATCTCAGGCAACGACGTTGGGTCGAGTTGATCTCGGATTACGACTTAGGAATAACTTACACCCTGGGCAAAGCCAATGTCATGGCTGATGCGCTAAGTCGTAAATCTTATTGTAACAACCTGATGTTACAACAAAGTCAACCACTTCTCCATGAGGAATTTCATAAGCTTAATCTTCACATTGTTCCTCGAGGATTTCTATCCACCCTGGTGGCGAAGCCTAACCTTATGGATCAAATCATAACCGCCCAGCGGTATGATAAGGGCATATCTTGGATTAAGGAGAACATCACTAGCGGAGTTGCTAAATGTTTTTCCATGGATGAGCGATGTGTTGTCTTCTTGGTGAACCGCTTGGTGGTTCCCAAGAAACAACATTTACGCCAGTTGATTCTTAAGGAAGCTCATGAATCCCCTCTCACCATTCATCCCGGTAGTACCAAAATGTATCAAGACCTACGCCAGAGGTTTTGGTGGACTAGGATGAAGAGAGAAATTGCTCAATACATTGCTAGTTGCGACGTCTGTCGTCGTGTTAAAGCAGAGCACCAACAGCCTGCTGGCACCCTTCAACCTTTGGCTATTCCTGAGTGGAAATGGGATAAAATCAGTATGGATTTCATTACTAGGTTTCCCAGGACCAAGAGAGGGAATAATGCCATCTTCGTTGTGATCGACCGTCTTTCCAAAGTAGCCCATTTCCTACCTGTTCGTGAGAGTATCACCGCTAGCCAGCTAGCTGATTTATACATCTCCCGAATAGTGTCTCTTCATGGTGTCCCATTGGAAATTAACTTAGACCGTGGGAGTCTCTTCACCTCTCGATTTTGAGAAAGTTTCCAAAATGCTATGGGAACTCGTCTCTCTTTTAGCACCGCCTTCCATCCTCAATCAAGTGGTCAAGTAGAGCGAGTCAATCAAATTCTGGAAGATATGCTCCGAGCTTCTGTCATCTCATTCGGAATGGGTTGGGAGAAATGCCTTCCATTCGCGGAGTTTGCTTATAACAATAGTTATCAAGCTAGCTTGGGCAAAGCTCCTTTCGAAGTTCTCTATGGATGAAAATGTCAAACGCCTCTTAATTGGTCAGAAACCGGGGAATGACAACTCTTTGGCCCGGATATGATTCAGGAAGCAGAAGAGCAGGTTCACGTTATTCGTGAGAAATTGAAAACAGCCCAATCTCGTCAAAAGATCCAATATGATCGTAAACATAAGCTCATGACTTATGAAGTCGGCGAGAAGGCTTACATTCGGGTTACTCCGTTAAAGGGAACCCATCATTTCAGTATCAAAGGCAAATTGGCCCCTCGTTATATTGGACCCTTTCGCATTCTTGCCAAATGAGGAGAAGTTGCCTACCAATTGGAACTACCTTCGCATCTTTCCAGAGTTCACGATGTCTTCCACGTTTCTCAACTCAGGCGTTGCTTCGCGGATCCTATTCGTGGAGTGGACCACGAAGCGCTTGATCTACAAGATAACCTCTCATATCGGGAATATCCCGTTCGTATCCTTGATCAAGTCGAGCGTACCACTCGACGCCATAATATCAAGTTTCTCAAGGTTCAATGGTCACACCATTCCGAGAAAGAAGCCACTTGGGAAAGGGAGGATCGTCTTCGACTCGAGTACCCCACCTTCTTCCCGGAGGATCCTAAATCTCGGGACGAGATTCTTTTGAGTGGGGGTGAGTTGTCACATCCCTGCTTTTAGTCATGCTTTAGGATTGGATGAAGATGTGCATCATGTTTAAATTTCTTCTAAACTTGAAATGGGGCCTAATCAACCCCAACACCCCCCTGAAAATGCTAATTTCCAACAATTGGAATTTCAATGAACCCAAAATGTCCTTCATAAAAGCCCACCATTTTTGGTCTTGACTAAAACCTCTGCCAAAAATGGTCTTGCAATTTATGGAGCCATTCTGGATTTTTGAACAAGCCATAAGTATTTGAATTTGGGCATTTTAAATGCTATAAATATTTTAAAGTTCTCAAATAATCTTGGAAGCATTTTTAGGTAGTTGAGAATATTCCCAAATGTGGCTCTGAATATTTCCAGAGTTTTTGGAAATGAAATAGTATTTATTCTATTTCAATACACATAGCAGGAAATAAATAAAAACAAAACAGAAAAGAGAGAGAGAGAGAGAGAATTAGAGCTTAGTTGTCGCCCTGGCCTGGCCCAGCTCGGCCCAGCCCACTGGCTACCGCCAGTCATCCCCCTCCTCTCGCCAGGAGGACGAGAGGCGCGTGCCCGGCGCCCGCAGCCACACGCCAGCCACCTCCTGCTTCTGCCGACACCCAGGACGCCTTCTACGAGTGCCACACACTCTCCCTCGTCCCCCTCTCACTTTCCCCACTCCCCCCGTGCCCCTCTCCCTCCTCTGGCTCTCTCCCCATCCCCTCCCGAGAGGAGCTCGTCGCCACCGTCGCCGTCCACCGCGGCCATCGACCCCCTCTCGTCTCTTCGACGTGTCCCCGAGCACCACCGACGTCTTCCTCTACCTCACGGGTGAGCCACGACGCCTCGGACGCACTGCAATGCCGCTAGCGCCATCTTCTTCCACCTGGGTCCGCCGAGATCGCCGGCGACCGTACGCCGCCGCTGATGCCTCCCCGAGCTCGCTGAGGCCACCGCTACACTCCCTGTGAGCTTCCTTCCTTCTACCCTAGCCACGTCACCCTAGCTGCCCCTAACTCCGTTGGCCATCACGGCCGGGAGCTTGGCTCCGCCGGCCATGCCGCCGCCATGGCCACCGTCACCTATAGCCGCAGCTGAGGGTGTCACCGTGCTCAGTGCACCCCTAGGAGGCCGTAGCACCCCTCTGCGCCCCCTATCATGCCTCCTAATGCCGTTTCCGTGCACGCCCGAACTCCGGCCACCGCTTGGCTCGACGCCGACGTCATCTCCGGCCACCCTCGCACACACCGCTTGCTCCACTCGGCGCGCGAGTTCACCAGCAGCACGTAGATGCCCTCTGCCGGCCATTTGGTCGCCAGAGGAGGCATCCCGACACCCTCCGCCGCGTCTGTCCTCGCCAGCGGCTTAACGCCGGTGGGTTTGACCCACTTTGACCCCGGCTGGGCCCCACCCGAGTCCTGACATGTGGGGCCGCCCTAACTGGATTAGTTAGGTATTAGTTAGTGCTAATCACCACTGTTAGTGTTAATCCCCTCGCTAAACTAACCCTGAGCCACTGATATGTGGGCCCAGCCCTGCCGACATTTTTAGTAGATTTAGTTTAACTCTAATTAACTCAGTTAACTAAGTGAGTCACTGACCAGTGGGTCCTGGACGGCGCCTGTTGACCTGCTGACATCAGCGTGACCTAATGCTGACGCAGTAATACATTTTCTGGATTTATTATTAATCAGAAAATTCCAGAAAATGCCCAAAACTTCTAAAAATCATAGAAAATCAACCATAGCTCCAAATCAAACAAATTATATATGAAAAATGATCAGAAAAATTCAATCTATCCATGTATAATGGTTTCATGCATGACAAACCACTTTAACCTTGCTGTTTAGGTGAAACAAGCTAACACACTTATTATGCATAAGAACTTTAACTTCCATTTGAATCTTTGGTTCAAATGGACCCATTTCAACTTGTTTCACATTGCATTAGGCAGGACGCATCATTTTGCCATGTCATAGCATGCATCATATTGTTGCATATTGTCATGTGTTGATTATGTTCTGTGTGTCCTTCGTGGTAGGTTCTGCCTCCGAGGATATCTCTGAGTATCCAACTGAAGGGCATTACCCTACTACCACTCCATCAGGCAAGCAGCCCCATTGATCATATCGATACAATCCCATGTTCTCGCCTCTGCTCTCATTTACTACATTAAGACAACAACATTTCAAACTGCTGTGTGCTGCGGTAGTTGAACCCTTATTGTAGGATCGAAAGTATGTCTAGAGGGGGGGTGATTAGACTACTTGATCAAATAAAAACTTAACCTTTTCCCAATTTTAGTTCTTGGCAGATTTTAGCTATTTTGGGACAAGTCAAGCAATCATCACATAATTCAAGCAAGCATGCAAAGAGTATATTGGCAGTGGAAAGTAAAGCATGCAACTTGCAAGAATGTAAAGGGAAGGGTTTGGAGAATTCAAACGCTATTGGAGACACGGATGTTTTTCCCGTGGTTCCGATAGGTGGTGCTATCCTACATCCACATTGATGGAGACTTCAACCCACGAAGGGTAACGGTTGCGCGAGTCCACACAGGGCTCCACCCAAGGGCAACAGTTGCCCGATTCCACACAGGGCTCCACCCACGAAGGGTCCACGAAGAAGCAACCACCCACAAAGGGTCCACGAAGAAGCAACCTTGTCTATCCCACCATGGCCATCGCCCACGAAGGACTTGCCTCACTAGCGGTAGATCTTCATGAAGTAGGCGATCTCCTTGCCCTTACAAACTCCTTGGTTCAACTCCACAATCTTGTCGGAGGCTCCCAAGTGACACCTAGCCAATCTAGGAGACACCACTCTCCAAGAAGTAACAAATGGTGTGTAGGTAATGAATTCC
This sequence comes from Triticum urartu, assembly GCF_003073215.2. Lineage (NCBI taxonomy): Eukaryota > Viridiplantae > Streptophyta > Magnoliopsida > Poales > Poaceae > Triticum > Triticum urartu. The sequence continues at coordinate 209,956,732 of NC_053026.1, read as the reverse complement.
TTGCTCTTGTGCTTCAAATGATAGTCTCCCCAACACTCAACTCTCTCTCATAGGATTTGGATTTGGTGGAAAGAAGATTTGAGTGGAAAGCAACTTGGGAAGGCTAGAGATCAAGATTCATATGGTAGGAATGGAATGTCTTGGTCTCAACACATGAGTAGGTGGTTCTCTCTCAGAACATATGAGTTGGAATGGTGTGTGTGTTCTGATGGCTCTCTCATCGAATGAGAAGAAGGTGGAGGGGTATATATAGCCTCCACACAAAATCCAACCGTTGCACAGTTTTCCAATCTCGGTGGGACCGAATCAATAGGCTCGGTCGGACCGAAAATGTAAACCTAGTGACCGTTAGTGATTTTCGGTGGGACTGACATGCAACTCGGTAGGACCGATATGGTTAGGGTTTGGGCATAACGTAATCTCGGTGATACCGATTACACAAACTCAGTGAGACCGAATTTGGTAATTAGCTAACCAGAGAGTTGGTCAGGCAAACTCGGTGGGACCGATTTTCTCTTTCGGTGAGACCGAGTGGAACTCGGTGAGACCGAAAAGTTACAAAGGGGAAACACTGAGTTTACATTGCAATCTCGGTGGGACCGATTCGCTCTTTCGGTGAGACCGAAAAGTTACGAAAGGGAAACAGAGAGTTTGCAACCCCATCTCGGTGAGACCGAGATCCTTATCGGTAGAACCGAATTGCTAGGGTTTGGCAGTGGCTTATTACAAGTGAAACTCGGTGGCGCCGGATAGGAAGAATTGGTAGGACCGAGTTTGGCTTAGAGTTTAGGTCATATGTGGATATGGGAAAGTAGTTGAGGGTTTTGGAGCATATCACTAAGCACATGAAGCAAGAGGCTCATTAAGCAACACCTCATCCCTCCTTAATAGTATTGGCTTTTCCTAAAGACTCAATATGATCTTGGATCACTAAAATATAAAATGAAGAGTCTTGAGCTTTTGAGCTTGAGCCAATCCTTTGTCCTTAGCATTTTGAGGGTTCCACTTTCACATCCATGCCATGCCAATCATTGAGCTTTCCTGAAATGATCATCTTGGAATAGCATTAGCTCAATGAGCTATATGTTGTTATGAATTACCAAAACCACCTAGGGATAGTTGCACTTTCACTTATCCTCTGCATGACCTGTCATTGCCATAGTAACTAGATGAAACCCACTAGCATGTGTAGGAGTTGATTGAGCCATGCTTGTGTTTCCTACCCTGCTATGCCTGCTATGCTTAGAGTTGTGTCAGGTCTGGTTCATCTGGGTGATGGGCTAGAGTGAAATGATTATGTCGGTAATGTGAGTGATGTGTTGAACATGATTTGGTAAAGGTGTCGATGAGAGGCCATGTAGGAGTACATGGTGGGTTGTTTCATTGAGGCCGTCCCTAAGAACTGAGATCTGTATGTGTGATTTTAAGAATCAGCTACTAGCATGCATTGGGATCCTTAATTGACCCTCTCGGCTTCTTAATCACCCTAGTACTCTGTCCAGGAGTTGCAAATAGTTTCTGGTGTTTGTAGGTTATGTGTTGGCGGCCGTGCGTAGCGCTGACCCTAGGGGTGGGCTATGTTGCGGTAGATACACAGTGGCCGGGTATGCCGGGCACCTGTTTGGTGTCTCGGGACCCTGTTCACATCGTTCGGGGCCGTATGTGGAAACCTCTTCCGGACTCCCTACGGATGGAACCTGGATAGGCGATAAACCTGGACTAGAGACTTGAGTGTTTAGGTAGGCCGTGGCCGACACCCTCGTTGGGCTTCCGCTTGAAGGTTGCCGAGTACATGTCGTGTAAACGGCGGTAAGTGGTGAGAGTGTGTATGAAGGAGTACACCCCTGCAGGGTTAACATCATCTATTCGAATAGCCGCGTCCGCGGTAAAGGACTACTTGGTTGCCTATATAGTTCATAGACAAGTTAATGGTTACTACTAAAAGACTCAAGATAAGTGTGAGTACCGAGGATGGCTCTCTCGTAGGATGACGAGGGAGGATCCCCGGTGGAGTATTGTGTTGGTGATTAGTGGACTCGTGTGCGAAAACTATTTTACTAGTGGTGTCCCATAGGATAGCTTAGCCAAGAGTCAAAGCTGGCTTGCTGCAATAACTCCACCACCTTCTTGAGAATGAGCATGTATAGTAGGTTCTATTGTAAGACTTGCTGAGTACCTTTGTACTCATGTTTGATTAATTACTGTTTCCAGACGTCAACACTGCCCCCTCCGATGGGTTTTATGTAGATCTCGACGTCGATGAGTGACTTGCCACCCAGGTGGTGATCCTGGCCATGGAGGGCCCTATGTAGATAGAGAGGCTTCGAGAAGCCTTCTTGCTTTCTAGTGTCTGTACTCAGACTATTTGCTTCCGCATGTGCTTGTATGCTTGTATGACTTGAGTGTCGGGTCAGGTGACCCCTACCTGTATGAACATGTTATGTATGGCTCTTTGGAGCCTTTAATTAAAGTACTTGAGTTGTAGAGTTTTGTTGTGATGCCATGTTGTATTTGCACATATCGAGCATATTGTGTGTATGATTGAAATTCTTGGTATGTGTGGGATCCGACAATCTAGTTGTTTATCCTTGGCAGCCTTTCTTATGGGGAAATGTAGTCTAGTGCTCCTCGAGCCATAGTAGTCCGCTACAGCCCGGTTCACCGGAGTCCTGCTAGCCCAGCACTACTGCTCAGGACACTTGACTGGCCGGCATGTGTTTCACTTCGTTCCTATGTCTGTCCCTTCGGGGAAATGTCACGCGGTGACTTCTGGAGTCCTGCCTAGCCTGCTACAGCCCGGGTTCGCCGGAGTCCTATTAGCCCAGTGCTACAGCCTGGATTCACACACTGATGACCGACATGCTCGACGTGATTCATGTATGCATGTCCCCATAGGTCTGTGTCGCTTTGGGTTCACGACTAGCCATGTCGGCCCGGGTTCTCTGTCATATGGATGCTAGCGACACTATCATATACGTGAGCCAAAAGGCGCAAATGGTCCCAGGCCATGGTAAGGCGACACCCGTGGGGATACCGTGCGTGAGGCCGCAATGTGATATGAGGTGTTACCGGCTAGATCGATGTGACTTGGAATCGGGGTCCTGACAATTTGTTCCTGTTCATGCTTAGGTATACAACGTCTAATAATACCATCTACTCCTTCTTTATAAAGATGTGGGTCATCCCAAAAGTAATGTCTTAAATCAAAGAAGATTTTTTTCTTTTGTTGATATGTGAAACTAGGTGGTATGAATTTGACAACAATATAATTAGCATAATCTGCATACCAAGGAGTATTACAAGAAGTATTTGGACAACTAGTTGTTCATCGGGGAAGCTATCATCAATAGGTAGTGGGTCATCAAGGATATTTTCTAACCTAGACAAGTTATTAGCTACATGATTCTTAGCCCCTTTCCTATCAGTGATATGCAAGTCAAATTCTTGTAGCAAAAGCCTAATGAGTCTAGGTTTAGCATCTTTCTTTTCCATAAGGTATTTAATAGCAACATGATTAGTGTGAACAATTACATTAGAATCAATAATGTAAGATCTGAATTTATCACAAGCAAACACAAATGCTAAAAATTCTTTTTTAGTAGTAGCATAATTTCTTTGGGCATTGTCTAGAGTCTTACTAGCATAATGGATAACATTTAATTTATTATCAACTCTTTGTCCTAGAACAGCACCAACAGCATAATCACTAGCGTCACACATGATTTCAATAGGCAAGTTCCAATTAGCTGGTTTTAACGCCCCAGATGTAACTTTCCATAATTGTAACTCCACTCTTGCCATTTCTGGCTATGTGATATGATATTTCCTTCGTGGTTGGGTTTTGTCTTCGTTTGCATTTTGTTCATGTCATGCATTTTATCTCATGTAATCATGTGCATCTCATTTGAATTCATGTTTGTCTCATGCATCCGGTCATTTTCCCCGTTGTCCGTTTCGCGATCCGACACTCCCACATGCACCCGTTGCACCCCTCAAATCTCGTTTCGTGAGCGGGAGAAAAACGTTCCTGGAATGGGTCGAGATTTGCCGAGTGGCCTTGTTACATCACCGGTAGGCCGCCTGTCAAATTTTGTTCCATTTGGAGGTCGTTTGATGCCCCAACGGTTAACCGGGTAACCGCTAAAGCCTCTCTCTTGTTGTAGCCCAACACCCCTCCAAAACAGCCCAATAGCCCATCTAAACCCACTCCATGCTCTCCATCCTTGGATCACGATCGTGTGGGCAAAAACCGCACCTCATTTGGACACTCCATGCTCTACCTATATATATGTCCTCCCCCCCCCCCGAAATTGCGGACGAAACCCTAACCCTCACCCCCTCGCGCCGCCGAACGTGTCCGCCGGACACATCGCCCCGACCAACCGGGAGGCGACACGTCGCGCCGCCGCCTCCCTCCTCCACTCAGGAGCCGCCACCTATCCCCAGGCGCGCCCCACTTCGCCGCCTCCACCCACGCGGGCCCCCCGGGCCCTACCTCGGCCCTCCCCAGCCCGTTCTCGCCCGCCGCCGCACGGATCTCGCCTCCCGCGCGCCGCCGCCTCCCGCCGGCGTTGCCCTTCACCGCACCGCCGCATTTGCTCGCCACCCGCCGCCACAGTTGCTCGCCGCCCTCCGCCATAGTTGCTCTCCGATGCCCGCCATCGAAGCTCGTTGTTGCCCGCCGCCGCAAGGTTGCCGGCACCGCGCACCGCCCGGACGCCGCTGACCTCCGCCGTCTCCGCCGTACGTCGCCAGCGTCCCCTCCCTCAACTCCAGTCACCGCGTCCCGCTTCTCTGACAAGCTCGGCTGGCCACCTCGGTTCACATGCTGCGGGTCAAAACCCTAGATCTGAGAGGTTGAATTCTTTGCAAGTCCGAATCCCTCACATCATGTGCTCACCTTTGACATGCCATATCTCCATGCATATAGCTCCGATTTGCGCATATGATATATCGAAATGCTCGTCTCGTGATGCTCTTCATGTTATTGTCATTTGCATGCATGTTACTATCCACATTGATGACCTAATATTCATTGCAAAAGTGCTATATGATGTAGTCTGCTGGAATTTAACATAACTTGATGATTTATCATTTTCGTTGCATTTTGTGTGTGCATCCTATGAGCATGATGTCTACATGTTTTAGGAGCATCTCCATGCCATCTTTATAGTGGTGTAAACCTTGTATTTTTATGAGCTCTGTGGTGACTAGCACATGATGCAAAGTAGGCTATGTGATGTTGCTGATTTCAGGCACTTCATATTTTTGCCAAGTCTTTTCCTGTTACATTTTGATGCCATGTTGTCTTGTTGCTACTAGTAGATCCATACACATTTTGAGATAGTTCAGTAAGAGTGTTTTGAAGATGTGGTTATGCTATATCCAGTCATGCCTCTGGTTGCAATTATGGAGTACTCTAGCTTGTCATTACCATGCTCTACTTTCACTAAATATTGTTGCTGGGAGATTGTTAACATGAAGTTCATTATTGCCATGTGTTTTGCTAGTGATCCTTGCACCCTATGAACTTGATCTTGCCATGTTTAGCTTTATGAATGTGTGTACTTACTGTTGGTTACCTTGTGATGCCATGAAATTCTTGGTGGTGAGTGCCATGTTTAGTTTTCGTTCGTTGCGATGTCAACTCTTTTCATCCAGTGCATTTCTCGTCAAGTGGATTCGAACCTCGTCGTCTTTTGCGAGATCAATCCCCAGTTCATTCTCAACGACGTTGTTCCCCGTCCAAAGTCGTCCTTGTTTTTCCCACCCGCCCACCCTTTTTCTTCTCAGAGCTGGAGTACGCAATCGAGTGTCCATCCTAATCGTAAGAAGCCTTTGCATTCTTTCCTCAATTATTTCAACCCGTGTTTTTCCTCTTCAAGTTATTCGTCAGTTCCCCGCTCCAAGTTGCCTTTGTTTTACCCGCCCTGCCACCCATTTTATTCCTGAAGTCTGAGCCTCTATTCGAGCATCCATTTCATTCATGCGGAGTCTCTGCAATCCCTTTTCAATTGTCTCAACCGATGATTTCTCATCAAGTTAATCGTTGTTTGTCTTGCTTTCCTTTCCGATGGATCCAATTCAAGCTTCTTCCTTATTGATCATATTCTTTTCCTCGACTCAAATGTTTTCCCTTGCTCATTCATCTCTCGCTATTTAATCATCCTGGAGGGCTGAAGACATCTCAGAACATTCGTGTTTGCATTCAATTATTTCGATGTTGTCACCTCATTCAAGTCTTTCAGTTGTTCTGGTGCATCATTTCTCTCTCCAACAATCCTTTACAACGGCGTTTCCTTTCCGTGGGCCCTAACCCATAGATCTTTTCCCAGGATCTTACCAGACTCTTCTAATTTCCCAGAGTATTCTCAAATTCTTTTCGAAGTTTGACGTAAGAATGAGTATCATCAGTCAGATGTTTTTTTCAAGATCGCTTTAAAATTCTTTTCATGTTTGGCTCAATCTTTGTATTCTTCATTCCGGAGTGCCTCAACAAGTTTGGTGGTGTCCCTCGTCGTCATTCTCAACATTTGAAGACCAAAGAAGAGTTTTTCCTCTAAATCTTGTCCGTTCTCGCGGAGAATTGTGGTGCTAGCTTGATGCTATCCCCTCAAATTGTTCCCAATCGTGTGATTCTTTTCTTACCCATCCGGAGTATTTCAGGAGTTGTTTTTTCATTTTGATTATTCGGAGACCTTCATTTCGGAATAGTTCTTCGTTTCAAGTTTTCAGCTTCGTTCGTTCCCTTACTTGTACCAGTGCTTCGTTCAAGCTTTCTTTAATCATTTCACAATCTCTTCGTTCTCTTGCATCTCATTTCACTCAAGTATTTTTGTTCGTTTTCTAATTCTTCCCGGCGAGGAATTCTCTTTCTTTATTCATTTCCAAATTCTTACGATGGTTCGTTCAAGAATCCTCCTCCTTTGCTATCATATCAATTCATTCATTCTTTCCAATCGTATCGGTGGTTCATGAAGACTTTCCCAAGTGTTGCGCTATATCTCCCCTTAATCTTTTCCAATGCGAATAAGTTGTATGCAATCCATTGCTTCTCATCAATTTAATTGATGAAGGATAAGCATAACATAATTCTTATTCTTCTTTCATCAAGTTGATTGATTCCTTGCTTCGGAGATTGTTCATGATGAATATTCTGTCGGTTCTAAGTTGTTCATATTTTCTTTTTCCGGAGTTCCAAGTTTCTCGCTTGTCTCGTCGCGAAGATCCATCTAAATCATTGCAAGGCTCTAGTCTTATTCTTTTCGTCCTCCAATGCTATCTCATCATCCTTTTTGTGACTGGAGTTCTTCATGGTGGTTCAACAGGATTCTATTCATTCTTCAAGTGTTCATAAAGATTCTTGTTGGAGGCGCTCAAGTATCTTTTCTTCTTGTATCTCGAAGTGCAATTAAGTATCCGTATTCTTTTGAAGTGGGTTTTTGCATTTCATCGTCTTCTTAGATACTCAATCTTTCCGCTTGTGGCCGGTTATCACCTCATAATTTTGAGATGTTTACATAAGCCCACGCAAATCAATTCTTTAGTTGTTGAATTTCCAGCAACTTCACTCAATCATTCTTCGTAAGGATGCTTTTTCAACTCAATTGTGGCACAAGATGTCATTTTATTCTCCATTCTTTTCATTCCACTCTTTTAATTCTTCCAGAGGCTTTGTGTTGTTTCCCTCGTCAAGTATCGTTCCATCTTCTAAAGTTCATGTTCTATTCTTTCCATGTTTAGCCGGAGTGCTGCCTAAATTCTTTCGTTCTTATTCCTTTCTAACCGGAGCTTTTTCCTGAGCTGTTGATTCTCGTCATATTCGTCGTTCCTCTTTTATAACCGAGTGCTCTCGACTTTGTTCATCTTCTCTCTTGAATTCTTATTCCTCCTTGTCCTCTTTCTCCCGTCTCGTTCCTAAGATCTCGGGACGAGATCTCTTTTTAGTGGAGGAGAGTTGTAATGCCCTGAATCCGATGTGCCAGGTGTCTTCCAGGTATTCGCCGTCGTTGCCATGTCACTCGCTTGCGTGTTGTAGCTTGACATGTCATCATGTGCATTTCATCATCATGTTTTCCAAAACTTGCATCCGGTCACTTTCTCCGTTGTCCGTTTCAGAATCCGACACTCTGTCTTGCACCCATTGCACCTCTCAAACCTTGTTTCGTGAGCAGGAGAAAAACATTCTCGGAATGGGCCGAGATTTGTTGAGTGGCCTTGGTATATCTCCGGTAGACCGCCTGTGAAATTTCATTCAATTTGGAGGTCGTTTGATGCCCTAGAAGTTAACCGTTTAACCTCTAAACCCCCTTCTCTTTGCAGCCTAGCACACCTTCATAACAGCCCACTAGACCATCTAAACCCCCTCCATGCTCTCTGTCGTTGGATCACGATCATGTGGGCGAAAACTGCACCTCATTTGGACTCTCCTAGCTCCCTCCACCTATATAAACACCCTCCCCTCCAAAATTTCGGGTCCAAAACCCTAGCATCTTCATCCTCCATGCGCCGAACATGTCCACACGCCGCCCCATCCAATCTAGATGCGCCACGTCACCGCCGTCCGGTCGCATCTCCACCGCGCCGCCGAGGCCCGCCAGGCCCGCACAGGGCCCGCCCGAGGCCATCTAGGCCCGAGCGCACGCCGCCGCCCGCGCTCGTCTCGCCAGATCTCACCGCCGCCGAGGACCTCGTCGCTGGCCACCAGATTCGCCGCCCGACCTCCTGTTCCCGCGCCCCGCTCTAGTTGGATCGAGAGGAGCCCGATCCCGAGCTCCCCGTGCCTCCGCCTGACCCCTCGCCGGAGTCCTCGAAGCCTCGTCGCGCCGCCGCATGGAGTTCGCCGGAGCTCACGACCCCGTCATTCCTTTGCTCGGATCCATGCCACCCCTCGCCATCCTCGCCCATCTCCGGCCAGATCCGGTGCCCAGGGACTGGATCTGCCCATTCCCGTCGTCAATCGGACCCCTGCCCGCCGCCTGCCGCCGTCCCCTCGCCGGAATCCGCCGTCGCCGCCCCTGCCTCATTCTCACTTGAGTTCGAGGAGGACAAGGGTTTCCTGCTCGCGCACGTAGGCCACACCCTCGCCTTGGCTTCATGGGCCAGCCTGCTGCAGCCTCCCCGTTGGCCTGCCTGACCTCCTCCTAGACTGGGCTTGGCCCGTTGGTGAGAACCCGCTAAACCTCGCCCTATGGATGTTTTGTTATATGACGCTCACTCTGATTTCTGAAATTTTGGCTAAGTCCCCAGTATTCAACTTCATGTGTGCTTGTTTGACCTAGCGTAATGCCATACATGTTGCTCCGTTTTGCGCATATGATATGTCAAAATGTTCAACTCGTGATGCTCTACATGATGGTGTGGTTTGCATGCATGTTAGGATGCATTATGCCATGTTAATCCTTGTTGCAAGAGTGCTATATGATGGTAACTGCTGAAACTTGTCATAACTTGTTGTTTTGTCTTTTTCATTGCATTTTGTGTGTGCATCTTTTGTGCATCGTGTCTACATGTTTTAGGAACATATTCATGCCATATTTATAGTGGTGATATCCATGTATTTTTATGTGCCTTGTGGTGACTATCACAAGCTTGCGAAGTGTGCTACCTAATGTTGCTGATTTCTGAGACTTAGTGAATTTTGCTAAGTCTGTAACTGTTACATTGTGATGCCCTATTAAGTTGAAGCTATCTATTCCATGCATATTTTGATGAACTTCAGTAAGGGTGTTTTGATGTCCTTGTTGTGCTCTATCATGCCATGCCTTTTGATGCCTCATATATATGTCCTGTAGCATATGTTTTCATTGCCAGGAACATGCCTAAATGTTGTTCCAGATTTCTGTTAACTTCATGATGCCATGTTGTGAGCTTGTTATTTATTGATCTATGCCTCTTTTGGAGATGCTCCAGTGACATGTTTTGAAGTATGCTATGAGTACTTTGTCCACCTGCCAAGTTTGTTAATTTTGGACTTCATATGACCTCTGTTCCATGCTTGCAAACATGCTATGTTGATGTCTTTGTTTAACACTTGTTGAAACTGTTATAACATGCAATCTTGTCTTGATGGTTCCCACTAGTCTATGAACCATATGTATATGATGCCTTCATGTTATTTGCTCTTTGTTATGTGTACTTTTATGCCATGCCCTTGGTTGTTTGTACTTTGAGTGCATATCAAGTTTGTGCCCATACGATTCTTGTAGTATGTTGTTTCCTTGATTTGAAAGTGCTTAGTTGTTGTTTTGGGCAGATTGTGTTTGAATCTTGTATGGAGTGTATGTGTTGAACCGTTGCTCCGTTTTGAGCATGATCTATATGAAACTTGCTTAGTTTTGCATGTAGTTTCATGTTACCTTGTTGCATCTATGTTTTGGAGTGGTTTGTGATGTTGTTTTGCTTGCATTTGCATCAATGCCATGTTTAACTTGTTTTGCTCATATCTTCTAGGCCGTAGCTCCAAATTAAATGAATTTTATATGTAACTTGGCTAGAAAACCGAGTGGATCATCTTGGTGCATTTTAACTTGATGTTTAACAACTTCAACATTGTGTTCTAATCAGATCTGGACCAATTTCGAAATTTGCATATGAGGACTTACCGGAATTGTTATGTGTTGTTTCCAGCCTCATTTAAACTTGCAATGATGTGTTGTTCTTGTATGCATCATCTCTTGCCATGAGTAGCTTCATGTAGCCTTGTCATGCATCATACTTGGTTGAGCATCATGTCTTGTTTATGTGTTGTGTGTTTACTATGTTGTTTGCTTCTTTCCGGTTGTGCTCCTTCTCGATAGTTCTTGTTTCGTTGTGATTGTGAGGATTCGTTCGACTACGTGGCTTCATCTTCTTCATAGATTCGGTCTTCTTCCTAGTGGGATTTCAGGCAAGATGACCATCACCTTGGATCTCACTACTATCCTTGCTATGCTAGTTGTCTCGATGCTATCGCTATGTCGCGCTACCTACCACTTGTTTATCAAGCCTCCCAAATTGCCATGAAAACCACTAACCCTTTTCACCCTTCCTAACAAACCGTTGTTTGGCTATGTTACCACTTTGCTCAGCCCCTCTTATAGCGTTCCTGTTGCAGGTGCAGTTGCAGGTTGTTCCATTTTGGGACATGGATATCATGGATATCATGGGATATCAATATCTCTTATTTAATTAATGCATCTATATACTTGGTAAAGGATGGAGGGCTTGGCCTTATGCATGGTATTTTGTTCCACTCTTGCTGCCCTAGTTTCCATCATACCGGTGTTATGTTCCTTGATTTTGCGTCCCTAACACGATGAGGGGTATGTGACCCTCTTGGCAGTTCGCTTTGAATAAAACTCTTCCAGCAAGGCCCAACATTGGTTTTACCATTTGCCTATCATCACCTAAACTTGCATAGGGACTTGCTGGCCCCCGTGGATTTTTATTAGCCCCCCCCCCGGGCTAGTGCTCCTCTGAGTGTTGGTCCGAACCGAGTAGACTGTGCGGCCACCTCAGGGAAACTTGAGGGTTGGTTTTACTCGTAGGATGTCTCATCCGGTGTGCCCTGAGAATGATATGCGCTGCTCCTATCGGGATTTCTCGGCACATTCGGGCGGTCTTGCTGGTTTTGTTTTACCATTGTCAAAATTTCTTGTGCATCGGGATTCCGAGTCTGATCGGGTGTCCCGCGATGGAGAATTGTCTCCGCGGATCATGAGCTTGTCATGGGCTAAGTTGGGACACCCCTGCAGGGTTTAAACTTTCGAGCGCCGTGCTCGCGGTTATGTGGCAGATGGGAATTTGTTAATCCGATTGTAGAAGACTTGAAGTAAACTCTTTTAAAGTACACCAATCGCGTTGCTTAACCATGATGGTCTCTTTTCGGGGAAGTTCGAGAAGAGAACACAGTTGGGTTATGTTTGACCGTAAGTAGTTCAAGATCACTTCTTGATCATTTCTAGTTTGCGACCGTCGCGTAGTTTCTCATCTTACTCTTGTATTCGTAAGTTAGCCACCATAAATTGCTTAGTCGCCGCTGCAACCTCACCACCTTACCCCTTCCATACCCATTAAGCTTTGCTAGTCTTGATACCCATGGTAATGGGATTGCTGAGTCCTCATGGCTCACGGATTACTACACCAACAGTTGCAGGTATAGGTATTGCGATGATCATGACGCGGGAGCGATGTTTGCATGTTTTGGAGTCCTACTTCTTCTTCGTCGATCTTGGTTTAGGTTCCTGGTCGGCAGCCTAGGCTAGCAGGGTGGATGTCGTTCGAGCTTTTGTTTGTGTTTCATCCATAGTCGGATGTTGATCTTATGTATTATGTATTGATGTATTCTTGCAGCATTTGTATGCCTTGTATGTATCCCCATCTATTATGTAATGTTGATGTAATGATATCCACCTTGCAAAAGCATGTCAATATGTGGTTCTATCCTTGGTGGGACCTTCGAGTTGCTTTAGGATAGTATCACATATTGGGCGTGACACTATGTTACCGCTTTTGCTTAGCCCCTCCTATAGTGTTGCTAGTTGAAGGTGCCTTGCAGGTTGTTCCATGTTGGAACATGGATATTTTGGGATATCACAATATCTCTTATTTTAATCAATGCATCTATATACTTGGCAAAGGGTGGAAGGCTTGGCCTTTTGCTCGGTGTTTTGTTCCACTCTTGCTGCCCTAGTTTCCGTCATAGTGGTGTTATGTTCATTGATTTTGCGTTCCTTATGTGGTTGGGGTTATGTGACCCCCTTGACAGTTCGCTTTGAATAAAACTCCTCCAGTAAGGCCCAACCTTGGTTTTAACATTTGCCTAATAACAACCTAAAACTTTGCCTAGGGAGTAATTAACCCGAGGATCATCTTTATTCAACCCCCGGGCCAGTGTTCCTCTGAGTGCTGGTCCAACCTGCGCGATGTCCGGCGCCCCCTAGGCAACCAGGGTCTCAGCTAACTCGACATCTTGCCCATCCGGTGTGCCCTGAGAACGAGATACGTGCGACTCCTATTAGGATTTGCCGACACATCGGGCGGTCTTGCTGTTCTTGTTTTACCATTGTCGAAATGTCTTGTAACTGGGATTCTGAGACTGATCGGGTCTTTCCGGGAGAAGGAATATCCTTCGTTGATCGTGAGAGCTTGTGATGGGCTAAGTTGGGACACCCCTGCAGGGTATAAACTTTCGAGAGCTGTGCCCGCGGTTATGTGGAAGATGGGAATTTGTTAATATCCAGTTGTTGAGAACTTGACACTTGACTTAATTAAAATGCATCAATCGCGTGTGTGGCCGTGATGGTCTCTTTTCGGCGGAGTCCGGGAAGTGAACACGGTTGGGTTATGTATGAATGTAAGTAGTTCAGGATCACTTCTTGATCGCTTATAGCTTTTCGACCGTTGCATAGCTTCTCATCTTTCTCTTGTACTCGTATGTTAGCCACCATATTTGCTTAGCGCTTGCTGCAACTCCACCTCATTACCACATCCTACCCATAAGCTTAAATAGTCTTGATCTCATGGTTTTTGAGATTGCTGAGTCCTTGTGACTCACAGATACTACCAAAACAGTTGCAGGTGCTGATGATACCAGTGCATGTGATGCTACCGAACTCAAGTGGGAGTTCGACGAGGACCTTGGCTGTTACTATGTGTCTTTTCCTGATGATCAGTAGTGGTGCCCAGTTGGGACGATCGGGGATCTAGCATTTGGGGTTATCTTGTTTTCATTTGGTTTTCCGTAGTCGGACCATGAGTGTACTCTGAATGATGTATGAATTATATGATCATTGTGTGACGTGGCGATTGTAAGCCAACTATCTATTTATCCCTTTCTTGTTCATTACATGGGATTGTGTGAAGATGGCCCTTCTTGCGACAAAACCACAATTCGGTTATGCCTCTAAGTCGTGCCTCGACACGTGGGAGATATAGCCGCATCGTGGGCGTTACACTGGTTGAACAATAGGTGTAGAAGTTAAGGCTTTCTTAAGTGTTTCAAAGGCTTCTACACAATCATCATAATAAATAAATGGAATATCTTTTTGCAAGAGACTAGTAAGAGGCCTAGAAATTTTAGAGAAGTCTTTAATAAACCTCCTATAAAAACCAGCATGACCAAGGAAACTATGAATACCTATAATATCTTTAGGACATGGCATTTTCTCAATTGCATCAACTTTAGCTTTATCCACCTCAATACCTCGCCAGAAATTTTATGCCCCAAGACAATACCTTCATTCACCATAAAGTGGCACTTCTCCCAATTCAAGACAAGATTAGTTTGTTCACATATCTGCAAAACTCAATCCAGGTTGCTTAAGCAATCATAAAAATAAGTTTTGTAAATGGAAAAATCATCCATGAAAACCTCAACAATCTTTTCACAAAATTTAGAGAATATAGCAGTCATACATCTTTGAAAGGTATTAGGTGCATTATATAAACCAAAAGGCATATGTCTGTAAGCATAAGTTCCAAAAGGACAAGTTAAGGTGGTTGAGAGAAACCAGAATATCCATCAAGAAAGCAAAAGTGTGTGTGCTTTGACAAACTTTCTAACATTCAATCAATGAAAGGAAAAGGGTGATGATCTTTTCTAGTCATTTTGTTTAATGTTTTGAAATCAATAACCATTCTATAGCCAGTCACTATTCTTTGTGGAATGGGTTCATTTTTATCATTAGGAACAACAGTAATACCTCCTTTCTTAGGGACACAATGAGCATGACTTACTCATCTACTGTCGACTATGGGATAGATTATACATGCTTCTAGAAGCTTTAGTATTTTAGTTCTTACCACTTCCTTCATCTTAGGATTCAATCATCGTTGATGATCAATAACGGGTTTGGCATCAGGTTCGATACTACTCTTGTGCTGGCAGAAAGTGGGACTAGTGCCCTTAAGTTCATCAAGATTTATCCAATAGGAGCATGGTGCTTCCTCAGAATTTTTTATAATCTCTTTTCTTCATGTTCTGTAAGGTTAGCACTAATAATAACAGGATATATCTTTTTCTCATCAAGATAAGCATATTTCAAAGTGTCTGGCAATTGCTTTAATTCAAACACAGGATCACCTTTAGGTGGAGGAGGACCTCCTAGAGTTTCAATGGGAAAGTTGTGTTTAAGGATAGGTTGTTTCTCAAAGAATATTTTATCATTTTCATGGTCTAGCAAATATTGTTCTAGTGGATCAGTAGTAGGTACGACAATAGAAGCAAGAACAATTATTTCAACCTTACTAGGCAATCCTTTGTCATGAGGTTGTCTACAAAACTTAGAGAAATTAAACTCATTAGACACATCACCAAAGTTGACACTGACTGTTTCTTTATGGCAATCTATGTTAGCATTAACAGTGTTCAAGAAAGGTCTACCAAATATTATGGGACAAAAATCATCTTGTGGAGAATGATATGCCTCCAACGTATCTATAATTTATGAAGTACTCATGCCATGTTTACAACAATTTTATATGGTTTTGGTATGATTTGCATGGAACTAACACAGACTGACGCTGTTTTCGGCAGAACTATTGTGGTGTTGTTTTTTATGCAGAAATGAAAGTTCTCCAGATGATCTGAAACTTTTTGACGATTTTTTCGAACAAAAGAGGCACTAGAAGCTTCGTGGGAGGGACAGAAGAGCCACGAGGTGGGCACAACTCACCAGGGTGCACCTGGAGCCCAACCCGTGTGTAGGCGGGTTGTGCTCACCTCGAGGTCCATCTTCGCGTGAAACCAATGCCAAAAAATCCTATAAATAGAGAAACCATCGGAAATAACCCTAGACCAGAAGTTCCGCCACCCCAATCCTCTGTAGCCATGAAAAATCAATCTAGACCCCGTTCCAGCACCCTGCCGGAGGGGGAAATCATCACCGGTGGCCATCTTCATCATCCCGTCGGCCACCATGATGAGGAGGGAGTAGTCCACCCTCGGGGCTGAGGGTTTGTACCAGTAGCTATGTGTTTAATCTCTCTCTCTCTCTCTCTCTCTCTCTCTCTCGTGTTCTTGAGATGTCACGATCTTGATGTATTGCGGGCTTTGTTAATATAGTTGCATGATATGGTGTTTTCCCCTCTATATCTTGTTGTGAATTGAGGTTTCCCTTTGAGATTTTGTTGTTATCGGATTGAATACTTTTATGGATTGGAGAGCACTTGACGTATGTCTTGCTATGAATACTGATACGTCTATTTTGCATCATGCTTTTATATCGATATTTATTGCATTATGGGTTGTTATTACACATTATGTCACAATACTTATGTCTTTTCTCTCTTATTTTACAAGGTTTACATTAAGAGGGAGAATGCCGGCAGCTAGAATTCTGGGCTGGAAAAGGAGAAAATATTAGATACCTATTCTGCACAACTCCAGAAGTCCTGAAACTCCACGAAAGTCAGTTTGGAATATATAAAAGATATTGGGCGAAGGAAGCACCAGAGGGGGGCCACCCACCGTCCATGAGGGTGGAGGGCGCGCCCTACCCCCTTGGGCACGCCCCTTGCCTCGTGGGCCACCTGGAAGCCCTCCGATGCCCATCTTTTGGTATAAGGTGTCTTTTTCCCTGAAAAAAAATCATGAGGAAGCTTTCGGGGCAAAGAGCCGCCGTCTCTAGGCGGAACCTTGGCGGAACCAATCTAGGGCTCCGGCGGAGTTGTTCTGCCGGGGAAACATCCCTCTGGGAGGGGGAAATCGTAACCATCGTCATCACCATTGATCCTCTCATTGGGAGGGGGTCAATCTCCATCAACATCTTCACCAGCACCTCCTCTCAAACCCTAGTTCATCTCTTGTATCTGATCTTTGTCTCAAAACCTCAGATTGGTACCCTTGGGTTGCTAGTAGTGTTGATTACTCCTTGTAGTTGATGCTAGTTGGTTTAATCAGTGGAAGATTATATGTTCAGATCCTTTATGCATATTAATACCCCTCGATTATGAATATGAATATGATTTGTGAGTAGTTACGTTTGTTCCTGAGGACATGGGAGAAGTCTTGTTATAAGTAGTCATGTGAATTTGGTATTCGTTCGATATTTTGATGAGATGTATGTTGTCTTTCCTCTAGTGGTGTTATGTGAACGTCGACTACATGACACTTCACCATTGTTTGGGCCTAGGGGAAGGCATTGGGAAGTAATAAGTAGATGATGGGTTGCTAGAGTGATAGAAGATTAAACCCTAGTTTATGCGTTGCTTCGTAAGGGACTGATTTGGATCCATATGTTTCATGTTATGGTTAGGTTTACCTTAATTCTTCTTTCGTAGTTGCGGATGCTTGCGAGGGGGGTTAATCATAAGTGGGATGCTTGTCCAAGTAAGGGCAGTACCCAAGCACCGGTCCACCCACATATCAAATTATCAAAGTAACGAACGCAAATCATATGAGCATGATGAAAACTAGCTTGACGATAATTCCCATGTGTCCTCGGGAGCGCTTTCCTTTATATAAGAGTCTGTACAGGCTTGTCCTTTACTACAAAAAGGATTGGGCCATCTTGCTGCAGCTTGTTTACTTTTGTTACTTGTTACCTGTTACGAATTACCTTATCACAAAACTATCTATTACCGATAATTTAAGTGGTTGCAGAGAATACCTTACTGAAAACTGCTTGTCATTTCCTACTGCTCCTCGTTGGGTTCAACACTCTTACTTATCGGAATGACTACGATAGATCCCCTATACTTGTGGGACATCAAATACCCGTGGTGACAATAGGGTATCATATTGATTCACTTGATATGTGTTTTGGCACTTAACTTGCGGATTCTCGAGGTGACATTGGGGTAATCTATGCATAGGGGTTAATGCACATTCTCGTCTTTGTTTCTCCGGTAGAAATCTTGGGGCACTCTTTGAGGTTCTTTGTGTTGGATTGAGTGTTATGAATCTGAATTTGTTTTGGTGTTATTTTAGTACGAATTCTTGATAGATCGATCGGAAAGAATAACTTGGTGTTATTTTAGTACGAACTATTGGATAGATCGCTCGGAAAGAATAGCTACAAACAATTTCGTCTTATGTTCTCTGCTAGATAGGAACTTTGGAGTGATTCTTCATCGCACGTTGAGGGATGGTTATATGATCCAATTATATTAGAATTGTTGACAGATTGCACTAGCAAAAGTACGGACCTGTGACGCCCCCGATTTGGCCGTACACTAATCATGCACGCAAATGTGTACGACCAAGATCAGGGACTCACGGGAAGATATCACAACACAACTCTAGACACAAATTAAAACAATACAAGCTTTATATTGCAAGCCAGGGGCCTCGAGGGCTCAAATACACAAGAGTCAGCAGAAGCAATAATATCTGAGTACAGACATAAGTTAAACAAGTTTGCCTTAAGAAGGCTAGCACAAAAGTATCAATGATCGAAAAGGTGAGGCCTCTTGCCTGGGACCTCCTAACTACTCCTCGAGACCGAACTCCATGTAGAATCATCCTCTGGATCGTCTGGCTCCTGGACTCCATCATATGATCGCAATAACCGGGAAAAGGGGAAAAAGAAGTAGGAAAGCAACCATGAGTACTCATCCAAAGTACTCGCAAGAAAGGATCTACACTACATATGCATTGGTATCAATGAAATGGGTAGTATCTGTGGACTAAACTACAGAATTCCAGAATAAGAGGGGGATAGCTAGTCCTATCAGAGACTACGCTTCTGGCACCCTCCATCTTGAAGCATGTAGAAGAGAGTAGATGGTAAGTTCACCAAGTATCATCGCATAGCATAAACCTACCCGGCGATCCTCCCCTCGTCGCCCTGTGAGAGAGCGGTCACCATGTTGTATCTCGCACTTGGAAGGGTGTATTTTATTAAGTAACCGGTTCTAGTTGTCAAAAGGTCAAGGTACAACTCTGGGTCATCCTTTTACCGAGCGACACGGCTATTCGAATAGATAAACTTCCCTGCAGGGTTGCACCACATTTCCCAACACGCTCGATCCCTCTGGCCGGGCACACTTTTCTGGGTCATGTCCGGCCTCAGAAAATCAACACGTCGCAGCCCTACCTAGGCACAATAGAGAGGTCAGCACGCCGATCTAAATCCTATGGCGTAGGGGTCTGGGCCCATTGCCCATTGCACAGCTGCATGTTGCGTGGGCAGCCGGAAGCAGACCTAGCCTCCCTAATACAAGAGCAGGCATTCCAGTCCAATCTGGCGCGCGCCGCTCAGCCGTTGACGTCAAGAAGGCTTCGACTGATACCATGACGTCGAGTGCCCATAACTGTTCCTGCGTAGTTGGTTAGTGCATATAGGCCAATGGCCAGATTCAGATGAAGTACCAAGATCTCGTTAAACGTGTTATTTGCAAGTAACTGCGGACGCCGACCAGGCCCAGGCCCACCTCTCTCCTAGGTGGTCTCAACCTGCCCTGTTGCTCCGCCACAAAGTAACAATCGGGGGCCATCGGGAACCCAGGCCCACCACTACCTGGGTGGAACCACCTGCCCCTTCAGCCCCCAACATTGGAATCACTTGCGGGTACTCTACGAGTCAACCCGACTTTAGTTACCACCTATATAGTATGTATGAATATACTCGTGATCACCTCCCGAGTGATCACAACCTGATAGTATAGCATGGCAGACGGACAAGAATGTAGGGCCACTGATGGAATACTAGCATCCTATACTAAGCATTTAGGGTTGTAGGTAAAGGTAACAATAGTAGTAGCAAGGACTGGCTATGCATCAGAATAGGATTAACGGAAAGCAGTAACATGCTACACTACTCTAATGCAAGCAGTAGAGAGAAGATTAGGCGATATCGGGTTGATCAAGGGGGGGGGGGCTTGCTTGGTTGCTCTGGCAAGAAGGAGGGGTCGCCAACACCATAGTCGTACTAGGTTGCAGCGGCGTCGGTCTCGGTGTCTAGCCAGAGAAGAGGTGGAAGAAACAATGAATATAATGCAAACATATGCATGACGATCCATGACAAGACAATGAGTGGTGTTAGGTGTGCCCTAACGCAGTAGTAGGCGATACCGGCGAAGGGGGGAAACATTTGGGAAAGTATTCCCAGTGTTTCGTGTTTTCGGACAGATGAACCAGAGGGGGAAAGTTGCGTGTTCGCTATGAGAGGGATGTGTGGCGGACAAACGGGCTACGTAGCCGGATTCGTCTCGTCATTCTGATAAAATTTCATGTACAATGTATTTTCATCCGAGTTACGGTTTAATTTATATGAATTTTCAAATTTTTAAACAGTTTCTAGAATTATTATTAATTCGAAAATAATGGTCAAAATGCTAAGCCACAGAATGTACACAGCAGTGTACCAAGGGCTGACAGGTAGGGTCTAGTTGACTGCCCAGTCAGCAGTCAACTGGGACCTTTGACAGGTAAAAGGGTCCGCAGGGACCCACGTGTCATACTCTACTGGTTTAACAGTGTTTAAACTAAACCAATTAAGATTAATTAGGAGGGGTGGGCCCATGTTCTCAGTGTCTCTAAAAATTACCTAGTTAATTTAACCTAACTAAGTGCTACAGTGGCGGGCCCACATGTGAGTGGGCCATTAGCTCCTAATTAGCTACCTGACGGGCATGGGGCACTTGGCAGTGCCCCAGCCACGTTCAACTGCGGTGGCGCACCAGCGGCAACGCCAAACAGGGCGAAGGGCCACGGGACCTCGTCGG
Source organism: Triticum urartu (assembly GCF_003073215.2). Lineage (NCBI taxonomy): Eukaryota > Viridiplantae > Streptophyta > Magnoliopsida > Poales > Poaceae > Triticum > Triticum urartu. The sequence goes on along the minus strand of NC_053026.1, from coordinate 209,936,083 downwards.
AAACGGGCGGTGGTGATCCAAACCGGGCGTGGTCGGGCTTGTTCGAACGCGAGCTTGATGCCGCATCGAATGGTGGTCCTGGGTGACGCTGGGGAGGCCGGAGGTAACTGCAATGACGACGGCCGGCGGCAACAGGAAGTGCGGTGGCTGGGTTCGACAGCGCAGCTCGCGTTCGAGCCAGCTAACTAGCAGGGGAACATCAGGGGGGCGCCCGAGATCATCTGAGCACTCATCCAGCCCGGGGATAGACCAAAACGACAGGGGGTATATGGTGGCGGAAGCAGAGCTCCGGCAATGGGGACAACAAGCAGCGGGAGAGAATCAAGCGACAGAGGGAGGGAGGAGGCACGCGGAGCTTAACAAGGAGCTCGTGGAGGGGTCGACGGGGCCGGGGAGGTTCGAGGGCTAGTGGATCGACGAAGACCGGGGCGTGCGGCGCCGACGAAGAAGAGGATGAGGGCGACGGCGTTGAGGCTTCCCCGCCTCGATCCAGGATGGAGGTCGACAGAGAACAGTCGGGCGGGGCTCCTCGACGCATCGGATTGGCGAGCTGCGACCGGTGTCCACGCCAACGGGACGACGCGGCGATGGGCGTGCTCGGGCGAGCTTGCCTAAGAGGGAAAGGGGGCGAGAGAGAGAGAGAGAGAGAGAGAGAGAGAGAGAGAGAAGGGAAGCTGCAAGGAGGAGGCCGGGGACGGCCCTCGGCGCCGGCGGGCGGCGACCGTCCTCGGGCGCGGGCGTACCGAGAGGAGGGGAGCGAACAGGGGCACCCCTCCTCCGTGCGTATGTGTGTGTGTGCATCGTGGGTGACGGCGCGGGGAGGGAACGAGGGAGAGTGGGGGATCGTGTGGGAGAGAGTGGGTGAGGCCTAGGGTTCGGCAGCTGGTGGGGGCGGCTGGGCTGTCATGGCCCATTGTGGCCTAAAGCCCAGGGGGAGGCAGTGGGGTTTTCTTGCTTTCCCTCTCTCTCTCTCTCTTTTATACCTTTGCTTTTTTTATTTTCCGTGTTTTTATTTTTTTATTGTTGTTTATTCTAGTGTTAAAAATATCCCAAATTGACACCTAAATTGATGTTACCAATTATGACATTGCCACATAATTTTGCTACCCAAACTAAATTAGTTTTGTAATTCTTTAATATTTAAAAGTATTTGCATAATAGTTTTCACTACTGTTTTATTCATCTCATAGTTTTTAGCATTTTATAAAGGTGTGGTTCCTTCACCAAATTAATGTATGGATTATTTGCCGCAAACTGAACATTTTAGTTTTAATGTTTGAAAACTTTTGATGTTTGACATTAACTCAAATTTGAATTTGAATCGTTTTGAACTAATGCGGGATTAGCAACAGTAATCACGGTGACGTGGCATCATTAGCAGGGTATTACCGGAGCTTAAATATCCGGGCGTCACAATTCTCCTCCACTACAAGGAATCTCGTCCCGAGATTTAAGAGGGGAAGGGAGGGGGAAGGGATTTGGTTACGAAATTCTAACGAGCGTCCTCAATCTTGGTTGCTCTTCTTGAAGCGGTCGATCCATTATGTTGATGTCTTCATTTCTCTGCTTCAGGTCATGATGATGTAGTACGCATCCTTTCTTCGGGATCTTCATCATACTTACGAAAGAATAAAGGGTGGTTATTCCGGAAGAACGGACCTCTACAAGGTTGAGTACTTGGTCGATAACATCGGGGAAGGTGGCAGAGAGTAACTCTCGAATTGAAACTTGAGAAGATATCGAGAGCAAAGTAAGAAGGTACCATGAGAAGCTTCAAACGGATAGGCAATCGTTTGATGTCTGAAACAAAGTGTGATAAAGGTCCAGAGCAACGAGATTAAGTATTGCGTCTGTTACCAGAATAGATCAGTAGGAAGGTGGCCCGTGAATTACATACGAAGTCAAGGGCGAGAAATAACTTAGACAACAGGGTGTATAGGAGAGTCAGGTTTCGATCCTGTGGAACTGTGGGTTATGGGCCCACCATGTGGGTTAAAAGTAGGAAGGGGGATGACGTCTTGTATGATCATGTAAGAAAGGCATGTTAGAGGATAGACTATCAATTATGTCGGCAACAACCATTGGTACCAAGGGTGAGGGGCGAAGAGAACCATTTTCCTGCTCGTTGAACGAGGTGGACCAATAGGCAAAGTACTCGTCCATCGGTGGTTACCAGAATGCTATCAACAAAAGCAACAGGGTCTTGCTGACAGAATTGTACACCGACGTGTTTACATAAGCAGGAGAATATTACTGCTTAGATCATATAGACCTCAAGAAAGGTTAAACCAAACATTGGAAAGGAAAATATGATTATCAGATTAAACAGAACAATGGAAAGGAAAAAATGTGTTTAAACACATATTTCAGGGATATATCCTTTCCAGGGACAAGCAGAGCATGATATCCGTGACAAGATATAATGTAGAAAACCCTTTAGGTGAGGGGAGAGAAATTTCATGACATTACCCATACAACGGTGTTTGCGGTAATTAATAAAGAAATTTTAGCATTGTGCTTCAAATGTTCTTATTGAAAATCGGAGTACCACATACATGCTTCGAGATAGCGTTGACATGGTCTTTAAGCAAAGGTCAGACTTTGGATACGCAAAGGATGATAAATCTCATCCAACCAATCACCGTCCAGCAAGCCTATGATGGAATTACTCACGCACGGCGGTGAGCATCATGAAATTGGTGATGGAGGATGGTTGATGATGACGATGGTGACGGATTCCCCTCTCCGGAGCCCTGTAGTTAGGGCTTGGCGGCGGCTCCGTATCGTGAAATGCGATGAATCTTTATCCCTGATTTTTCTCTCTCCGAACATGAATATATAGAGTTGGAGTTGAGGTCGGATGATCTCCAGGGGGCCCATGAGGTAGGGGGGCGATGTCGTGGTTCTAAGCCTGACAGTAGAATAGGGGGGTAGGAATGTAGAGGCAAGATCCTAGCTATGGAGGAGCTGCACACGCGAGTTTTACGAGTTCAGACCCTTCTCAGAGGAAGTAACAGCCCTACGTCTCGGAGCCCGGAGGCGGTCGACTGGATATATGCGTGTGAATTACAAAAGGTGCGAACTCTTGTCCCAGAGGAGAGGGGTGGCTTATATAGAGTGCGCCAGGACCCCAGCTCCCCTCCGTTACACAAGGTTCAATGTTCATAAAGGAGGAGCATTACTGGTAACGTCCGGAGTAAAGTGCTATAAATGACCATAAAGCTATGACTTAAATCTCGACCGTTGTGGAGTGAGTGTCTTCACATCTTCTGACGGTCGAATGGTTCATGGTCGAGTGTCTTCAAGGCTGTCGAGTGGAACATAACTTCATGGTCGAGTGGATGATGATTTCTCTCCGACTGCTTCTAGTTCTTTTAGAGATGTCCTTGGGGAGGGCATCTTGGACAGATCCATGACCCTACTCTAGGTACATAGCTTCATCATTAGCCCCGAATGGATCAGGGTTTGAGTGGGGAAGGAGTTGAGAACACTTCCGACTCATTCTTCGTGCTGTGAGTATAACTTGTGCTGGAGCCATGAACTGAGCAGACAACGTCAACTTATTCTTCAGTCGCCTTGGTCCATTCTTGGTTTTTGTCAAGTGAATTTTCACGGTAGAATTCTAAATGATAATGTAGAGGATGCTTTTAGTCTGACAAGTTGCTCTGCTCTCCGTGGATTTCGCGGGATTTGAATTTCGGGAAGCGCACCAGATGGGCGGGGCTGTGGTAATCGGGACGGATTAGGCAAGTCTCATCGATCCCCGCGCCACCTTTTTTGCCACGTACTGTGCGCGCGACTGTTGCGGGATTTGTTTAGATCGTCTGGGCTTACCAGTCAGTCACTCGGGGAATGACCCTATAAAAGGCACCAGACCGGGTCTCTACCCCGTGCGGTCCCATTCTCTTTTCTTCTTCCTTCGACCTCTCTGCCACGCTCGCTTCTGCTCTCGTCGCCGAACCCTCGCTCGAACTCGATCCGCCGCCATGGGAAAAGAGAAGACGGTGGCACTGGAGCGCGCGAAGAAGGCGACCGCGAAGGCGAAGGGCAAGCGGACCAGCCGGGGCGGATCCTCGTCGAGATCCGGCCTGCTGCCGGGCTGGATCCAGGGCGACTGGATCCGCTCGACGATCAGCCAGGACGACCTCGACGACCTGGTGGAGGGGGGACTGATCCCCCACAAATCGGTGCGACTCCCGGGGAACGAGACCGAGCCGTAGCCAAGGGAGGGTGAGTGCGTTCTCCTCGCCACCCACGTCGATCGCGGATTTTCTCTGCCTCCCCATCCTTTATTTCGAGGCTTTTTGAACTTCTTTGGGGCTCAGCTCCACCACTTCACTCCAAACACCATAGTCTATCTGGCTGCTTTTGTGTCAATGTGTGAAAATTTCTTGGGCTGTCGACCGCACTGGGGTCTTTTCAAACACATCTTCACCTGCCGCTCCCAGTCGGTCAAAAAGGCCAATCCGAGTGATGAGAGGATGCACGTGATCCAGATGTGCGGGGGCCTGGGGATCCAGATGAGGAACAAGAGCACCTTCCCAGCAATGATCCTTCCTGACTCGGTCCGGGGCTGGCAGTCGACTTGGTTTTACTGTAAGGACCAGCCGACTGGACTTCCTCCCTTTTCTCTGGCTTTAGTGGAGAAGCCCTCCTCCCTGAAGGTGGTCCCAGAAGAGAAGGCGCAGGTCAAGGTGCCGGTCGAGCGGGTCGTCCAACTCGTCCGCGACGGGGTGACTGGAATGGACCTGCTGGAGGTCTTTCTTGGTCGACGCATCCAACTGCTTCAGGCCCGTGACCATCTGATGTGGATGTACTCTAGACTCGAGGACTCCACTCGGATCCACCCGGAGGATGTCAGCGAGGACATCTTGGAGAAGTGGCTGATGGGAATCACCAGCAACAAAGACAACCCCCGGGGGTCTAGGAGGGTGATTCCATTCGACCACTCGCGCCAGCCGGAGCAGGTATGATTCTGTTTTACCAAGTATCTTTCCGATTCACTGTGTGACACCTTGTTGATGGTCGATTGAACTTCTTTTGATCGTTGTCTTTTCAGGCCCTCATTGACATGTACTCGATTCCCAATGGAGTGCAGGAGCAAGACACCGAGGAAGGAGAGAGCGGGGGCGAGAGCGGCGAGTGGCACTCGGATGCCGAGGAGGACGAGGAGAGCGACGAATCGACTGACGACGAAGAGGTTGACTCGCCTCCTCGCAAGGAGAGAAGATCCAAAAACGCTCATGACCCGGCGAGCACTCCGGACCTGGTGACTACGCCGACTGGGTAGTCTTCGAAGCGCCCCAGGACGTCCTCCCCAGCACCGATTGAGAAGGCTCCGAAGTAGCCCAAGGTTGTGCCGCCTCCAGCACCAAGAGCACCGAAATCCACCTCCTCCAAATTGCCAAAAGCTCTGCCCAGGATCAAAGTGACCATCCCTACCATCTCCGGGTAATCATCTGACATGTTCTTTTTGTCGACTCGAGCAACAGAACGTAACCGACTGGGTGCGGGTCTTTGCAGTGCTGCTACATCAGGAACCTCTTCTCTCCAGTACCGAGACGAGGAGATGGAAGATGCGGTCACCTCTAACCTAGGTTAAAACTCTTATGATCTTGCTCTTGACTACTCGGTCGATTGAATTCTGGCGGTTTGCTTTAGAGTCGACTGATCTTCTCCGCAGCTCTGCCCAACGTCATCGATCTCCCAGATGACGATGAAGATGTGGCTCCTAGGCCCAGGAAGAATAAAAAGGCGACGGCTGGTAAGGCGTCTCAGCAGGGACCAATGACAACACCAACCGTCTATCAATCCGAAGACGCGGGCGGGGCCTCTGTAACCTTCGATGTGCCCTTGTCGAGTGAGCGCCCCGCACCGTCGACTGTTCCGGTGATTCCTTCAGTCGTCCCATCTCACGCCTCGGAGGTCCAAGCTGCTGCACCTGGGTCGTCTGCTCTCTTCTTCACCAGCTACCCCGTCCCGGACAACCAGTCGGAAGCGGCTGCGGAAGCCATCCGACAGGCTGACGTGATGATGGAGCGGATGAAGACGGTGCATGAGAATAGCCAGGCTGCCTACGACACCAGCGCTGCTCTCCAGGCCAATGTCCAGGTAAGTAGACTTTTCGACTATCCTTGGTCTATCAGGATATGCTACCCAAAAATTTTTCTTCTATACAATCTCCTGTTGTTTGCGTCGAATCAGTGCACCCACTAGGTGTTTTGTTGTCTTTGGTAGTTGCGTTCTTCCACTTGGTCTGTGCGAGTAGGATCTGAACCGGTGGGGGCACGCCAAGTGCACCCACTGGGTGTAGTCCCCGAGACCGCAGTCGACTACTGGCAGTCGACTGGGGTCTGAGTTCTGCCTTCCTTTCTTTTCTTCCACTCGACCCGGGAAGATCGGTCGAATGAGATCAGAACCGGTGGGGGCACGCCAAGTGCACCCACTGGGTGTAGTCCCCGAGACCGCAGTCGACTGCTGGTAGTCGACTGGGGTCTGAACAGTTCTTTTTTTGACTTGACCCAGGCGGACCGGTCGAGTTGGGTCTTAATCAGTGGGGGCACGCCAAGTGCACCCGCTGGGTGTAGCCCCCGAGACCGCAGTCGACTGTGTGCAGTCGGATGGGGTCTAAGCGAACCTCTTTAAGTTTTATCCACTCGGAAGTGAACAACCTTTGATCTCGTCGATTAACACGTCTTTTGCCTTCTGCAGAAGTCTTGTACTCTCATTTCCAAGTTTGCTGAACTTGAGGAGAAGCAGAGGCAACTCAACCTCAACTTGGAGTTGGCTCAGCAGAATCTGAAGAAAGCTCAAGACGAAGCTGCTGGTATGGAAGGTAACTGCCTGTTGACTGTCTTTCTTAAAACATTTCTTCGAGCTCCTAACTGATCCAATTGCTTCTTTTGCAGAGAAAATGAAGTTGGCTCTGGAGAAGGACTCGGACCTCGCCGCTGCACAGAAGGAAGCCCAAGATAAAACTGCCCTCGCAGACCAGAAGCTGGCTTCAGTCGAAGCACTGGAAGGGGAGGTGACCAAGCTGAAGTCCTGTCTCAACGAGTCTAACCGAGAGGTGACTCGTCTGAAGAAGGACAAAATTACCCTGAACGAAAAGCTGGAGTCTGCAGTCCACAAGAGGAGTGACACGGAGGCTTATTTGAGAACTCGCCAAGAAGCTTTATCTTATGCTGGAAGGTATTTCTTTTAAACCGACAGTGTTGATGTTTGCGAACGGACCCTATCTGGTCGACTCACTGATTTTCGGCTGCAGAATTCTGCCAAGACTTTGATGAGGAAACTGGAAAGGTCGAGACAGGTCTGGATCCTATCGCTTCTCCAGTTTGCGACAAAACTGCAATGAACGTGCTCCGACTGGAGTCTCGTGTCGCCAGCGTCACAAACTACCTCACGCGCCTGAAGGAGGCAGTCTCACGAGTCGACTCATTGCTCTGGCCAAGGGCGACGCTTCAAACTGACCTGGAATCCCTGATGGCTCGACTCAACGAGATCCCTGACAGAGTGCAGGAATGGAAGAAGTCCTCCGCCCAGTGTGGAGCTGACGTGGCGCTGTCCTTGGTGCGAGTCCACTGCAAGGAAGCTCGTGAAGACAAGCTGGCGGTGATCAAGGTCGCTAACACCAAAAAGCATGACTTCCAGTCCTTCATGGAGACTTTCATCGCTGCTGCCACTCGGATCGCGGATGGGATCGACCTGGACGAATTCGTCGAGCCTGCCAGCCCTCCTCCTGCCGAGTGAACAAACTTATGAGACTTGAATCTGCTTTAAATTTGCCTTGGAATGCCGAGTGATTGCTGTAACCGTTAAAATCCTTCGGGCTTGATGCTTGAATACTTTTGGCTTGCTGCTTGGAACCTTAGGATTTATCCGAATTTGGTTTATTTCTGAATATGCTTGCGTTTTGCCTTCAGGTGGACTTTGTTCTCTGCTCGGAATAGTCTTTGTGCTGGAGATGCAGCTTTGAGGTGGCGACCCCAGTCGACCTGCGCTTCGTCGCCCTTGCGGATAGGGACGAAGCGCATGTTGTACTTGTGGCGTAGCTCCGAAGGAGAAGGTGGCAGTGGACCTGCACCTCATCGTCCTTGCGGATAGGGGTGAAGCGCACATTATACTTGTGGCGTAGCTCCGAGGGAGAAGGTTGCCGTCGACCTGCACCTCGTCGTCCTCACGGATAGGGATGAAGTGCACGTTGTACTTGTGGCGTAACTCCGAAGGAGAAGGTTGCAGTCGACCTGCACCTCGTCGTCCTTGCGGATAGGGATGGAGCGCACGTTGTACTTGTGGCATAGTTCCGAACCTCCGAGTGGGAGGGTTGCTCCCCACTCGGTAGGATTTTACAAACTTAGGCGAGTACCGGACTGCGGCTAAGCCTCCGAGTGGGAGGGTTGCTCTCCACTCGGTAGGATTTTTTAAACTTAGGCAAGTACTGGACTGTAGCTAAGCCTCCGAGTGGGAGAGCTTAGGCGAGTACTAGACTGTAGCTAAGCCCCCGAGTTGGAGGGTTGCTCTTGCCTTTGACGAAGACTGAAAAGCTCTTGTCTTTGACGAACAAATTACAAAGGTACTTCTTATTACATTTTATTCGAACGAGTGCTTAAGTATAAAAGGGGCGGAGCAGCTCCGCGTTCCAGGCTCGTGGCTCGTCTTTCTGAGGCTCAACACTGTAAAGATGATATGCTCCATTGTGAAGAACTTTGGTGACGATGAAGGGGCCTTCCCAAGCAGGGGCGAGCTTGTGTGGTTTCTGTTGATCCACTCGAAGAACCAGGTCTCCTTCTTGGAAGGCTCGACTTCTCACGCTTCTAGCATGGAATCGACGCAAGTCTTGCTGATAGATGGTCGACCGGATCAAGGCCATCTCTCTTTCCTCCTATAGAAGATCGACTGAATCTTGCCAGGCCTGCTCGGCTTCTTCTTCGAAGAAAAGCTCGACTCGGGGTGCATTGTGGAGCAGGTCACTCGGTAGAACAGCTTCGGCTCCATAGACCAAAACGAAAGGAGTTCGTCCAGTCGACTGGTTGGGAGTTGTCCTCAAACCCCACAGAACTGACGGAAGTTCATCGACCCAAGCGCCTGCTGCGTGTTTGAGATCACGCATCAGTCGGGGTTTCAATCCTTTGAGAATTAGGCCATTGGCTCTTTCTGCTTGTCCATTCAACTGCGGGTGAGCGACTGAAGCATAGTCGACTCGTGTGCCTTGAGAAGCGTAGAAAGCTCTAAACTCATCAGAATCGAAATTCGATCTGTTGTCCGTGATGATGCTGTGAGGGACTCCATATCTGAATATCAATTCTCTGATAAAATTGATAGCGGTGCTGGCTTCAAGATTCTTGATAGGTTTAGCTTCGATCCATTTGGTAAACTTGTCGACTGCAACGAGCACATGAGTGAAGCCGCTCCTACCAGTTCTCAGTTGTCCAACCATATCCAGTCCCCAAACAGCAAAGGGCCATACGAGGGGAATGGTCTTCAGGGCCGACGCCGGCTTGTGAGACATATCGGAGTAAAACTGGCAGCCTTCACATTTGTCGACTATATCTTTCACCATTTCATTTGCTCGTGGCCAATAGAATCCGGCTCGATATGCTTATCCAATGATTCACATATTATTATCTCCATATCGCAAAACTATTGCAAGGAATCAAACTTATCATATGCAATGATCTGCATGAAACTTTTTATTATATCCTTCTTGAATATTCATCATATTAGGACCAATTTCAAATCTTTTGAAAATTGCCATCACAAGTATCAACTCATAAAATAATATAAGTGAAGCACGAGAGCAAAAGACAAACTACTCCAAAAAGATATAAGTGAAGATCAAGTGAGTAGTTAAGTAAATGTGTAGCTATTTGTGGACTCTCTCTTATTAAAAACTTTCAGATCTAAGCATTTTATTAAAGTAGCAAGCAAAACAAAATAAAATGATATTCCAAGAATAGCACACATCATGTGAAGAATTAAAAACTTAGGCTCAACTGAGGCTAACCGATAATTGTTGGTGAAGAAAGGTGGGATGCCTACTGGGGCATCCCCAAGCTTAGATGCTTGAGACTTCTTGAAATACTATCTTCGGATGCCCTGGGCATCGCCAAGCTTGAGCTTTTGTGTCTCATTAATTCCTTTTATATCACCGTTTCCCTAAATCTTAAAAACTTCATCCATACAAAACTCAATAAGAACTCATGAGATAAGTTAGTATAAATAAATGCAAAACCATATCATTCTCTACTGTAGCAAATAACTAAAATTATAGCTTAATATTGCATACTAAATGTCTCTGCATATTTAATAGTCCTATCCTCAAATAGAATCATTAAACAAGCAAACATATGCAAACATAACATCAAGCTACCAAAACAGTTCTGTGATGATGCTATGAATCGACTGCAACAAGCACATGAGTGAAGCCGCTCCTCCCAGTTCTCAGTTGTCCAACCATATCCAGTCCCCAAACAGAAAAGGGCCAGACGAGGGGAATGGTCTTCAGGGCTGACGCCGGCTTGTGAGACATATCGGAGTAAAACTGGCAGCCTTCACATTTGTTGACTATATCTTTCGCCATTTCATTTGCTCGTGGCCAATAGAATCAGGCTCGATATGCTTTAGCCACGATGGCCCGAGAGGACGCATGGTGACCACAGGTCCCCGAGTGGATGTCATTGAGGATCATTTGACCTTCTTCTGGCGTTATGTATTTCTGACCGACTCCAGTCACGCTTTCCTTGAACAATTGCCCTCTGATCACAGTAAAGGCCTTGGATCGATGGACGATCTGTTGAGCCTCTTCTTCATCCTCTGGGAGTTCCTTCCTAAGGATGTATGCAATGTACGGCACTGTCCAGTCGGGAGTAATAACCAGAACCTCCATGATTAGGTCGACCACGGCCGGGACCTCGACTTCAGTCAGATCTGTGGCGCTCTTAGGCTGCGGGGGCTCTTTAGTAAAAGGATCTTCCTGAATTGTCGGCGTGTGAATATTCTCCAAAAACACATTGCTGGGAATGGCTTCTCTCTTGGAACCTATCTTTGCCAAGTCATCGGCTGCTTGATTTTTCAGTCGGGGTATGTGATGAAGCTCTAACCCCTCAAACTTCTTTTCCAACTTCCTCACTGTGTTGCAGTAACCAGTCATGGCTAGGCTTCTGACGTCCCACTCCTTCATCACTTGATTGACTACCAAATCTGAGTCGCCATAGACCATAAGGCGACGGACGCCGAGTGACATGGCCATGCGCAACCCATACAGGAGTGCTTCATATTCTGCTTCATTGTTGGAGGAATCAAAGTGAATCTGGAGGACATATCTGAGCTTGTCTCCTCGGGGGGATACCAGTACTACCCCAGCACCAGAACCATTCTGCATTTTGGATCCATCAAAGAATATGGTCCAGTGCTCCGAGTGAACTTGAGTCGGCAGTTGCTGTTCGATCCACTCGGGGAGGAAATCTGCTATTGCTTGGGACTTGATAGCTTTCTTTGCCTCAAACTTGACATCCAAGGGAAGGAGTTCAATCGCCCATTTTGCCACTCGTCCAGTTGCGTCTCTATTGTGCAGAATCTCTGACAATGGAGCGTCACTGACGACCGTAACAGAGTGATCAGAGAAATAGTGTGCAACCTTCTTCGTGGTCATGTAAATTCCATAAATGAGCTTCTGATAGTGCGGATATCTCTGGTTTGACAGAGTCAGAACTTCAGAAATATAATAGACTGGGCGCTGAACTTTGTAGGCTTTTCCCTCTTCTTCCCGCTCGACCGTAAGTACTGTACTGACGACTTGTCCAGTGGCTGCTATATAAAGCAGTAAAGGCTCTTTGCTGATTGGGGCAGCAAGCATCTGGGTGGAAAGTAGGGCTTTTAGCTCTGCAAATGCTGCATCAGCTTCAGGAGTCCACTCGAACTTATCTAATTTCTTCATCAGTCGGTAAAGAGGCAGTGCCTTTTCACCAAGGCGAGAAATGAATCGACTTAGGGCGGCCAAGCAACCAGTAAGCTTCTGGACATCGTGCACACGCACAGGGCGTTTCATTCGGAGTATAGCACCCACTTTCTCTGGGTTAGCATCGATCCCTCGTTCAGAAACGAGAAAACCGAGTAATTTTCCGCCCGGAACTCCAAACATGCACTTTGATGGATTAAGCTTGATATCATACCTTCTGAGGTTAGCAAAGGTTTCAGCAAGGTCAGTCAGTAGGTCGGAACCTTTACGTGACTTGACCACAATGTCATCCATGTATGCTTCCACATTTCGACTGATCTGAGTGAGCAGGCACTTCTGAATCATCCGCATGAATGTGGCTCCAGCGTTCTTCAGACCGAATGGCATTGTGACATAACAGAAGCACCCAAACAGGGTGATGAAAGCTGTCTTTATCTCGTCGGGTCCATACAAACGGATCTAGTGATACCTGGAGTAGGCGTCCAAAAATGACAAACGCTCGCACCCCGGAGTTGAATCGACTATCTGGTCGATGCAGGGGAGAGGAAAGTGATCTTTCGGGCAGGCCCGATTGATATGCTTGAAGTCAATGCACATGCAAAGTGAGTCATCCTTCTTTGGGACCATGACAACATTGGCTAACCACTCGGAGTGGTAAATCTCTCGGATAAACTCAGCTGCCAAAAGCCGAGCCACCTCTTCACCGATTTCCTTTCTCTTCTGTACGGCAGACCATCGAAGATGTTCTTTGACTGGTTTCACTTTTGGGTCGACTCGCAAACGATGCTCAACCAGTCCCCTGGGAACACCCGGCATGTCCGAAGGTTTCCATGCAAAGATATCCCAGTTCTCACAGAGGAACTGGATGAGCGCTTCTTCCTATTTGGAGTCGAGTGTGGTTAAAATGTGAGTCGGAGCAGCATTGGGGTCTGTCGGGTGAATGTGAATCGACTTCGTTTCACCAGACGACTGGAATGCTGAATCTGTGGCTGGCTTCTTGGCCCGGAACAAATCACTCGGGTCTGCATTTTTCTGGTATTCTTGCAATTCTGCAGCCATCTGTGCATCGGCAATCTTTGAACCCTTCTGGAAGCACTCTTCTGCCTTCTTCCGATTACCAGTGATAGTGATCACCCCTTTGGGACCAGGCATCTTCAATTTGAGGTACACGTAACATGGTCGAGCCATAAAACGTGCATAAGATGGCCTGCCCAGAATGGCATGATAGGCACTTTGGAAATCCACAACTTCGAATGTAAACTTTTCTTTGCGGTAATTCTTGGAATCATTGAAAACCACGTCGAGAGCAATCTGGCCGAGTGATGCAGCCTTCTTGCCTGGAATGACCCCATGGAAACTCATATTGCTTCCACTGAGCCTGGACATCGGAATGCCCATTCCTTTCAACGTCTCTTCATACAGTATGTTCAGGCCACTGCCACCATCCATCAAGACCTTTGTCAGTCGGGTGCCTTCGACCACCGGGTCGACCACCAGTGCTTGCCTCCCAGGGGTGGCTATGTGCGCTGGATGATCAGACTGGTCGAATGTAATGGCAGTCTGTGACCACTTCAAATAACTGGGTGTCACCGGAGCAACCATGTTCAGTTCTCTGTTGATGACTTTCAATCGACTCTTGCTCTCAACGTCAGCAAAAATCATCAGAGTGGAATTCATGTGGGGATAACCATCATCATCTTCTTCCTCGCCCTCAGCCTTGTCTACTTCCTTCTCCTTTTCCTTGGGCTATTTCTCTCGGAATTGCTGGATTAGGAGTTGACACTGCCGAGTGGTGTGTTTCGGATAAATGAAATTACCCTCTTCATCTTTTTTGGTGTGGATGTGGCACGGCAGATCCAGCACGTCATTTCCATCTTGATCTTTTACTTTCTTGGGGTTCCACGACCCTTTGGTCTTCCCCTTGAACTTTCCTTGAACCACGGCTAAGGCTTCACCAGGAGCAGCTGGCTCGGCCTTGCGCTTCTGTTTCCGACCGGAGTTTCCTCCTCCGGCTTCATGGGCGACTGCTTTGTGCTTGCCACTCCGGAGTCGTTCTTCTTCGTCACCATTGGCATACTTGGTGGCAATCTCCATCATCCGAGTCAGAGTCATATTTCCTATGCGACAGAATTTCAGATTCAACTCCCGATACCTGACACCTTCCTTAAAGGCACAAATTGCCTGATGATCAGACACATCCTCCACAGTGTGGTGTAGGGTGATCCATCTCTGGATATAATCCCTCAAAGTTTCATTCGGTTTCTGAACACAACACTATAATTCTGTCAAACCTGCCGGCCGTTTGCAAGTGCCCTCGAATGTTTTGACAAACACTCGAGCGAGATCTTCGCAAGTATAAATACTGCTAGGTGCCAACTGATTCAGCCATGCTCTAGACGAGCCCTCCAACATCAGAGGAAGGTGTTTCATAGCCACTTCATCATTGACGCCACCAATCTGGACAGCCACTCGGTAGTCTTCAAGCCAAGTGTCAGGCTTGGACTCACCAGTGAACTTACTGACTCCAGTCGCCAACCTGAAGTTGGGGGGAATCACCGTAGCCCTGATGGCTCTGCTGAAGCACTCTGGACCTGAGACATGCACCCTGCTGCTGGTTTGTGGATCCCTATCATGGCCCTCTCAGTGAGCTCTGTTTCTGTCGACCAAGCCCTGAACGAGAATAGATCTCGCATCAAAGCCTGTCTCCCTTGGGTCGACTGGAATCCCTCGCCCAACACTGTGAGGGCGCATGTTTTCATGTTTCCGAGGCACGTACGACCCACTCCTTGGGGGAGGCGTGGGCACTTGACGACGATCATCACGTTTGACTCGGTGATCATACTGCTCACGGTTTCTGCATTGATCTCGTCGATCTCTACGTCCTTCACGCCTCGGGGGCGATCTTGGGATATGGGCCGACTGAACTGTGTCTGCAACCACGGATCTGCTATGGATCCTATTCCGCGATTGAGATACGGCTGTATTATGTTCTCCCGCCGCCCGGAGCAAAGCTCGGATCTGCACCAGACCTCGGCCAGCTTCTGACTGGGAAGGTTGGATCGACTCCGCTATCCGGGCAGCAGCTGCTAGATTCTAGATCGGGGTTCGGTATACCTGAGTCGAAGGTGGAAAAAGTTGGCGTCGACTGGATTCGGGAGCACGCTGCCTAGCACGATCATCGAGTGCGCGCTGGAGGTTCTCCAGTTGAGTGCGCTCAGCCAAGTTGGCTAAGTGCGCCTGCTCCAAGGCCTGGGCCTCAGGGGTTTCTCCAACTATAGGAGTATGCAGTGCATCCATGTTCCGACGATGGAGTTCCTCCCTCTGCTGCGAAGAGAGGGGTTCAGGGCGGTATCTTCATGAACGCGCGACGGATCGCCGTCCCCATCACCTCCGTCTTCACGGGTGAAGCCAGGAGGACAACGTGGTCCATTGACCATCAAAACTTCTGCCGCTGGGTCGCTGTTGTCGCACTCGGATGCAGTCACTATGGAGCCAGTCGACAGATCGAACAAGCCGTAGAGAGTTTCGTCGGGCTCGATTGCCGCGACTTGAGGGTGGCTGACTGGTGGGCCACCGCATGCCTCACCCACCGCTGAAGCCTCGACCGACCGGAACGTTTGCTCCGGCGGGCCGCAGGGAGGGGGAAAGCTACTGGAGCCGACTGATACTGAGTCGACGACTGCCATAGGAGGACGCCGCGGACGCATGCACGAAAGTGCGTCGCCCCGCGGGCAGGGAGTGCGTCGACCTCGAGTGGAGCCTCCTGAAGCCAAGCAGAGTCGTCGGCGACAAACACGAGCGCACCGAGACGGATCTCGTGGCCCTCATACAAACCTCCACCTGGAACCATGATGAAGGGGATTGGAAAAATTGCAACTTCTCCAACAAGTCGCTAAGACACCTGGCCGTAAGGTGGGCGCCAACTGTCGTGGTTCTAAGCCTAACAGTAGAATAGGGGGGTAGGAATGTAGAGGCAAGATCCTAGCTATGGAGGAGCTGTACACGCGATTTTTACGAGTTCAGGCCCTTCTCGGAGGAAGTAACAGCCCTACGTCTCGGAGCCCGGAGGCGGTCGACTGGATATACGCGTGTGAATTACAAAAGGTGCAAACCCTTGTCCCAGAGGAGAGGGGTGGCTTATATAGAGTGCGCCAGGACCCCAGGTCCCCTCCGTTACACAGGGTTCAATGTTCATAAAGGAGGAGCGTTACTGGTAACGTCTGGAGTAAAGTGCTATAAATGACCATAAAGCTATGACTTAAATCTCGACTGTTGTGGAGTGAGTGTCTTCACATCTTCTGACGGTCGAATGGTTGTTCGCATGGTCGAGTGTCTTCAAGGATGTCAAGTGGAACATAACTTCATGGCCGAGTGGATGATGATTTCTCTCCGACTGCTTCTGGTTCTTTTAGAGATGTCCTTGGGGAGGGCATCTTGGACAGATCCATGACCCTACCCTAGGTACATAGCTTCGTCAGGCACGCCCAGGGGGGCAGGTGCGCCCCCACCCTCATGGCTAGGGTGTGGGCCCCCTGGTCTTGATCTTTTGCCAGTATTTTTTATTATTTCCAAAAATAATCTCTGTGAAGTTTCAGGTCATTCCGAGAACTTTTGTTTCTGCACATAAATAACACCATGTCAATTCTGCTGAAAACAGCGTCAGTCCGGGTTAGTTCCATTCAAATCATGCAAGTTAGAGTCCAAAACAAGGGCAAAAGTGTTTGGAGAAGTAGATACGACGGAGACGTATCAGGCCCATGTTCTAGTTAATTTAACCTAACTAAGTGCTACAGTGGCGGGCACACATGTGAGTGGGCCATTAGCTCCTAATTAGCTACCTAACAAGCAGGGGCACTTGGTAGTGCCCCAGCCATGCTCAACTGCGGTGGCGTGCCGGCGGCAGCGCCAAACAGGGCGAAGCGCCACGGGACCTCGTTGGAAACGGGCGGTGGTGATCCAAACCGGGCGCGGTCGGGCTTGTTCGAACGCGAGCTTGATGCCGCATCAAATGGTGGTCCTGGGTGACGCTGGGGAGGCCGGAGGTAACCCCAATGACGATGGCCGGTGGCAACAGGAAGTGGGGTGGCTGGGTTCGACGGCATAGCTCGCGTTCGAGCCAGCTAACTAGCAGGGGAACATCAGGGGGGCGCCCTGAGCTCATCTGAGCACTCATCCAGCCCGGGGATAGACCAAAACGACAGGGGGTACATGGCGGTGGAAGCAGAGCTCCGGCAATGGGGACAGCAAGCTGCGGGAGCGAATCAAGCGGCAGAGAGAGGGAGGAGGCACGCGGAGCTCACCAAGGAGCTCGTGGAGGGGTCGACGGGGCCAGTGGATCGACGACGACCGTGGCGTGCGGCACCGACGAAGAAGAGGACGACGGCGATGACGTTGAGGCTTCACCGCCTCAATCCAGGATGGAGGTCGATAGAGAACAGTCGGGCAGGGCTCCTCGACGCGTCGGATTGGCGAGCTGTGACCGGTGGTCACGCCAATGGGATGGCGCGGTGATGTGTGTGCTCGGGCGAGCTTCCTATGAGGGAAAGGGGGCGGGAGAGAGAGAAGGGGAGCTGCAAGGAGGAGGCCGGGGGCGGCCCTTGGTGCCGGTGGGCGGCGACCGTCCTCGGGCGCGGGCGCACCGAGAGGAGGGGAGCGAACAGGGGCACCCCTCCTCCGTGCGTATGTGTGTGTGTGTGCATCGTGGGTGACGGTGCGGGGAGGGAACGAGGGAGAGTGGGGGATCGTGCGGGAGAGAGTGGGTGAGGCCTAGGGTTAGGTAGCTGGTGGGGGGCGACTGGGCTGTCGTGGCCCATTGTGGCCTAAAGCCCAGGGGGAGGCAGTGGGGTTTTCTTGCTTCCCCCCCTCTCTTTCTCTTTTATACCTTTGCTTTTTTTTCTTTTCTGTGTTTTTGTTTTTTATTGTTGTTTATTCTAGTGTTAAAAATATCCCAAATTGACACCTAAATTGATGTTACCAATTATGCCATTGCCACATAATTTTGCTACCCAAACTAAAGTAGTTTTGTAATTCTTTAATATGTAAAAGTATTTGCATAATAGTTTTCACTATTGTTTTATTCATCTCACAGTTTTTAGCATTTTATAAAAGTGTGGTTCCTCCACCAAATCAACGTATGGATTATTTGCCGCAAACCGAACATTTAGTTTTAATGTTTGACATTAACTCAAATTTGAATTTGAATCGTTTTGAACTAATGCGGGATTAGCAACAGTAATCACGATTGACGTGGCATCATTAGCAGGGTATTACTGTAGCTTAAATATCCGGGCGTGACAGGACCCTAGGTCTCATTTTCAAGCATTGCAATACCGTTTGTGCTCACTTTTGTTACTTGCTACCTTGCTGTTTTTTATTATTCCTATTACAAAAATCAGTATCTACTATGATTACTACACTTGTATCACCCTCTCTTCGCTGAACTAGTGCACCTATACAATTTACCATTGTATTTGGTGTGTTGGGGAGACAAGAGACTTTGTTATTTGGTTGCAGGATTGGTTGAGAGAGACCATGTTCATCCTACGCCTCCCATGGATTGATAAACCTTAGGTCATCCACTTGAGGGAAAATTGCTACTGTCCTACAAAACTCTGTGCTTGGATGCCCAACACGAGTCTAAGAGAATAAAGTTGCGTAGTAGACATCAAGCACTTTCCTGGCGTTGTTATCGGGGAGGTGAGTGCTTGAAGGTATATATTTAGATATTGCAATTGAATCTTTTAGTTTCTTGTTTTATAGTGAGTTTGGTTCATAAAAATAAAACTACAAAAAATGGAATTGAGGTTGCATCATATTATTCATCTTTATGATGTCTTTCGTGAAAATGATGGAAAGGAAAATTGTGCTCACTTGATAGAAGAAGAATCCTATAAAATGTTTGGCATAGAATCTTTTAATGTTGAGAGTGATTGCAATGTTATTAGTGTGAACTCTTTGAATATCCATGATGCTAATGATATGCAAAGCCATAAGCTTGGGGTTGCTATACTTGATGAAGATAATATTTTGAGTCCCCCAAGTTTTGATGAGAAAATCTGTTATGATGAAAGCATGCCCCCTATCTATGATGATTATGGTGTTGACATGTATGCTATATTGAATAATGATAACCGTGAAACTTGTCATCATGATTTTAATTTTCAATCACATGATAGCTACTTTGTTGAGTTTGCTCCCACTACTATTCAAGAGAATAAATTTGCTTATGTGGAGAGTAATAAAAATTTTATGCATGTCGATCATGAAAAGAATGCTTTATGTGAGCTATATTGTTGAATTCATTCATGATGCTACTGAAAATTATTATGAGAGAGGAACATTTGCTTTTACATATCTCAATGATATCAAGTTTTCTCTATATGTGTTAAAAGTTTTCATGTCATACTTGTTTTACCTTCGTATGCTAGTTGATTATTGCTCCCACAATTTGTTTGCTCACAAAATCCCTATGCATAGTAAGTGGGTTAGGATTAAATGTGCTTGCCATGTGTTTCATGGTGATCTTGTTATGTTTCAATTCTTATCTTTTATGCGAGCATCATTGAAATCATCATGCCTAGCTAAAAGGCATGAAAAAAGCGCTTGTTGGGAGACAACCAAATATTTACCCATACTGTTTTGTGTGTTAACATGATTAACCTACTGTAGTAATCATGTTTTATAGATTTTGTTTCAATAAAGTGCCAAGTAAAGCCTTTGGGATAGTGTGGATGATAGTTGATTTGATTCTATGCAAAAACAGAAACTTTTACGCCGAGTAACAGAATTGATCTGCTCTGCTGGAATGTGATAAATTCTTGAATTTTTTTACATATGATTGACATACAAATTTCCATGTTTCCTATATTGTTTTAGAATTTTTGGAGTAGCAGAAGTATGGTAGTTGTCCACATCAATGCAGATTATTCTATTTTAGACAGATTCTGTTTCCAATGCATAGTTTGCTTGTTTCCTAGTTTCTATGGCTTATATTGCTCAATATAAATTATGGAAATGATAAGCTACAATAGGAATTGTGTGAAAACAATTATGAATCTTGTCTTTGTCATTACCAAAGTGAATGGTTTGCTCTTTATCATACTGACCTATCTCACTAAGTCTGTTAAGTTTTGTGGGATTGAAGTTTTCAAGTTTTGGGTGAGAATAAAGAGTGGCAAGACCCTAAGCTTGGGGATTCCCAAGGAACCCCAAGGAAATATTCAAGGAATATCCAAGCAACTAAGCTTGGGGCATCCCCTCTTTCGTGTCCAACATTATCAGTAACCTTACTTGGAGCTATATTTTCATTCGTCACATGCTATGAGTTTTGCTTGGAGCAGTATTTTCTATTCTTAGGATTTGCTTGATGTTTTTCAGAATAATGTTTGGTATATTTTACATCAACCAAAATGTCAAGTATAGCCTTTGCCATGCTTATTTTGCAAGTCTACATGTTGCTTTTAAAAGCATAAAGTTTTTTATCATTGTCTAGATTCTTATGGAAAGTCAGAGCATAATAAAATCTTCAAATTTTTATAAAATAAGCTAAAACAAATTGTCTATAGTTTGGTAATTTTTTAGAATTATGGTTCTTCTTGCATTCTTTACAGAATGTCCTGTTTTGGCAGCTTGATGTTATGTTTGCATTGTTTGCATATGTTTGCTTGTTTAATGATTCTATTTGAGGATAGGACTATTAAATTTGCAGAGACATTTAGTATGCAATATTAAACTATAATTTTAGTTATTTGCTACAGTAGAGAATGATATGGTTTTGCATTGATTTATACTAACTTATCTCATGAGTTCTTATTGAGTTTTGTATGGATGAAGTTTTTAAGATTTAGGGAAACAGTGATATAAAAGGAATTAATGAGACACAAAAGCTCAAGCTTGGCGATGCCCAGGGCATCCGAAGATAGTATTTCAAGAAGTCTCAAGCATCTAAGCTTGGGGATGCCCCGGTAGGCATCCCACCTTTCTTCACCAACAATTATCGGTTAGCCTCAGTTGAGCCTAAGTTTTTAATTCTTCACATGATGTGTGCTATTCTTGGAATATCATTTTATTTTGTTTTGCTTGCTACTTTAATAAAATGCTTAGATCTGAAAGTTTTTAATAAGAGAGATTCCACAGATAGCTACACATTTACTTAACTGCTCACTTGATCTTCACTTATATCTTTTTGGAGTAGTTTGTCTTTTGCTCTCGTGCTTCACTTATATTATTTTAAGAGTTGATACTTGTGATGGCAATTTTCAAAATATTTGAAATTGGTCCTAATATTATGAATATTCAAGAAGGATATAATAAAAAGTTTCATGCAGATCATTGCATATGATAAGTTTGATTCCTTGCAATAGTTTTGCGATATGGAGATAATAATATGTGAATCATTGATACGTCTCCAACATATCTATAATTTTTTACTATTCCATGCTATTATATTATCATTCTTGGATGTTTTATAATCATTTTATAGTAATTTATATTATTTTTTGGTACTAACTATTGACATAGTGCGAAGTGCCAGTTGTTGTTTTCTGCATGTTTTTACATCGCAGCAAATCAATACCAAACGGAGTCCAAATGCATTGAAACTTTTTGTGGATTTTTTTGGACCAGAAGAAATCCAATGGGCCGGAGAAGAGCCTGGGGGTGCTCTGAGGGGAGAACAACACACTAGGGCGTGCCTGGAGACGCAGACGCGCCCTGGTGGGTTGTGCCCACCTCGGGTGCCTCCTGAACTGACTCTTTGCTTTATAAATACCCCAATATTCCACAAACCCTAGGGGAGTCGGCGAAAATCAAGCCGTCGCAGAGTCCATAAACACCAAATCCAATCTAGACACCATCATGGAGGGGTGCATCATGTCCATTGATGCGTGAGTAGTCTTTTGTAGACCTTCGGGTCCGTAGCTAGTAGCTAGATGGCTTCCTCTCTCTCATTCGATTTTCAATACAATGGTCTTTTGGAGATCCATATGATGTAATTCTTTTGTGGTGTGTTTGTTGGGATCCGATGAACTTTGAGTTTATGATCAGATCTATGTTTTTATCCATGAAAGTTATTTCAGTCTTCTTTGATCTCTTATATGCATGATTGCTTATAGCCTCGTATTTCTTCTCCGATATTTGGTTTTTGTTTGGACAACTTGATCTATTTATCTTGCAATGGGAAGAGGTGCTTTGTGATGGGTTTGATCTTGCGGTGCTTGATCCTAGTGACAGAAGGGGAACCGACGCGTATGTATCGTTGCCATTAAAGATAACAAGATGGGCTCTATTTCTACATAAATCGGCCGTGTCTACATCATGTCATCATTCTAATTTCATTACCCCGTTTCTCCATGAACTTAATTGTGACACCCCCAATTCAATCGTACACTAATCATACACGCAAACGTGTACGATCAAGATCAGGGACTCACGGGAGGATATCACAACACAACTCTACAAATAAAATAAGTCATACAAGCATCATATTACAAGCCAGGGGCCTCGAGGGCTCGAATACAAGAGCTCGATCATAGACGAGTCAGCGGAAGCAATAATATTTGAGTACAGACATAAGTTAAACAAGTTTGCCTTAAGAAGGCTAGCACAAACTGGGATACAGATCGAAAGAGGCGCAGGCCTCCTGCCTGGGATCCTCCTAAACTACTCCAGGTCGTCGTCAGCGGGCTGCACGTAGTAGTAGGCACCTCTAGTGTAGTAGGAGTCATCGTCGACGGTGGCGTCTGGCTCCTAGGCTCCATTGTTTGGTCGCAGCAATCGGGTATAGGAAGGGCGAAAAGGGGGAATAAGGCAACCGTGAGTACTCATCCAAAGTACTCGCAAGCAAGGAGCTACACTACATATGTATGCATTGGTATCAAATGGAATGAGGGTATCATATGTGGACTGAACTGCAGAATGCCGAAATAAGAGGGGGATAGCTAGCCCTATCAAAGACTACGCTTCTGGCCACCTCCATCTTGCAGCATGTAGAAGAGAGCAGAAGGTAAGTTCACCAAGTAGCATCATGTAGCATAATCCTACCCAGCGATCCTCCCCTCGTCGCCCTATTAGAGAGCGATCACCGGGTTATATCTGGCACTTGGAAGGGTGCGTTTTATTAAGTAACCGATTCTAGTTGTCATAAGGTCAAGGTACAACTCCAAGTCGTCCTGTTACCGAAGATCACGGCTATTCGAATAGATTAACTTCCCTGTAGGGGTGCACCACATTTCCCAACACGCTCGGTCCCCTTTGTCCAGACACACTTTTTTGGGTCATGCCTGGCCTCGGAAGATCAACACGTCGCATCCCTACCTAAGCACAACAGAGAGGTCAGCACGCCGGTCTAAATCCTATGGCGCAGGGGTCTGGGCCCATCGCCCATTGCACACCTACACGTTGCGTACGCGGCCGGCGAGCAGACCTAGCCTCGCTTATACAAGAGCAGGCGTTCCAGTCCAACCCGACGCGCGCCGCTCAGTCGCTGACGTCACGAAGGCTTCGGCTGATACCACGACGTCGAGTGCCCACAACTGTCCCCGCGTAGTTAGTTAGTGCGTATAGGCCAGTAGCCAGACTCAGATCAAATACCCAGATCTCGTTAAGCATGCTATTTTTGAAGTAACCGCAAACGCCGACCAGGGCCAGGCCCACCTCTCACCTAGGTGGTCTCCGCCTGCCCTGTCGCTCCACCACAGTGTAACAGTCGAGGGCCTTCGGGAACCCAGGCCCACCTCTACCGGGATGGAGCCACCTGTCCTTTCAGCCCCCTCATCGAAATCACTTGCCGGTACTCTACGAGCCGACCCGACTTTAGACACAACATGTATAGTATGTATGTATAGCATATACCCGTGATCAACACCCGACGTGATCACGGCCCGATAGTATAGCATGGCAGACTGACAAGAATGTAGGGCCACTGATGATAATCTAGCATCCTATACTAAGCATTTACGATTGCAGGTAAGGTATCAACAGTTGTAGCAACAATGATAGGCTATGCATCAGAATAGGATGAACGGAAAGCATTAACATGCTACACTACTATAATGCAAGCAGTATAGAGGAGAGTAGGCGATATCTGGTGATCAAGGGGGGGCTTTCCTGGTTGCTCTGGCAAGAGAGAGGGGTCGTCAACACCATAGTCGTACTGGGTAGCAGCGGCGTCGGTCTCGGTGTCTATCGAGAGAGGAGGGGGAAGAAACAATAAATATTAAGCAAACAGATGCATAGCTATGCATGACATGACAAGTAGCGGTGCTAGGGGTGCCCTAACGCGGTATGAGGTGTTACCGGTGAAGGGGGGAAAACATCCGGGAAAATATCCCCGGTGTTTCGCGTTTTTGGACAAATGAACCGGAGGGGGAAAGTTGCATGTTTGCTATGCTAGGGATGCGTGGCGGACGAACGGGCTGCGTATCCGGATTCGTCTCGTCGTTCTGAGCAACTTTCATGTACACAGTGTTTCCATCCGAGCTACGGTTTATTTTATATTAATTTTAAAAGGTTTAAATCATTTTTACGATTTATTTAATTTATTTAATCAACATTATCCAGAACAGTGCGCGCTGACGTCAGCAGTCAACAGAGGTGTTGATTGGTCAAACTGACGTGTGGGTCCCACTGGTCATAGACTGTTTAGTTAATTAACAGTAGTTAATTAGGTTAGTTAGTCATTAGGTTAATTAAGCATGATTAGTTAATTTAGTCAGAATTAATTAAGTTAATTAATTAATTATTTTAATTATTAATTATTTATATTTTAATTATTATTTATTTATTTATTATTATTATTATCGTTCTATGGGCGGGGCCCATATGTCATAGGCCCATAGGGCCATAGCGGGCATGGGCCGTGCGGGCGCCAGCCCGAATAGGCGCGTGCCCGATGGAGCGAGGCCACCGGGGTGCGGCGGCAGGCATAGGTTGCAGGATGTAGTGGGGCGGCTGGCAGAGGCCGCGGGTCGCGCGCGGCGGGGAGACGTTGTTCGCGCGCGGGCGCGTCTTGGCGGCACATCAGAAGCTGGGCGGAGCCGGGGTGAGGCCCAGTGAGGCGCGGCGCGGGGAGGGGGCAACGGAACGACGCGGGCGCGCGCTCTAGCAGCAGGGGGCAGCGACGTGAGGAGCGGCCCGGCGAAACTGCGAGGCCAGGCGGGGTGACGCGACAGTGGGGGAGGGCTGCGGGCGGAAGCGGGCCACCGCACGGCGGCACACGTGCGCTAGGGTGGCGGCGGCGCGGGCGCAGCGAGGCGGCAGGAGCGGCAAGCGAGAGGGGGCGGTCGCGAGCTCGGCGAGCGCACGCAGCAGGTCGTGGAGAGCGGCGGCATTAGGGGCGCGGCTTTGTGGGTGTGCGGGCGTTGAAGCATGTGCGCGAGGCGGCGGCAAGGCCACGGCGGGGAAGCGCGGGCGCACGGCGAGCGTGTGCACGGGCGCGCGCGGGCGAGCAGGGGAGGAGAGGAGAGGAGAGTCGGGGCTCACGGCGAGTCGTAGGGGACAAGGCAGTGGTGCTCGAGGTGGGGGGATGGGGACGACACTCGCAGGGGAAGCAGTTCGACATGGTGGCCTCCGGCGAGATCTTCAAACGGCGGCGGGCGCGTCCTATCCGGTAGGTGGAGGACAAGGCGGCGATGGTCGGTGACGCAGTGGTCCGGTGACGGTCGGCGAGGTGTGATGCGGCGATGGGGGCGTCGGCTGCCGTCGGGGGGGGGGGGTCGCACCGGGGCGGAGGGCTCGGGTGCCCCCGATCCAGATCAGGGGGCGAGAGGAAGAGGTGGGGGGGATCGTGCAGGGGTGTGGGTAGTGGCTACGGTTAGTAGGGTGGTTATACGGGAGTGGGGGTCGGCCTGGGCCGGTTGGCCAGGTGGGCCGGCCTGGCAGCTTCGGCCAGTTGGGCCAAGTGGCCCAGGGGCGGTCTAGCCTTCCCTCCCTCGATCCCCTTTTCCTTTTCTTTTCTCTTTGATTTCTTTTAATGTTCCATTTTTATTTCATTTTAATTTAGTTTTATAAAATATGAATACAACTCATAAATTAATGTCATAACTTATTCCACTGCCACAAAAAGTTTGATACCTAAATAAAATGGCTTGCATTATTATAATTTTTAAAAGGCATATAATTAATTGTTATAGTTGTTGTTTTAATTATTTAAGAGCCTTTAATTACTTTATAGAGATGTGGATTCTCCACCGTAATTACCTATGACTTATTTGACACATTTTGAAAATTTTAGTTTTAATGTTTGATAACTTTTGTCGTTTGCCTAAAATTCTAATTTGATTTCGAAACGTTTTGATCTAACGCGAGGTTAACAACTCTAACACAGGTGACATGGCATCATTAGCGTAGGTTTACGGTAGCATAATTATCCGGGTGTCACAATTCTCCTCCGCTACCAGAAATCTCGTCCCGAGATTTAAGAGGCGTAAGGTGGGGAGGTTCTGGTTACGAAATCCTAGCGAGTGTTCTCGGTCTTAGTTGCTCTTCTCGAAGAGGCCGGTCCAACACATGGATGTCTTCATTTCTCTGGTACAGGTCATCCTGATGAAGTCGACGTCCTTTCTTCAGGAACTCCATCGTACTACGGGAGGATAAGGGGTAGCTTTGGAAGAACGGAACTCTACAAGGTGGCCATCTTGGTTTATAACTCAGGGAATGTGGTAGAAAGTAACTCTCGAATGGAAACTTAAGACAATATCGAGAGCAAAGTAAGTAGGTACCATGAGAAGTTTCGAGCGGGTAGGCAATCGTTTGATGCCTAAAACAAAGTGTGAAAGGGGTCTAGAGACACGAGAATAAGTATTGTGTCTGATACCAGAATAGATCACTTGGCAGATGGCTCGTGAATTACATAAGAAGTCAGGCGCGAGAAATAACTTTGATAGCAGGGTGTACAGGAGAGTCAGGTTTTGATCCTGGGACCTATGGGTTATGGGCCCACCATGTGGGTTAAAAGTAGGAAGAGCGAGGACATCTTGCACGATCATGTAAGCAAGGTATGTCAGAGGATAGCCTATCAGTTATGTCGGCAACAACATCAGTACCAAGGGCGAGGGACGAAGAGAACCATTTTCCTGCTCGTTGAACGAGGCGGACCAATAGGCAAAGTTCTCGTCCATCGGTGGCTACCGGAATGTCATCAACAATAGTAACAGGGTCTTGCTGACAGAATTGTACAATGAGGGGTTTACATAAGCTGCAGGAGAATATTACTGCTTAGATCATATAGATCACAAGAAAGGTTAAACCAAACAAGGGAAAGGAAAATATGATTATTAGATTAAACAAAACAATGGAAAGGAAAATGTGTTAAAACACATATTCCAGGGGTATATCCTTCCCAAGGACAAGAAGAGCACGATATCCAAGACATGATAGAAAGTAGAAACCCATTTAGGTAATGGGAGAGGAATTTTCATGGCATTACCCATACAAAGGTGTTTGGATAATGGTTAAAGAAAACTTAGCATTGCGCTTTCAATTCTCTTATTGAAAATCGGAGTACCACAGACATGCTTCGAGATAGCATGGACATGGTCAACAGGTGAATATCAGACTTTGGAAACAAAAAGGATCCATCAGGAATAACTTATAGAATAAGTCTTACAATTTCCTCATGGCAGAATGGATAACCTTACTGAAAAGGAAAATGTAGCAATAGGTCCTCCGGCCAGGTGTGTTAGTCATGACATCATCTTACCGGGTCATATAAAGACCATGTTATAACTCTTGGAAATATGTTCCAACCATTATATCTGACCGAGATCCAGTTCTGATTGGCATCGGGATACCACAGACCAGGGATGCATGAGAAGAGAGGTTCAAACAAATTGTCAAGATGACATTATAAGATTCTCGGGAGTTGAACTGCGGGAGCGAGTTCCGAAACAAGAGTTCATCATTAAATCAAGGAGAGGTGAGGAGGTGGCTTATTGACTCAGCAGCAATTCATTGAGATTATCAAAAGATGGATTTCCACTCTTATGTGAACGAGGAGATATCATTTGTCAGATCAAATGATATAAAGAGGTATACTCAAGGAAAACATACATAGTTAAACATTGGTTGAAAGGTGCACCCGAAATAAGTGCTGGGTTGCACGATCAATGTTAGAATGGTGACTCAATAACGAAACTATCGGTCTTTCACTTTGAAACAATAGGGTTGCTAGAGATATTAAATTCTCACAACAGAGTTCACTCAACACGGGGGCAAGAAAGAATGGTGATGGCGAGAAGCATCACTACATCAAGAATTTCTTAAGAGGTGGTGAAATTCTCACGGCATTCTTAACATAAAAGATGGTAATACTCCAATGAAAAGAACAAATGTTGGATAGAAGGATC
Organism: Triticum urartu; assembly: GCF_003073215.2. Taxonomy (NCBI): domain Eukaryota; kingdom Viridiplantae; phylum Streptophyta; class Magnoliopsida; order Poales; family Poaceae; genus Triticum; species Triticum urartu. The sequence goes on along the minus strand of NC_053026.1, from coordinate 209,907,781 downwards.
TCAAGGTATAACACGAAACAGGAACAAGTTTGTGTTGAACGGAAGGCAATAAAGTGGTCGATGATAACACAAATCATCGAGGGGCAAGGATGGTATTTCCATCATGACTTTGATTGATATCCTGGAAGGGGTCAAAATGTTGATGATGATCACGACACACTTGTTGAGGGGTTTCATGAGGATATAATCGACCATCAATGACATCAAGGAAAAGGAAGGGTGAAGAGAAAGTTATCAGAACCATGGGTATGAAACATACTCGAAATCAAGTTTGCTATTCAAGGAGAAATGATATGACAAGGAAGATCGACGTAAGATTAGCTCACTGTCGAAATTTGTGCTCTGTGAAGCAGGACCATGTAGCACAGTTAAAAATTAGCCCAATGTGATAGTCGATAAGGCTAGGATTGACATGCTCGAGTACAAATTCGCGAGTAAAGGAGATTACTAAGAGTTGTTTAATTGTTGTGCGGACCCGATTTAGTTATCGGTGTCCTCGAGTGACTGACAACTCGGAACCAGGAAACATTGGAATCAATGAGGAATAATACTCGATGAAGGCTCATAATAAGCAACATGGTTCTATGATATTATCAAGATACCAGAGGGCAATACTTGGAGGTAGAGCAAAATAGAGGTTTGACAAGTGTATTGATCTGCAAAAGACAAGTACTTTAACTTGCCTGAGATAAGGAATCAAGGAATATCAATATGGCCGAAACCATAGTTGCAAGGGATCCAATTCAAAGACACCGGAAGAATTATCCAACTAATTAAAAGTTTTTCAAGAAGCTTCCATGATAAGTTCCACATCGGGTCCATGGGCATGAACACAAAGTTCAAGGTCGACTCCCACTTCTTCAATGCATAACCTATCATTCCCTTCTTGTTTCTTTTCGAAATGGCATTAGTTGTTGAAAGTTTTACCTGGTGCAGTACCAGATAAGTATGACCCGTGAAATCTTTCAGGTTCACACGGATTAGGGAAGGCATAGGTTCAACCCATCAGGGCATCTTAGGAACATATACCACAAACTTTGGAGTAAATAACACAAGCTCGATAGTAGAGCATGCTTGAGAAAGCAGAGGATACAATTTACCAAAGACTTTATATATCCGTGGAAAGGCTCACAAGGTTACTTGAATATGAAGGACACTGTCGGATAATAATCCACAATAGGTCTAGTGGTCTACAAAGGAGCTGATTTGAGTATCGGTACTCTATCAAAGGAAGAAGGAATGCATGTGCATCGGATTATAGAAACAACTAACTAACTCAAAGATCAAATGCAAAGGAGTTATGAATTCCAAGACAAGTGATCAGAAGCAATGCTCTGATTAGGGATGGATAAGTTGAATAGCCTTAGGGGTACAATCAATGGCAATTTGAGTGGTCGAGATCCAGCTCATGTCCGGAATGGCGTCTGAATCGGAAGGATAAATTCCAGGGAACAACGGATGATTGTGTTTATTCACACACATGTTGAATCAAAAGGATCATAATGACAATCACAAAGGTTTTTATATTAAATTGCTAGACCAATGGAATTAACCGGAATGCAAGTATGCAAGAATTCCAGGAACAACAGGCTGTTGAGGATTTTTGAAAGATCAAATATTATTTCGAAGTCTTTTGCGCAACACAAGAACAACTGGGAATGAGTGTATACTCGATAAGTGCGAGGGATTATCTATAGGGGTATTTCTATGGCAAGGACCTACAAGGCTGTGGTACAAGGGATTCTTAAAAGTCGGAGAGCAATTCGATGCATCTTGTAACAACAAGGGAAACTCAGAGTAATTGGATGAGCAACAAGTGTATGCCGTTACCCATATGGACATATCGGTAGTAGGGAATTGAAAAGCAGAGGGCACAAGGGTCTCGGGAATGATCGAAGAGCATTTTCAAAACCTTCTGGTGCAGTAGACGATCGTCTGTGATAAGGGGCTCTCCGGGAGAAGTAGTTACGAGAACCTAGAGTCAGATTTAGTAAAATCATTTAACCCGAATAGAAGAGAGATCAGAGTCCCATAGTAAGGATCGAGGAGTAAAAGATCTTAATACCACCCAGATGGCGATGTGGGCCCGTAAGGCACACACCATGTTAGTAAAAAGTTTTGTAATGTCTAAACTCAACTTCGGCCAAGGAGTGTGGAAGGGGGATTCCTACAGGCAGTCGGCTCTAGTACCAACTTGTGACGCCCGCGATTCAATCGTACACTAATCATACACGCAAACGTGTACGATCAAGATCAGGGGCTCACGGGAGGATATCACAACACAACTCTACAAATAAAATAAGTCATACAAGCATCATATTACAAATCCAGGGCCCTCGAGGGCTCGAATACAAGATCTCGATCATAGACGAGTCAGCGGAAGCAACAATATCTGAGTACAGACATAAGTTAAACAAGTTTGCCTTAAGAAGGCTAGCACAAACTGGGATACAGATCGAAAGAGGCGCATGCCTCCTGCCTGGGATCCTCCTAAACTACTCCAGGTCGTCGGCGGCGGGCTGCACGTAGTAGTAGGCACCTCCAGTGTAGTAGGTGTCGTCATCGACGATGGCGTCTGGCTCCTGGGCTCCATCGTCTGGTCGCAGTAATCGGGTATAGGAAGGGGGAAAGGGGGAATAAAGCAACCGTGAGTAATCATCCGAAGTACTCGCAAGCAAGGAGCTACACTACATATGTATTCATTGGTATCAAATGGAATGAGGGTATCATACATGGACTGAACTGCAGAATGCCGGAATAAGAGGGATAGCTAGCCCTATCGAAGACTACGCTTCTGGCCACCTCCATCTTGCAGCATGTAGAAGAGAGCAGAAGGTAAGTTCACCAAGTATCATCGTGTAGCATAATCCTACCCGGCGATCCTCCCCTCGTCGCCCTGTTAGAGAGTGATCACTGGGTTGTATCTGGCACTTGGAAGGGTGTGTTTTATTACGTAACCAGTTCTAGTTGTCATAAGGTCAAGGTACAACTCCAAGTCGTCCTGTTACCGAAGATCACGGCTATTCGAATAGATTAACTTCCCTGCAGGGGTGCACGACATTTCCCAACACGCTTGATCCCCTTTGTCCGGACACACTTTTCTGGGTCATGCCCGGCCTCGGAAGATCAACACGTCGCAGCCCTACCTAAGCACAACAGAGAGGTTAGGACGCTGGTCTAAATCCTATGGTGCAGGGGTCTGGGCCCATCGCCCATTGCACACCTACACGTTGCGTACGCGGCCAGTGAGCAGACCTAGCCTCCCTTATACAAGAGCAGACGTTCCAGTCCAACCCGGCGTGCGTCGCTCAGTCGCTGACGTCACGAAGGCTTCGGCTGATACCACGACGTCGAGTGCCCATAACTGTCCCTGTGTAGTTGGTTAGTGCGTATAGGCCAGTAGCCAAACTCAGATCAAATACCCAGATCTCGTTAAGCGTGTTATTTTTTAAGTAACCGCGAACGCCGAGAAGGGCCAGTCCCACCTCTCACTAGGTGGTCTCCGCCTACCCTATCGCTCCGCCACAGTGTAACAGTTGGGGGCCTTTGGGAACCCAGGCCCACCTCTACCGGGATGGAGCCACCTGTCCTTTCAGCCCCCTCATCGGAATCACTTGCGGGTACTCTACGAGCCGACCCGACTTTAGACACAACATGTATAGTATGTATGTATAGCATATACCCGTGATCAACACCCGACGTGATCACGGCCCGATAGTATAGCATGGCAGACTGACAAGAATGTAGGGCCACTGATGATAATCTAGCATCCTATACTAAGCATTTACGATTGCAGGTAAGGTATCAACAGTTGTAGCAACAATGATAGGCTATGCATCAGAATAGGGTGAACGGAAAGCATTAACATGCTACACTACTCTAATGCAAGCAGTATAGAGGAGAGTAGGCGATATCTGGTGATCAAGGGGGAGGCTTGCCTGGTTGCTCTGGCAAGAGAGAGGGGTCGTCAACACCGTAGTCATACTGGGTAGCAGCGGCGTCGGTCTCGGTGTCTATCAAGAGAGGAGGGGGAAGAAACAGTAAATATTAAGCAAACAGATGCATAGCTATGCATGACATGACAAGTAGCGGTGCTAGGGGTGCCCTAACGCGGTATGAGGTGGTACCGATGAAGGGGGGAAAACATCCGAGAAAATATCCCCGGTGTTTCGCGTTTTTGGACAGATGAACCGGAGGAGGAAAGTTGCTTGTTCTCTATGCTAGGGATGCATGGCGGACGAACGGGTTGCGTATCCGGATTCGTGTCGTCATTCTGAGCAACTTTCATGTACAAAGTTTTTCCATCCGAGCTACGGTTTATTTTATATTAATTTTAAAAGGTTTAAATCATTTTTAGGATTTATTTAATTAATTTAATCAACATTATCTAGAACAGTGCACGCTGACGTCAGCATGACGTCAGCAGTCAACAGAGGTGTTGACTGGTCAAACTGACGTGTGGGTCCCACTAGTCATAGAATGCTTTGTTAATTAACAGTAGTTAATTAGGTTAATTAGTCATTAGGTTAATTAAGCATGATTAGTTAATTAAATCATAATTAATTAAGTTAATTAATTATTTTAATTATTATTTATTTATTTTATTATTATTATTGTTTTATTTATTATAATTATTATCGTTCTGTGGACGGGGCCCATATGTCATAGGCCTATAGGGCCATAGCGGGCGTGGGGCGTGCGGGCGCCAGCCCGAACAGGCGCATGCCCGATGGAGCGAGGCCACCGGGGTGCGGCGGCAGGCGCAAGCTGCAGGATGCAGTGGGGCGGCCGGCAGAGGCCGCGGGTCGCGCGCGGCAGGTCGACGTTGTTCGCGTGCGGGCGCGTCTTGGCGGCGCAGCAGAAGCTGGGCGGAGCCGGGGTGAGGCCCCGGCGAGGCGCGGCGCGGGGAGGGGGGCAACGGAACGGCGTGGCCGCGCGCTCTAGGGGGGGGGGGGGGGGGGGGGGGGGGGGGGGGGGGGGGGGGGGGGGGGGTTCGGCGACGCGCGGTCAGAGGCGCTGGCGGCGACGAGCGTGCAGCGAGGCACGACACGGCGAAATTGTGAGGCCGGGCGGGGCGACGCGACAGTGGGGGAGGGTTGCGGACGGAAGCGGGCGACGGCGCGGCGGCGCACGTGCGCTGGGGTGGCGGAGGCACGGACGCAGCGAGGCGGCAGGAGCGGCAAGCGAGAGGGGGCGGTCGCGAGCTCGGCGAGCGCGCGCAGCAGGTCGCGGAGAGCGGCGGCATTAGGGGCGCAGCTTTGCGGGTGTGCGGGCGATGAAGCACGTGTGGGAGGCGGTGGCAAGGCCATGGCGGGAAAGCGCGGGTGCACGGTGAGCGCGTGCACGGGCGCGCGCGGGCGAGCAGGGGAGGAGAGGAGAGTCGGGGCTCACGGCGAGTCGTAGGGGACAAGGCAGTGGTCCTCGAGGTGGGGGGACGGGGACGACGCTCGCAGGAGAAGCAGTCCGATGATGGTGGCCTGCGGCGAGGTCTTCACACGGCGGCGGGCGCGTCGGATCCGGGAGGTGGAGGACAAGGCGGCGACGGTCGGCGACGCAGTGGTCCGGCGACGGTCGGCGAGGTGTGACGCGGCGATGGGGGCGCCGGCTGCCGTCGGGGGGAGGGGGGGTCGCGCCGTGGCGGCGGGCTCAGGTGCCCCCGATCCAGATCGGGGGGGCGAGAGGAAGAGGTGGGGGGAATCGTGCGGGGGTGTGGGTAGTGGCTAGGGTTAGTGGGGGTTATACAGGAGTGTGGGTCGGCCTGGGCCAGTTGGCCGGGTGGGCCGGCCTGGCAGCTTCGGCCAATTGGGCCAAGTGGCCCGGGGGTGGTCTAGCCTTCCCTCCCTGACCCCTTTTTCCTTTTCTTTTCTTTTTGATTTTTTTAATGTTCCATTTTTATTTCATTTTAATTTAGTTTTATAAAATATAAATACAACTCATAAATTAATGTTATAACTTATTCCACTGCCACAAAAAGTTTGATACCTAAATAAAATGGCTTGCATTATTATAATTTTTAAAAAGCATATAATTAATTGTTATAGTTGTTGTTTTAATTGTTTAAGATCCTTTAATTACTTTATAGAGGCGTGGATTCTCCACCGTAATTACCTATGACTTATTTGACACATTTTAAACATTTTAGTTTTAATGTTTGAAAACTTTTGTCGTTTTCGTGAAATTCTAATTTGATTTCGAAACGTTTTGATCTAACACGAGGTTAGAAACTCTAACACAGGTGACGTGGCATCATTAGCGTAGGTTTACTGTAGCATAATTATCCGGGCGTCACATTAATACACTAGATGCATGCTGGATAGCGGTCGATGTGTGGAGTAATTGTAGTAGATGCAGGCAGGAGTCGGTCTACTAATCTTGTACGTGATGCCTATATAATGATCATTGCCTGGATATCGTCATGATTATTTGAAGTTCTATCAATTTCCCAACAGTAATTTGTTTACACACCATTTTCTATTTTTCTCGAGAGAAGCCACTAGTGAAAACTACGCCCGGGGTCTCTCCTTTAATATATTTGTCTTTGCGATCTATTTTCCTTTGCTTTTATTTTCAGATCTATTAAACCAAAAAATACAAAAATACCTTGATGCAATTTATTTTATCCGAGATCTATTTATCCTATCTATCATATTTTTATCATGTCCGTTTGCCAATTTCTGGCGCCATTACCCGAAAGGGATCGACAACCCCTTTATCACGTCGGGTTGCGAGTATTTGTTATTTGTGTGCATGTGTTGTTTACATAGTGTTGCTTGGTTCTCCTACTGGTTCGATAATCTTGGTCTCATCACTGAGGGAAATACCTACCGTCGCTGTGCTGCATCATCCTTCCTCTTTGGGGAAATACCGACTGTAACATCCCAAATTTTCATCCATCCCATGCTCATCAAAAGGAATCCACTAACAAGGTTGGTTAGGTCTTGCTAACAAACTCATTTCGAATAACATGAAACCGAGGAATTTTCAAATAACACTAGGCTAACTCAACGGGGATATGCACATCCCCAACAATAAGAATATCATATTTCTTCTTGATAGTAGGAAGAGGAAATCCAAAACCTCCAATAGTAATTGTTGAAATTTTTCCAATAGAATTGATACTGTGGACTTGAGGTTGTTTCCTTGGAAAGTGTACCGTATGCTCATTACCATCAACATGAAAAGTGACATTGCCTTTGGTGTAATCAATAACAGACCCTGCAGTATTCATAAAGGGTCTTCCAAGGATAATAGACATACTATCATCCTCGGGAATATCAAGAATAACAAAGTCCGTTAAAATAGTAACGTTTGCAACCACAACAGGCACATCCTCACAAATACTGACAGGTATAGCAATTGATTTGTCAGCCATTTGCAAAGATATTTCATTAGGTGTCAACTTATTCAAATCAAGTCTACGATATAAAGAGAGAGGCATAACACTAACACCGGCTCTAAGATCACATAAATTAGTTTTAACATAGTTTCTTTTAATGGAGCATGTTATAGTTGGTACTCCTGGATCTCCAAGTTTCTTTGGTATTCCACCCTTAAAAGTATAATTAGCAAGCATGGTGGAAATTTCAGCTTCCAGTATCTCTCTTTTATTAGTAACAATTTCCTTCATATATTTAGCATAAGGGTTCATTTTAAGCATATCAGTCAAACGCGTACGCAAAAAGATAGGTCTAATCATTTCAGCAAAGCGCTCAAAATCCTCATCATCCTTTTTCTTGGACGGTTTAGGAGGAAAAGGCATGGGTTTCTGAACCCATGGTTCTCTTTCTTTATCGTGCTTCCTGGCCACGAAGTCTCTCTTATCATAACGTTGATTCTTTGATTGTGGGTTATCAAGATCAACAGCAGGTTCAATCTCTACATCATTATCATTGCTAGGTTGAGCATTAACATGAACATCATCATTAACATTATCACTAGGTTCATGTTCATTACCAGATTGTGTTTCAGCATCAGAAATAGAAATATCATTGGGGATTTTCAGGTGTGTCAATAACAGGTTCACTAGAAGCATGCAAAGTCCTATCATTTTTCTTTTTCTTCCTTTTAGAAGGACTTGGTACATCTACATTAGCTCTCTGAGAATCGTTCTCAATTCTCTTAGGGTGGCCTTCAGGATACAAAGGTTCCTGATCATTTTACCACCTCTAGTCATAACTCTAACAACATTATCATTCTTCTTATTATTTAATTCATTGAGCAAATCATTCTGAGCTTTAAGTACTTGTTCTACTTGAGTGGTAACCATAGAAGCATGTTTACTAATAAGTTTAAGTTCACCTTTAACATTATCCATATAACCACCCAAGTGTTCAAGCATATCAGCATTGTGTTTCAATTGTCTACCAACAAAAGCATTGAAGTTTTCTTGTTTAATCGTAAAGTCATCAAACTCATCCAAGCATGGGCTAGCAAACTTAGTAAATGGGATTTCACATTTATCGAATCTATAGAGAGAATTTACCTTTACTACCTGTGTCGGGTTATCAAGACCATGTATTTCTTCAACAGGTGGCAAATTAAGACCATGTATTTCTTCAATAGGTGGTAAATTCTTAACATCTTCAGTTTTAATACCTTTTTCTTTCATAGATTTCTTTGCCTCTTGCATATCTTCAGGACTGAGAAATAGAATACCCCTTTTCTTCGGAGTTGGCTTAGGAGTTCGTTCAGGAAGTGTCCAATTAATTTCATTAGTCAACATATTATTCAATAGCAATTCGGCTTGATCAACAGTTCTTTCCCTGAAAACACAACCAGCACAACTATCAAGGTGGTCTCTGGAAGCATCGGTTAGTCCATTATAAAAGATATCAAGTATTTCATTTTTCTTGAGGGGATGATCAGGCAAAGCATTAAGTAATCGGAGAAGCCTCCCCCAAGCTTGTTGGAGACTCTCTTCTTCAATTTGCACAAAATTATATATTTCCCTTAAGGCAGCTTGTTTCTTATGAGCGGGGAAATATTTAGGAGAGAAGTAATAAATCATATCCCAGTGACTACACACACAACAAGGATCAAGAGAATTAAACCATGTTTTAGCATCACCCTTTAATGAGAACGGAAACAACTTAAGGATAAAGTAATAGAGAGTTTTCTCATCATGAGTAAACAGGGTGGCTATATCATTTAATTTAGTAAGATGTGCCACAACTGTTTCAGATTCATAGCCATAAAAAGGATCAGATTCAACCAAAGTGATTAACTCAGGATCGACAGAGAAATCATAATCCTTATCAGTAATAAAGATAGGTGAAGTAGCAAAAGCAGGGTCATATTTCATTCTAGCATTCAAAGACTTTTCTTTAAGCTTAGCTAATATTTTCTTAAGATCAGATCTATCATTGCAAGCAAGAAAGTCTCTAGCAGTTTCTTCATCCATAACAAAACCCTCAGGAACAACAAGCAATTCATATCTAGGGGAGAATCTTCATCATCACTTTCATCAATATTATCAGTTTCAATAATTTCATTCTCTCTAGCCCTAGCAAGTTGTTCATCAAGAAATTCACCTAGTGGCACAGTAGTATCAAGCATAGAAGTAGTTTCATCATAAGTATCATGCAAAGTAGAAGTAGCATCATCAATAACATGCGACCTATCAGAATCAATAGCATGTGTAGGCGTCGCAAGTTTACTCAAAACAGAAGGTGAATCAAGTGCAGAGCTAGATGGCAGTTCCTTACCCCCCCTCGTAGTTGAGGGAAAAATCCTGGTTCTTTGATCTTTCAAGTTCTTCATAATGATAAGTAGATATAAATCCCAAGTGACTCAAAGAATGGAGCTATGCTCCCCGGCAACGGCGCCAGAAAATAGTCTTGATAACCCACAAGTATAGGGGATCACAATAGTTTTCGAGGGTAGAGTATTCAACCCAAATTTATTGATTCGACACAAGGGGAGCCAAAGAATATTCTCAAGTATTAGCAGCTGAGTTGTCAATTCAACCACACCTGGAAACTTAATATCTATAGCAAAGTATTTAGTAGCAAAGTAATATGATAATAGTGGTAACGGTAGCAAAGTAATATTTTTGGGTTTATAGTGATTATAACAACAGCAACGGAAAAATAACTAAGCGAAGAACAATATATGAAAACCTTGTAGGGAATGGATCAGTGATGGAGAATTATGTCGAATGCGATCGATCATGCAACAGTTATAACATAGGGTGACACAGAACTAGCTCCAGTTCATCAATGTAATGTAGGCATGTATTCCGAATATAGTCATACATGCTTATGGAAAAGAACTTGCATGACATCTTTTGTCCTACCCTCCCGTGGCAGCGGGGTCATATTGGAAACTAAGGGATATTAAGGCCTCCTTTTAATAGAGTACCAGACCAAAGCATTAACACATAGTGAATACATGAACTCCTCAAACTATGGTCATCATCGGTAATGGTCCTGATTATTGTCACTTCGGGGTTAACGGATCATAACACATAATAGGTGACTATAGACTTGCAAGATAGGATCAAGAACTCACATATATTCATGAAAACATAATAGGTTCAGATCTAAAATCATGGCACTCGGGCCCTTGTGACAAGCATTAAGCATAGCAAAGTCATAGCAACATCAATCTCAGAACATAGTGGATACTAGGGATCAAGCCCTAACAAAACTAACTCGATTACATGATAAATCTCATCCAACCCATCACTGCCCACTAAGCCTACGATGGAACTACTCACGCACGGCGGTGAGCATCATGAAATTGGTGATGGAGGAAGGTTGATGATGACGATGGCGATGGATTCCCCTCTCTAGAGCCCCGAACGGACTCCAAATTAGCCCTCCCGAGAGAGTTTAGGGCTTGGCGGCGGCTCCGTATTGTAAAACGCAATGAATCCTTCTCCCTAATTTTTTTCTCCCCGAAAGTGAATATATGGAGTTCGAGTTGAGGTCGGTAGAGCGTCAGGGGGGCCACGAGGCAGGGGGGCGCGCCTAGGGGGGTAGGTGCACCCCCACCCTCATGGACAGGGTGTGGGCCCCTGACGTGGATTCTTCTTCCAGTATTTTTTATATATTCCAAAAATAGTCTCTGTTGATTTTCAGGTCATTCCGAGAACTTTTATTTCTACACAAAAATAACACCATGGCAATTCTGCTAAAAATAGCGTCAGTCCGGGTTAGTTCCATTCAAATCATGCAAGTTAGAGTCCAAAACAAGGGCAAAAATGTTTGGAAAAGTAGATATGACGGAGACGTATCATTGAGCTTACCTTTCCCCGTCATGCTAGCCAAATTCTTTGCACCAAGTAGAGATACTACTTGTGCTTCCAAATATCCTTAAACCCAGTTTTGCCATGAGAGTCCACCATATCTACCTATGGATTGAGTAAGATCCTTCAAGTAAGTTGTCATTGTTGCAAGCAATAAAAATTGCTCACTAAATATGTATGATCTATTAGTGTGGAGAAAATAAGCATTATACGAGCTTGTGATATGGAAGAAATAAAAGCGACGGACTGCGTAATAAAGGTCCCTATCAAAAGTGGCAATATAAAGTGACGTTCTTTTGCATTAAGATTTTGTGCATCCAACCATAAAAGCACATGACATCCTCTGCTTCCCTTCGCGAAGGGCCTATCTTTTATTTTTTTCTTATACTTTATACAAGAGTCTTGGTGATATTCACCTTTCCTTTTTACACTTTATCCTTTGGCAAGCACAATGTGTTGGAAAGATCCTGATATATACAGCTAATTGGATGTAAGTTTTCATGAACTATTATTGTTGACATTACCCTTGAGGTAAAAAGTTGGGAGGCAAAACTATAAGCCCCTACCTTTCTCTGTGTCCGATTAAAACTTCATACCCATAAGTATTGCGTGAGTGTTAGAAATTGTGAAAGACTAAATGATAGTTGAGTATGTGGACTTGCTGAAAAGCTCTTATATTGACTCTTTCCGATGTTATGATAAATTGCAGTTGCTTCAATGACTGAGATTATAGTTTGCTAGTTTTTCAATGAAGTTTTTGATTTATACTTTACATTGTGAATAGATTGTTACTTCAGTATAAGAAATCGTATGACAATATATATATATATATATATATATGTTGCTATTCTAAAAATGATCATGATGCCCTCATGTCCGTATTTTATTTTATCGATACATCTATCTCTAAACATGTCGACATATTTTTCGATATCGGCTTCCGCTTGAGGATAAGCAAGGTCTAAGCTTGGGGGAGTTGATACATCCATTTTGCATCATGCTTTTATATCGATATTTATTGCATTATGGGTTGTTATTACACATTATGTCACAATACTTATGCCTTTTCTCTCTTATTGTACAAGGTTTGCATGAAGAGGGAGAATGTCGGCAGCTGGAATTCTGGGCTGGAAAAGGAGCAAATATTAGAGACCTATTCTGCACAACTCCAAAAGTCTTGAAACTCCATGAAAGTCAGTTTTGGAATATATTTAAAATATTGGGCGAAGAAAGCACCAGAGGTGGGCGACCCACTATCCACGAGGGTGGAGGGCGCGCCCTATCCCCCTGGGCGCGCCCCCTGCCTCGCGGGCCTCCTGGAAGCCCCCTGTCGGTGTCAAAACCGACGGATCTCGGGTAGGGGGTCCCGAATTGTGCGTCTAGGCCGGATGGTAACAGGAGGCAAGGGACACGAAGTTTTACCCAGGTTCGGGCCCTCTTGATGGAGGTAAAACCCTACGTCCTGCTTGATTAATATTGATGATATGGGTGTTACCAGAGTAGATCTACCACGAGATCAGAGAGGCTAAACCCTAGAAGCCAGCCTACAGTATGATTGTATGTTGTGATTGTTCGTCCTATGGACTAAAACCCTTCGGTTTATATAGACACCGGAGAGGGTTAGGGTTACACAAGGTCGGTTACAAAGGAGGAGATATCCATATACGTATTGCCTAGCTTGCCTTCCACGCCAAGTAGAGTCCCATCCGGACACGAGACGAAGTCTTCAATCTTGTATCTTCATAGTCTAACAGTCCGACCAATGGAGATAGTCCGGCTGTCCGGAGACCCCCTAATCCAGGACTCCCTCAATAGCCCCTGAACCAAGCTTCAATGACAATGAGTCCGGCGCGCAGTTGTCTTCGGCATTGCAAGGCGGGTTCCTTCTCCGAATACATTATAGAAGAAGTTGAATACGAGGATAGTGTCCGACCCTGCAAAATAAGTTCCACATTCCACCGCAGAGAGAATAACGCTTTCGCAGATCTAATTTGTTGGCTTGTTTTGGCAGCATGACGTTACATCATGGCCCGGTGATTATTCGAACCGTTTCTTTCAACCAGCTCCACACATAACGCGAGGCGGTTTCGTGACACGTCTTGCCGAAGCAGAGATCGTGTTCCCCCAACTACGGGATTCTCATCAATACGGGCGTGGGTAACCCAACCATGTCTAGGACTCCTAGATTATAGGCAAGTCCTAAACGGATATGGAGAGGACGCTTGATATTCACCCTCTTTATAAAGGGGCGGGGTTTTTGCTTTTTCTCTCTCGTGCTCAATCGAACCCTTCCTCTGCCTCGAGTTCTAACACCCAAAGCCCAGGTTAGGTGCTCCGGATCTTCAATCATGTCCGGATCCAGCCTTCAAGGCCGATGGATGCCCTCCTCCGTGATGGAAGAGGACATTAAGAAGTTGAGGGAGGCCAGATACCTGACCGCCGAGGTTTCGCATCGGCTGCCTACTCAAGGGCAGGTTGTCCCTACTCCCAAACCCAACGAGAACATTGTGTTCGTCTCCCACTTCCTCTGAGGTCTAGGCCTCACTCTGGATCCTTTCGTCAGGGGCTTGATGTTCTATTACGGGCTAGATTTCCACGGTCTAGCTCCGGACTCCTTTCTCCACATCACGACATTTATTGTCATGTGTGAGGCCTTCCTCCGTGTGACCCCTCACTTCGGCCTGTGGCTCAAGATCTTTAAAGTACAACCGAAGATGATCGAGGGGCAACATGCAGCATGCAGAGGTGCATCAATAGGCAAGATGGCAGGAGCTCCATGGCCGAAAGGTTCCTTTCCAGAGTGCTCCGAATTATGGCAACGGGAGTGGTTTTACGTCATGGCTCCCAGAAGTGCCAAGTGGGCGGCTGCCCCCGCTTTCCGCCCGGGCCCCCCACCACAACTGATGTCATGGATTAGCATGGGTCTGAGCTGGGGTCCATCCAAGGACGTGCCTATACTGCAAAGCCGCATCCAAGATCTCTTCGAGGGAGATTTTAATTTGGTTGCGGTAATACAAGTTATGCTGGTTCGTCAAGTCCAGCCTTGGAAACGCCGGCCCCTGCGCTTGTGGGAGTTCAACCCAGAGGGGCCACGTGCCATTCAAAGTTTCCTTGGCCTGACGCAGGAGGAGATATACAAGTCATTCTTCGGACCTCAAGTGGAATGTCCGGATATCACCGAGGACGTGGGCCTGAGTAGTAACCGTGCCGCCGAACAAGTAAGAAATCCTCTAGCCGAACACGATGTCTTTTATTCGAAGTTATTTCTAAGAGTTCGCTTTTTGACCAGGACTGGCTAACAAAGGTGAAGATGATTCGGTGTTTGGCCCCCCTCCCTGAGGGTTTGGAAAATCCGGTATTGGAGAAGATGCTCAAGGTCGCACCTTGCCCGGAGCCCTTGAAGGAAGATACCGAGGGAGATAATACGGGCGGACGTGGGCCCCCATCGCTATCCGCTCCAACCGAGGGAACGAGCATCTCCAGGAAGGAGGACGATCGGGGGAGGAAAAGGACTGCTTCCGAGGATCCAGAAGCCGAAGCCTCCAAACAAGAGAAGAGGTCTCCCACTGAGGGTCCTGCCTTGGGGGGTGCTTCTGCCGCACAGAGTCCACGGGGGGGTCAGCCCTCCAACGAGTCGTAAGTGATCCAAAATATTTCAATAGTAAGGGTAGGCTATCTTTTTCCTCTGAGAAAATAACCACCGCATCTATCTTGCAGTTCGGGCCTCAGCCCCTCTCAAATGAGCTCGTCTTCGGGGGATCTTCTTCCAGAGATGATGGAGAGCGAAACGCCTCCCCCAGACTCCTCCGCTCCAGAAGCGGGCGACCCCGAAGTGTCATCGCGGAGGGCCTCTCCGGATCCGGTGAGGCCAGAAGATTATCCCGTAGACCCCCAAAGTCCCCAGTGTCCGGCGGCTCCCGAAGAGAGCATACGAATGAGTCCGGCACCGTCTGGTGTGCGGTCGGACGTTCTGAGGGAGTTGGTGGGGCGAGCGGCCATCTCAGAAGAGCACCGTACGCTGATGGGTATGGTGATGGAGAGAATCTCGTCCGCTGAAAGCGGATTACATGAAGCCTTTATGAGTCTATTGACAGGCTTTGAGGTATGTGAGATAATATGTGATAGTACTGCACATGTTATAGTAGCCCCTGAGACTCTGGTTGTCGTCGAGAACGGGAGCGAACAGAGGATCATATTCCTAGGCAATAACCAAACTGCCTTTATGTGCAGGTGGTGGGAGCTCCGGTGGCTAGCCAGACTAGGGAGTTTGCCCAATTAAAACGGCAACTGGATGCGGCAGACGCCGACATCGAGCTTGTTAACAAGAGGCTTGATGAGGCACAGGGTAAGTGTTATTATCCGGTGAACGCCACATAGTAAGAGCAGCATAATGCCAGTATCTTTAATATGTTGTGACTGCAGATGGAGCTGCCACCATGGAAGCCTTGCGGGCGGAACTTGCCCGAGCCAAGGAACAAGCGAGGATTAGTAATGCGGCTGCTTTGAAGGCAGCCGAAGAGTTGAAAGCCGAGAAGGACGCACATTGTGAGAGCCAGGAGAAGATGGCCAAGATGGCCGTAGAATTAAAAGACACTGCCGACCGTTGCGGGTTCCTTGAAAAAGAAAACTGAGCGAAGGCAACGGACCTTGAGAAGGCATCGGCGGCGGACAAAGACACCCGTTCTGCTATGAGAGCGAAGAAGGAGGAGCTGTGGGAAGCCGGGGATATTGCGGCTGGGAAACCCTTCATGTTACGGAGGACGTTCGGAGATCCTCGGTATGCCCCTCTAGATCGGCTGTGGAGTTCGGCGGATGCGTATATGGATTTGGCGGCGAGCGCTGCCGATGCGGCCAAGTACTTCCATGGTCAGACAGACCGTGAAGTGGACAAGCTGTTCTGGACGCAATTCCACATTCCAGAGCGTCCGCTTTCATTGACTAACCAGCTAGCCGAATGGGCCGAACTGAATAGGTTGTCCGGACTCGCCATGAGGTCTGTTGTGGATCAGCTATGGCCGGAAAGACCAAAGCTGAACAGCTATTTCAGCTTAGTGCAGCAGTTCCTTGATGCGGTGTCGCGCATTAATGTGATGAAGAGGTCGGCGTGCATAGAAGGCTCGCGGATGGCCCTTGCCCGTGTTAAAGCATACTGGGCAGAGATGGACGCTACCACTGTTGCGGCGTAGGGATCGGCAATAGGCTGGGTGGCTGCCGAGCACTATTTCGAGGAGGTTCTCGAGGGTGCTTGTTTGATAGAGGCCCGGTGCTCGAAAAATATTATGTTTGAGTGATATGTATTTTCATTGTAAGCACAATGCTTTCATCAACTTTTTATAAGGTTATTTTTATACTTTTGCCTGAAAGTAGTATGATGCCTCCAGTGCGGCCGTTTATGTATACCTGTGTATAACCTAAAAGATTGCAGCCGTCGGCTTCAACCCCCACGCATAAAATGCAGGGGTGTTCGCAAAAATCGCTTGTTCACACTTAACCCAACGTCTTGGTCCTATTAAGGAGGTGATAGCGTAGCGAGCAAGGCAACCTGACTATAATGCTTTAACACTTTCACTTAGCCATAGGAGTTTGACAGTGGGGCTACTAGATAGCCCCTGGTGGCTCCGCATTCTCCCGATCGCGGGGTACGTACATGCTTGGCCGGGAAACGACCCTTCGTTAAGGCGGAGGAATTATAACATTCCGATAGGTCACCGAGTGGTTGACCAGTCTCACGCTATATCATGACAGTCAGTTTTTGGCTTTCTCTACTAAGGTGCTCGTCCGGATGAACCAGGGCACAATCGCAGAAATTCTCCTGGTGCTACCTTAGCCGGTAAAGTGGAACATAAGGCACAAAAACACAGGAGCTGGGCAAACCCAACATTTGACCAAAGATAATGATTCGGAGCTGATGCATATAAGGCCAAACTCGCGACGCCGAACACTCCCTAATGTATTCGGTCTTTATGGTATAACCCGGGCCTAGATAGCGCCCTTCGTAAGAAGCCCCTTGTGTCTAGGTACGTGCATTATTCTGACGTGGCCACATGCCAAGACGCCAGCATCCTTCTCGACTGTGCTGAGAATTCGGTGGATATGTATCAACAAGAGACAGTAAAAAAGGTTTACGCAGGGTCTTAATCTAAAAAGAATCCTTGGAGCGGGTCCCTGCTGCACGTCTGCGCCTGTGTCTTCGTTGTGCCGTATCCTGGACAGGTGTAGCACGATGATTGTCTGTAAAAGAGAGGAGCTTAGGTGAAAAAAGCTGTTGTGCAAAAAGATAGTTTTTTAAAGAAATCATGTATAATTCAAGGTAAGTAAGAATTGCCGCTTGTCTGCGCACGTTGAGCCCCTTGTATTTGTAATAGGGGTGTGATCATTGATCCGGTAAAAATTGCATATGGCTGCGCCGGACTCGTCTAACCGTGTCCGAGGTCGTGACGACCTGCTAAATGCTTTAGTTGGTGAGGCCGTTTTTAGTGTGCGACTGCCAGGGCAGCCGCACGCTCTTCGATGCGCAGAGATCGCTTAATACTTCCGTTCACTGTAATGATGCCACATGGACCGGGCATCTTGAGTGTGAGGGAAGCGTAGTGTGGTATTGCGTTAAAGCGAGCGAAAGCGTCGCGTTCGAGTAGTGCTTGATAGCCACTTTGAAACGGAGCGATGTGGAAGGTTAAATGTTCGCTACGGAAGTTATCGGGGGAGCCGAATATAACTTTTAGTAGCAGGGAGCCTGTGCAATGAGCCCCTGGGCCTGGCGTTACTCCTTTAAAGGTAATATTGCTATGGCAATTTTTTGTTGGGTCTATCCCCATTTCGCGGATTGTATCCTGGTATATCAGGTTTAGACTGCTGCCACCGTCCATCAGGACTCGTGAGAAGTGGTATCCGTGAATTATTGGGTTTAATACTAGGGCAGCCCATCCTGCACATCAGACACTTGCTGAGTAATCACGATGGTCGAAAGTGATCGGTTGAGACGACCAGTGGCAGGACTCCGCGGTGATAGGCCTTCGGGCGTATTTTTCTGGGAGTGACGTTTTGTTTCTGCCATTGATGACGTGTAACATGTTTACTGTTTTGACTTCTGGTGGAAATTTCTTTTGTTCCCCAGTGTCTTCCTTGAGAGGCTCATCCTCATCTTCGCTTGGTGTATCCTCCCCCTTGTGTACGGCGTTGAGCTTGCCGGACTGCTTGAAGACCCAACATTCTTTGTGGGTATGATTGGCTGGTTTGCCAGGTGCTATGGACCTGACATATTTGGTCCAGAATTTTGTTTAGGCTGGCCAGTTCGTCTCTGGCGCCTTTAGGGGGCGGCTTTTGCTAACCTGGCCGAGAGCTTTTGAATCCGGCGTTTACTGCCGTGCTCTTTGTGCTATCTCTTTTATTCTGGCATTTGTTATTGCTGCTGCATCGTGATTTCCCGTTTCCATCTCTAACTTCAGATGTACTGGGGTCGCTGGAGCTGCATCGGGCTAGCCAGCTGTCTTCGGCACTGAAGGGCGCCGGCTGGAGTGCTGCCCCAGGGAGAGCGGCGGGGGCAACGAACTGACGAGGACCTGACCCGCCCATCGGCCCTCCAGCGGCTCCTCAGGCAGCAGCGGAGGAGCTGGGGAATCTAGCGGCTCCCCCGAGCTCCTCGCGACTCCGAAGATGAGCGACGACAGCTAGGAGCCCCCGAGCTCGCGCGGTGCTTGGAGTGGGGCAGCTGCGTCCAGCCGCCGATGCCACTGATCTGGATGGGGTTGGCGCCGGTGTCGGGCAGCCCACTGTTGATAATGGCGTCCCTTGCGGAGGTGCGGGTGATTAGCGTTCCTTAGGATTAGTACTCTTGTTCCTTGCGAGGAATCAAAGCAACATCATGTGGGGGTATGTAAGGCGCCTGCCATGTCTTTTATGAATACTACATCCTTAATATCAATCAAAGCGAGGTGCTTGTCCTGTCTTGGCTCGGCTCCCCCTTTCTATCCTCACGAGGACTTGGCGCTCTAGGCTGACAGGTCCCAGTCCCCAGTCAGGCTTCAGCCGTCGCTGGTATGCCAGGTCACGATGCCGTGGTCAAGGCCAGGAGGTGAGCGGCCCGAGGTCCGGTAAGAGCCCCCGAATCGCGATGCTCGGGAGGTCCCCTTTAGCGCTCAAGCAGCCCTCGCTGGGCGAGAAAGGAAGGCAATGTCGCCATGACAGAGCCGCACTGGGCGAGGGTTTTGGCGCTGCGTTGGTCGGCGCCCGCCTGGCGCCCGCTTGGTCTCTATCGTCATGGCTTGCGTCACGGGTTCCTCGCGAGGTACCCCTGCCTTGATCTCTCCGCCTCCTCGCGAGCCTGCCTGATGAGGCTGCCTCTGAGGAAGCTTCTGGTCGTCCACCCCGCGAGGCTTGGCCCCTCGTGAGGGTCTTGAGCTTGTGCTGATGAAGATGGGCCGCGCTGGGCCCCCACTTGAGCCACACCGCAGGCCGCAGGCAGGCAAGTCTGAGGACCCCCGTTCCCAGAACGCCGACAGATACTCCAATGTCACCTCAAGTATCCGTGGGTATGATTATACGATATGCATCACACAATCTCAGATTCATCTATTCAACCAACACATAGAACCTCAAAGAGTGCCCCAAAGTTTCTACCAGAGAGTCAAGACAAAAACGTGTGCCAACCCCTATGCATAGATTCCCAAGGTCACAGAACCCACAAGTTGATCACCAAAAAGTACATCAAGTGAATCATGTGATATCCCATTGTCACCACAGATACGCACGGCAAGACATACATCAAGTGTTCTCAAATCTTTAAAGACTCAATCCGATAAGATAACTTCAAAGGAAAACTCAATCCATTACAAGAGAGTAGAGGGGGAGAAACATCATAAGATCCAACTATAATAGCAAAGCTCGCGATACATCAAGATCGTGCCACCTCAAGAACACGAGAGAGAGATCAAACACATAGCTACTGGTACATACCCTCAGCCCCGAGGGAGAACTACTCCCTCCTCATCATGGAGAGCACCGGGATGATGAAGATGGCCACCGGATAAGGATTCCCCCTCCGGCGGGGTGCCTGAACGGGTCTAGATTGGTTTTCGGTGGCTATGGAGGCTTCTGGCGGCGGAACTCCCGATCTATTGTGCTCTCCCATAGTTTTAGCGTATATGGATATATATATAGGCGGAAGAAATACATCAGGGGGCCACGAGGGTGGAGGGCGCACCCAAGGGGGTGGGCGCGCCCCCTGCCTCATGGCTACCTCGTTGATCCCCTGACGTGCACTCGAAGTCTCTTGTATTGCTTTCTTTCTAAAAATAACTTTTCCGAAGGTTCCATTCCGTTTGGACTCCGTTTGATATTCCTTTTCTTCGAAACCCTAAAACAAGGAAAACAGAAACTGGCACTGGGCTCTGGGTTAATAGGTTAGTCCCAAAAATCATATAAAATAGCATGTAAATGCATATAAAACATCCAAGGTTGATAATATAATAGCATGGAACAATCAAAAATTATAGATACGTTGGAGACGTATCAGAGTCTGGCAAGCTGTAGCAAAGTGGGATTAAACCCTTTCTGCACCCTTAACCCGCCACCAGCGGTTCGTATCCGAACCATTTATTTTACCTGATTATTCATCTGTTCTATTAATTTGACTTCGTCAACCTGCACAGGTTGGATCCACTTTTTGGAATAAAAAGTATGATCATGAAGCTGCCGAGAGAGCCAGAGCCAAAGCAAAAACCGCCAAGAAGAATAAAAAGAAACCAAGCACTTCCGGGCTGTTTGACTTGGACGACACTGCTGAGTCAGAGGTAGCCCTTGATTCCCTTTGCTCCTTATTCAACCATCTTATTGACACTGATTATCATCAGGATGACACGGGGGCCAACCAAGCAGTCGAAGAAGAGGTAATGATTATTTCCTCCAACTCGGAGCCTTTGCCAAGTCAGAAAATTCGAAGACTAATCTAGAAAGTAAGCTTTTCACACCCCTTAGCTCATTTGGATCCTCACTTTCTTTTGAAGCAACAGCAGCACGAGGGACGGCGACAAACCCGGACCAGCGGAGATGGATAGTTATCCTCCGGTTTACCGAACACACCAGCATCGCGGAAACGCCGAAACGAGGTCCTTCCTAACTTAAACTCTTTCTATCCCCTGGCTGGTATTATTTGTCGGCCACTTAATTCTTCGAATTCAAACTATTAGGGGACTTCTCGTTCCTCTTCTGGTGACTCATCGCAGACCAATCTTCTGGCTTTCAAGACTGCCCCAGGGTAACTATTTTATTTCCTACTTCTTGCACTTTTTATATTTGTACTAACCTCCCCCGATCCTTGCAGTGGAAAGGCAAAGCCTAGCAAGAAACCCAAGGTGGTTAAGCCGGCTGAAGACCCCAAAATTCCTGAACCAGAGCAGCAGAATCCGCTGTCTGAGGCTTCTGTGCAACACCCAGACGGACCTGTTAATGATCCGCCACCAGAAACTCCTGACCTCTCAACCAATCATATAACTGTCGACCCTTTGAACACTGAGCCAACAAGTTCATTTAAACCGCCAGGAAAACATGTTGATGATGTTGTGATTACCGGTACCGGCTTTCAAGAGCCGGGAAAACCCACTGTCTTAGCCAAGCACTCCGCCAAAGAAGAACTTATTGAAAGGTGAAAAGTGAGATTTGACATTGCCAACTATTCTCAATTGAGCATCAGTGAAGTACTGTCTGGTTATCTTAACCAAGTGCATACCAGCCGCGACCTTGAAGTTGACATGGTGAAGCAGATGCCTCAAAAATATGAGGTATGAACTCTTGCTTAATAAATTATGCCTATCCTATTAGCCCCCAAGTCTACCATATATAAAAGAGTTGAATATGCTGTAGACTTAGAATAGTCAGAGACATAATGAGCATCCTTTGTAGAATACCTCAACGGCTGGCATTCATTGTTAGGGTTAAACCAGGTCTTCAAATCTTTAGTGATAAAACCTTGCAGTCATAGCCCCCAAGGGCCGGCTTACTAAGTGATGAATAAGTCGGGACTAATCATCCTATTTAAAATCAACAACCTTAATATGTAATCTCTATAAACCGGATTACCTCATTTGTCCGGGTCATAAATTTGTCTTGGAACAAAGCAAATAGGTATTAGCCCCCAAGTGTCAAGGATAATACTTGTATTGTGCTTGGGACTTTGAAAAAATTGTGTTCAGAAAAGAGCAACATCCATTAGCCCCCAAGTGCCAAGTACTATTGCTTGCAAAGGACTTGGGACTTATTTATATGCACCGTTGTAAAGAGTTTCGTCTGCATCCATTAGCCCCCAAGTGCCAAGCGTTGTTGCTTTCAAAAGGCTTGGGACTTTTATCCTTGTAACTCAAATATGAATATGGTTTCAAATCTGTACATAAACAGGAGGCCACTGCTCAATTGCAATCGCAATTGACTGATGTGAAATCCCGGCTGGCACATCAAGAATCTGAGACCCGGAAGGCCGATTCAAAATTCTACTTTAGCTTGGAAGAAACAGAAAGACTGAAGACCAACTTCAATACTGAAAGAGCCGCCTGGGTTGAGGAGAGAACTGCCCTGACACAGCGGGCTGAAAAAGCTAAAACTGCTCTTCAAGAAGTGACCAAGGAGCTTACCGGCTTAAAAGACCATATATCTCAGATGATCTCTGCTATTTTTGGTAAGTAATATTGCCAGTTTCATAACCGGATTTTCTTTTTCATGTTGCAAACCATCTTTGATCCGTCTCAATTATTACACAGGCCCTAGGAGCAGTAACCTTGGTCAAGAAATGCTTGCGAAACTCAAGGCCGTATACATGCTTGTTGAGCAACTATATACCAGAGCTCAGCACATGTTGGCCACTATCTCCCCAACTAGCCAAACACCCAACCTTCTTAGTGACGTCTTGAAAAAACTTTCCATTCTTCCTACTAGGATTGAAGAGATAAAGCGGTCATCTACAAGAGCCGGTGCTGTGATGGCCTTAAGCCGGGCCAAGGCATGGCAATCAGAGCTAGACCCGGCCGAGCTGGCTATTGGGTATCCAAGTTTGAAAGAAGATGGCACTCCTTTTGACAAGAAAGACTTTGCTGCCTGCGTGACAGAGATATGTCCCCTGGCCAGTCTGATTACTAATGAAACTGATCTTTCAAAATACCATGTAGCTTATGATATGGAAAATCGGAAGATGCCCACGTCGGCTTACAAAGTGATGGACGTGATCCCTCCAATCTATAAGCATACTTTCGCCCTTGAAGTTGATCCGTCCGATATTATAGATGATGAAGATGAATTCCAAGCCTTGTATGGCATTGACTGGTCATCACCAAACTTCCAGATGATGGAAAAGGACGAAGAACCGGCAAGGGATGATCCAGAAGCTTAAAGCCATCAAAGCCAAGAAGATTGATCCGCCCGGCAGTTCACATTTCATATTTAATCTTTTGAAACACTTAATCATTTGGGCTTGCTGAGTTATGTAATAGTATAGTGAAAAGCCATGATCTGCAATGCCATCGTGCATGTTTTATTTTGCATGATACTGTTGAGCCGCCAGTTGAGGATATGCAACTTATGTTTATTATATCATCATGTAGATCAATTGTTTGTCCCTGTTTCCTGTACACAAACAAATCATAAGTGCCCTAGCGGTTTACCACAGGGCGGGTCATGATGCCCAGTATAATTCCACTGGTGACCATAGAAGTCCATAACCAGGGTAGGGGGTAATATCCCAAATATGAGACATAATAAGGGCTACTTGGCCCAACTTCTAAAAACCATATGGTAAGAAAAAAAGAGGTGATACAAATCCAAAACAAATAAAAAAACTCAAAAAACATGAGGCTTTCATTGGCCGCCGAGCCAAAATATCTTCTTCAATGAAACTAGCATGATAGTCGTTGGAGTATCCGCGCGTTTTGTGAGCCGGCTCTCACTTGACCCAATTGACATTTTAACTTGGATAAGTACATGGTCTTTAAAAGATTGATTTATCAAGAGTATGCGAGGTTGGAGTAGCATCGTGCAAAACAGGCTGGTTTAACCAAGTTTCAAGGAAGGGGCTTAACAGCTTGAGCTTCTCCTTGCTTTCCGTAAGCTGGCTCTTTCATGATCCAATCAATGTTCTAACCTTGACAAGTTCAAGGTCTCATTTAAGAGATTGACTTGTTAAGAACAGGGCGGGTCATCCAGGATTACCTGGTCGAAGAGCATCTTGCATACAGGCCGATAACCCGGACTTTTGGTGAATACACCTAGCCTCCAGGCCAATCAAAAGGGTGAATATAGCTATGTTCATTCAACGGGAAGCCCGCAAGTGACATGTTTCTGAGCTGTGCTCAATAGGTACCTATGTTTGAGCCGTGCTATGCATCAAACTCTCTTTGGTCCCTATAACTTGGGCATCAAACCTCTCAAGTTGATCATATGAGATGACAATAAAACTTAATTTCGAAGAAATGAAACGACAGAGGCCCTGAATTATCAGGGATGTCGGTTTTATTATATTATCATGGTATATTGATACGTCCATTTTGCATCATGCTTTTATATCGATATTTATTGTTATTACACATTACTCCCTCCGTTCCTAGATGTAGGGTGTATAGTTTTGGGCACGGAAATTAAAGAACGCACGTGGAGTGAAAATTTCACAAGTTTTGGGCGAGATTACACCTGACTAATTGACATGAGGAAATAGAGGAGCTTGCCCGATATAAGGAAATGTAATCAAATCCCTACAAAAATTATCCAAATGAGTGGTGCAATGCAATACACCTTATATTTCGGACTTTTTCTCAAAAATCTATACACCTTATATCAAGGAACGGAGGGAGTATGTCACAATACTTATGCCTTTCTCTCTTATTTTACAAGGTTTACATGAAGAGGGAGAATGCCGACAGCTGGAATTCTGGGCTGGAAAAGGAGTAAATATTAGAGACCTGTTCTGCATAACTCCAAAAGTCTTGAAACTCCAAGAAAGTCAGTTTTGGAATATATTAAAAATATTGGGCGAAGAAAGCACTAGAGGGGGGCTACCCATTGTCCACGAGGGTGGAGGGCGCGCCCCCTACCTCGTGGGCCACTTGGAAGCCCCCCGATGCCCATCTTCTAGTATAAGGTGTCTTTTTCCCTAGAAAAAAATCAGAAGGAAGCTTTCGGGACGAAGCGCCGCCGTCTCGAGGCGGAACCAATCTAGGGCTCCGGCGGAGCTATTCTGCCGGGGAAACATCCCTCCGAGAGGGCGAAATCATCACCATCGTCATCACCATCGATCATCTCATCGGGAGGGGGTCAATATCCATCAACATCTTCACCAGCACCATCTCCTCTGAAACCCTAGTTCATCTCATGTATCCGATCTTTGTCTCAAAACCTTAGATTGGTACCTGTGGATTGCTAGTAGTGTTGATTACTACTTGTAGTTGATGCCAGTTGGTTTATTTGGTGCAAGATTATATGTTCAGATCCTTTATGCACATTAATACCCCTCTAATTATGAACATGAATATGATTTGTGAGTAGTTACGTTTGTTCCTAAGGACATGGGAGAAGTCTTGTTATAAGTAGTCATATGAATTTGGTATTCGTTCGATATTTTTGATGAGATGTATGTTGTCTTTCCTCTAGTGGTGTTACGTGAATGTCGACTACATGACACTTCACCATTGTTTGGGCCTAGGGGAAGGCATTGGGAAGTAATAAGTAGATGATGGGTTGCTAGAGTGACAGAAGCTTAAACCCTAGTTTATGCGTTGCTTCATAAGGGGCTGATTTGGATACATATGTTTCATGCTATGGTTAGGTTTACCTTAATTCTTCTTTCATAGTTGTGGATGCTTGCGAGGGGGGTTAATCATAAGTGGGATGCTTGTCCAAGGAAGGGCATGTAGCGACCCGACCTCAAACGGTCAAGTCTCTGTGCTTCAGTGTCATCCCTGGATCGGTAATGCTGACACACACAGTACTCGAGGATTTATAACAGAGTAGCAATCACACACTTATTACATCGAATGTCTCAAAAGAGAACTTATTACAATAAATATGGCTTAAGGCCATCTAATACAATAACAGCGGAATGCTTGGAAGATAAAGTGAGTCCATCAACTCCAACGGCATAGCTGAGCTGCACGGCAACGACCTAACGAACCTTACTCCTCGTCTGAAAAGTCTGCAACATAATATGTTGCAGCCCGAAAACGGGTCAGCACATGGAATATGCTGGCAAAATAACAGAGTAGAGCAAGAACAGAATAATGCTATCACTACATGCATATTTGGCTGGTGGAAAGCTCTATGGTTATAGTTTTGCGAAAAGCCAATTTTTCCCTACAACAAAGGAATAGATTTTAATTTAACTATCATGGTAGTTGAAACATCATTGAGAAGGTTCCTCCAACTCAATCCCAATTAAGGTAATTAACAACCCAACAATATTAGTTTAGAGTGATGAGATACTTAAGATACTCCAAGTACTAGATACTCAAGATTGTCCATAACCGGGGACACGGCTAACCATGATTAGTTTATACACTCTGCAGAGGTTTGCACACTTTTCCCCACAAGACTCAATCTCCTCCGTTGGTTTTCTCGCACTACAGGGTGTTTGAGAAACGGATGACCGAGACACGGTCTTTCAGAAACATTAACTCTCTACTCCGGGTAGACCATACCAAACCTACAAACCCACTACCTACTGATCCACCACTTCAAGAGCTTCATGTAACTTACTCAACTATGCTAGAGCCCATAATAGCTTGTGGCTGCACACGTAAGTTTCTAGCATGAATAATCTCAGTTCCCTTTGAGCCTGGGTGGCGGTCCATAGGAAAATCACACGGGTACTCCGGGATTTCCAAAAAATACAGGCAACACTGGGTACTCCAGGTGCCTCAATCCACCCAGATGTGTATTTAAGTTGCCACCTTAAGTTGAACCATTAATTAACAATCTCACATCTGTCATGGATTTCACTCACCCAAACCACGTCTACGAGCATAGCATAGCAATATAAGCAACGCGTAGAAGTAACTCCCAAGGGTTTGAATGTAATAGGGTAATAGGTTCTACCTCATCAACTACTTCCCAACCCACATGTTAATGACATCCTAACCATGCAATGTTTGAGGATTGGAACTAATGCATAAAAACTGGGTGATAAAGGGGTATGATCAAAGTGTTACTTGCCTTGCTGACGATCCGTGTAACCTAGAGACTCCAAATAACACGCTTCGCACTCTGGGAATTCTATCGCAAACAAACAATAGCATACATAAGCAATCAAGCTAAGAAACATGGGTAAATCTCAAATAAAAAGATCTAACCATAAAGTTCCACTTAAGAACTCCGGTTTGCAAAAAGAAACGAATCAAATGGAAAAACTCAAATGGCGAAAGAAACAAGATCCGTTTACTAATCTGGACCTAGGTCAAATTTGACAGTAGCAAAAACTTGTGCAAGTTGGTTAAATGAAAAGAGGGTCTCGAGACGAAGATCTAGGTGCTTGAATCGCCTGATTCCGACTAACGAGCGAAAATAAAAACTAAAACGAAAGTCAGATCAGAAATCACGATCAGAAATAATCGCGGATTAATCCAATAAAAGAAAACTGACGAATAGGCTAACGAACGAGCGTTCATTATCTATAACTAACGGGAGAAAACCGTTCGTTAAAATGAACGTCCGGACGAACGTCCGCTAAAAAAAGAAAATCCAAAAAAGAAAAACCGGTGAACCAAAAAAAACAACTAGGGTTTTCTAACAAAAACCGATCCGGTTTTCTAAAAAAACCAAACGTTGCTAACCTCTGGCGAGGTCCGGCACGGCGGCGGCTCTGGCGAGGGGCGGCGCTATGCGGGGCGGCAGCGGCGGGCGGCGTGGCGGCTTCGGCGGTGGGGCGGCGGCTCCCGGCGGGGTGGGGCTCCAAGGGCAGTGGAGGTGCGGCTTTAAAGGGGGCGGGGCGGAGGTGCCTTGGGGGAGGGGGCACGGCGCAGGAACGGGAGTCCGAGCCAGACTCCCTGTTGGCGGCGGCGCAATCCTGCTAGGAGATGGCGGCGCGGGGGCGAGGTGGTCCGGCGCTGGGCTTCGGCCCAGCTAGGCCTAGGCGCGCTTTAAAAAACCAATTCCGCCGAAACTCAGAAAAAAATCCTAGAAAATAAAATAAAATTCTAAAAATTCCAAAACAAATTTTCTCCATCTAAATAAAATATTTAGAACGAGATGAACATTTTCTTGGCCCTAAAATGCAATCTTGAAAACGTGCAATTTTTCTAATGCAACCAAAATTGCAAATAAATCCAAATAAAAGCAAAAATTGATTTTAATATTTTCCTCGAATGTTTCATTTGTTTTGGAGAAGTCATATTATCTCCTCTCATATATTAATATGAAATATTTTCGGAGATAAAAATAATTAAAACCAAAATCCTTATTTCAATATTTGATAAAAATCAAATATGAAATTTGGGAAATCCCCAACTCTCTCCGAGGGTCCTTGAGTTGCTTAGGATTTCGAGGATCGCGAGACGAAATGCAATAAAACATGATATGCAAGAATGATCTATGTATAACATTCCAAATTGAAAATTTGGGATGTTACAAACCTACCCCCCTTAAGATGAATCTCGCCCTCGAGATTCGGGTTGGCTAGAAAATAGGTGTGGGTGGTCCTTGTGGAGATCATCCTCTCGTTCCCACGTGGCTTCGTCCTCGGTATGGTGGCTCCACTAAACTTTGCAAAACTTGATGACCTTGCTGCGGGTGACTCAACTGGCAAACTCCAAAATCTTGACTGGCTTCTCCTCATAAGTCAAGTCATTATCCTACTGAATCGCCTCCAAGGGTATGGTATCTCTTAGCGGTATATCAGCCATCTCAGCATGGCACTTCTTCAACTGGGAAATGTGAAACACATCGTGAACTCCTTACAATCCTTCAGGTAACTCCAACTTGTAGGCAACTTCTCCCATCCGTTCCAAAACACGATATGGTCCTACAAATCTCTGGGCTAACTTTCCCTTAACTCCAAAACGTTTCACTCCTCGCAAAGGCGATACTCGCAAATATGCTCGATCTCCAATTTCATAGGTTACCTCCTTGCGTTTCAAATCTGCATAACTCTTCTGTCTGGACTGAGCTATCTTCAATCTATCCGGGATCAGTTTAACCTTCTCCTCAGACTCTTTGATCATGTCTGGTCCAAACAACTGTCGGTCTCCAACTTCATCCCACATCAATGTTGTTCTGCACCTTCGTCCATACAGGGCTTCGAATGGTGCCATCTTCAAACTGGCTTGGCGACTATTGTTGTATGAGAACTCTGCATAAGGCAGATTGTCATCCCAACTAGATCCATAATCTAGCGCACAGGCTCTCAACATGTCCTCCAGAATCTGGTTGACTCTCTCGGTTTGTCCATCCGTCTGCGGGTGAAATGTTGTACTGAACTCCAATCTGGTTCCCAAAGTCTGGTGCAGCTGATGCCAAAACTTTGAGGTAAACTGTGTCCCTCTATCCGATACGATGGTCCTCGGAACTCCATGCAGACATACGATCCTAGTCATATATATCTTGGCCAACTTTGCGCTAGTATAAGTTGTTTTCACTGGGATAAAGTGTGCCACTTTGGTCAAACGGTCAACTAAAACCCATATAGAATCATATCCTGATTTGGTCCTGGGTAATCCGGTGATAAAATCCATGCCAAGTTTATCCCACTTCCATTCGGGTATCGACATAGGCTATAACAATCCTGCTGGCTTTTGATGCTATGCCTTCACTCTCTAACATACATCACATACTCGGCGATATCCTTCTTCATCCATGTCCACCAGAAATGTTCCTTCAAATCCAAATACATCTTGGTGTTTCCGGGGTGTATCGAGTATGGTGAGTCATGAGCCTCCTGAAGTATTAACTTCCTAATCTCTGCGTTATTGGGCACATAAACACGGTCCTCAAACCACAGGGTGTCGTGCTCATCCTCACAAAAACCTTTGGCCTTTCCTTCGCTCATTTTCTCTTTTATCTCCGCAATCTCTTTTTCATCCTTCTGAGCTTCTCGAATTTTTCCCAACAATGTAGACTGCACCTCCATTGTTGCAACAAAACCTCTAGGAACAATCTCCAAACGTAGTTCCCGGAGATCCTCGGCTAACTCCTTCGGCAATCCCATGCTTATTGGGGTATTAGCATAGCTCTTCCGGCTCAAAGCGTCTGCTACGACATTGGCCTTTCCTGGATGATAATGATGCCTCATGTCATAATCCTTTATAAGCTCCAACCATCTTCTCTGCCTAAGGTTTAGCTCCTTTTGGGTGAAAATGTACTTCAAACTCTTATGATCCGTGTACACATCACAATGGTTTCCAATAAGGTAATGTCTCCAAGTCTTCAACGCATGCACTACGGCTGCTAGCTCCAAATCATGCGTGGCATAATTTAACTCGTGTGGTTTTAGTTGTCGCGAGGCATACGAAACAACTCTTCCGTCCTGCATAAGCACACTTCCAAGTCCTAAGCGAGAGGCGTCGCAATACACTTGAAAATCCTTGCGTATATCCGGCAATGTCAGCACTGGGGCTGTAGTCAAACGTTTCTTCAGCTCCTGGAAACTTGCCTCACAGTCTTCTGTCCATTTAAACTTGGTATCCTTCTTCAATAATTCTGTCATTGGCTTTGCAGTCTTTGTAAAATTCTAAATGAATCTCTGATAGTATCATGCGAGTCTAAGAAAACTGCGGATCTCGCTAACTGAAGTGAGTGCCAACCATTCAGTGACTGACTGAACCTTGGTGGGATCTAATGATATACCTTCTCCTGATATAACATGTTCAAGGAATCTGACTTCCTTCAACCAAAACTCGCATTTGCTGAACTTGGAATATAACTGATGTTCCCTGAGTTTCTCGAGAACTAATCGCAAATGCCCCTTGTGTTCCTCTTCATTCTTCGAATATACCATTATATCATCAATGAACACCACAACAAACTTATCCAAATATTCCATGAACACCTTGTTCATCATGCTCATGAAATAGGCAGGGGCGTTAGTCAGTCCAAACGATATGACCATATATTCGTATAGCCCATACCGTGTGGTGAAGGTTGTCTTTGGTATATCCTTTTCTCGTATCTTCAACTGATGATATCCTGATCGCAGATCGATCTTCAAAAACACCTTAGCTCCCTGTAGTTGGTCAAACCGATCATTGATCATCGGCAATGGGTACTTGTTTTTAATCGTTACCTTGTTCAAGGCCCGATAATCAACAACCATCCTTAGGGACTTATCCTTCTTTTCAACCAAAATCATTGGGGCTCCCCATGGTGATAAACTCCGTCGAATGTAACCTTTCTCCAATAACTCCTTGATCTGTTTCTTAATCTCCTCTAGATCATTCGCGGGCATCCTATAGGGTCTCTTGGATATTGGCCCTGTGCCTGGCAATAGCTCAATCGAAAACTCGATATCTTGATCCGGTGGCATGCCTGGCAACTCCTCTGGAAAAACATCTGGATAATCCTTTACTACAGGCACTTCCTCCTAAACAACTCCCGTGAGGGTATTTACTTGGCTACTTCGTGGCGCATGCCTAGATATATACTTGATCCTTTTTCCCTCCGGGGTGATGAGACAAATTGACTTACTAACATAGTCAATGTTTCCTCCATACTTTGACATCCAGTCCATTCCTAATATCACATCCAATCCTTGTGACTCCAAGATAATTAGGTCAGACGGAAAAACATGGCTACCAATGGTTAAGGGTATCTGGTCGCACCATCGACTAGCCATATACTCTGCTCCAGGTGAACTTACTAATAGAGGGGTCCTAAGGGTTTGGGTCGGTAGTTTAAACTTATCCACGAATTCCCTTGATATGTATGAATGCGATGCACCAGTATCAAAAAGAACAAGTGCGGTAAATGACTTAACCAGAAGCTTACCTATAACCGCGTCTAGCTGCTCTTCAACCTCCTCCACGTTAACGTGGTTCACTTGTCCTTTGTTGAATGGACTGGGCTTCTTCCCAGTGCTCCCATTTCCGTTTCCATTCTTCCCTTCAGGGCACTCCGTGGCATAGTGTCCAGTCTTCCCGCACTTGAAACAAGTAACGTGGCTTAGGTCTCTCTTGGTGGGTGTGGCTGGATTGGGGCAGTTCTGATTGTTGCTTGCTCCATTCCCATTCCCATTTCCTTGTGCTAGTCTGATTATGGTTACTTCCTCCATTATGGTTGTGGCCTCCATGGTTATGAACAAGTCCTCCCGAGTTCGGGGTTAGGCGGGGCTTCTGCTGAGCTCCTGAGTTATACCTCCCTTGTCCATACTTCCTCTTACGGCTCTCAATCTGCTCCTGCTTCCCTTCAATCATAAGGGCCTTATCTACCAACTCCTAGTAGTTGGTGAATGTTGCCACCATCAACTGCATACTCTTCTCATCATTCAGCCCTTCCATAAACTTCTCCTGCTTTGCGGCATCTGTGGCCACATCATCAGGGGCATAGCGAGATAACTTGCTAAACTCATCCGTGTACTGAGCCACAGTACGGTTCCCCTGGCGTAAGTTGCAAAAGTCACGCTTCTTCAAATTCATGGATCCAATTGAGACATGGGCTGTACGGAAGGCTTGCTGAAATTGGTCCCATGTCACCGTGGCTATAGGGTAGGTGACAGTGTAATTCTCCCACCATGATGCTGCGGTCCATCCAACTGATGTGCGGCAAAATGCACCTTCTCAGCATCAGTACATCCTGCAGTGGTCAACTCCCTCCCAATCTTGTGGAGGCAATCATCTACTACTATAGGCTCGGTGCTACTGGAAAACACCGGCGGTTGCAACCTCAGAAAATGGGCTAAGTTGTCAACTGGTGGTGGTAGTGGTGGTGGGTTGTTGTTGTTGTTGTTGTTGCCTTGCTTCTGAACTAACAACTGCATCAGGGTATTCTGCTACTGAATCAACTGAGTGAGCTCCGGTGGGAATGCAAATCCCGGGTCACGTCTCGGAGGCATCTGATGGGTTTAGAGGGGAGAGATTAGAATAGAATGAGGTCTAATGAGAAAGCACTACTCATATGCACATGAGACAAACACAAACATTTCACTCAATCAATCAATCAAGTCATACAAGCGGTCTAACTATCGCAAAAGTGCTCGGACTACTCTATTTACATGGTGGAATACTACTAATGATGTGGTGGTCTACTAAAAATATTCTTCGGTAGACTCCATGATATCTGCTCCAGCTTCGTCTTCAAAGTCATCATCACTTAGGTTAGTGTCGGTGTCGTCGATGATGATGTAGTCCTCCAGGCGAATCTCCTTGGGTTCTTCGTCTTCTTCTACAGGTGTGGGGTCTCCCATGAATATTCCGATCTTCTTAATCAGGTCGTCATTCTTCTCCACTAGTTGAAAAGCTCTTATATTGACTCTTTCCGATGTTATGATTAATTGCAATTGCTTCAATGACTGAGATTATAGTTTGCTAGTTTTTCAATGAAGTTTCTAATTTATACTTTACATTGTGAATAGATTGTTACTTCAGTATAAGAAATCATATGACAATATATATATATATATCTGTGTTGCTATTCTAAAAATGATCATGATGCCCTCATGTCCGTATTTTATTGTATCGATACCTCTATCCCTAAACATGTCGACATATTTTTCGATATCGGCTTCCGCTTGAGGATAAGCAAGGTCTAAGCTTGGGGGAGTTGATACGTCCATTTTGCATCATGCTTTTATATCGATATTTATTGCATTATGGGTTGTTATTACACATTATGTCACAATACTTATGCCTTTTCTCTCTTATTTTACAAGGTTTGCATGAAGAGGGAGAATGCCGGCAGCTGGAATTCTGGGCTGGAAAAGGAGCAAATATTAGAGACCTATTCTGCACAACTCCAAAAGTCTTGAAACTCCGTGAAAGTTAGTTTTGGAATATATTAAAAATATTGGGCGAAGAAAGCACCAGAGGTGGGCTACCCACTGTCCACGAGGGTGGAGGGCGCGCCCTACCCCCCTGGGCGCGCCCCCTGCCTCACGGGCCTCCTGGAAGCCCCCTGTCAGTGTCAAAACCGGCGGATCTCGGGTAGGGGGTCCCGAACTGTGCGTCTAGGCTGGATGGTAACAGGAGGCAAGGGACACAAAGTTTTACCCAGGTTCGGGCCCTCTTGATGTAGGTAAAACCCTACGTCCTGCTTGATTAATATTGATGATATGGGTGTTACAAGAGTAGATCTACCACGAGATCAGAGAGGCTAAACCCTAGAAGCCAGCTTACGGTATGATTGTATGTTGTGATTGTTCGTCCTACGGACTAAAACCCTTCGGTTTATAAAGACACCGGAGAGGGTTAGGGTTACACAAGGTCGGTTACAAACGAGGAGATATCCATATACGTATTTCCTAGCTTGCCTTCCACGCCAAGTAGAGTCCCATCCGGACACGAGACGAAGTCTTCAATCTTGTATCTTCATAGTCTAACAGTCCGGCCAATGGAGATAGTCCGGCTGTCCGGAGACCCCCTAATCCAGGACTCCCTCAGTAGCCCCTGAACCAGGCTTCAATGACGATGAGTCCGGCGCGCAGTTGTCTTCGGCATTGCAAGGCGGGTTCCTTCTCCGAATACATTACAGAAGAAGTTGAATACGAGGATAGTGTCCGACCCTGCAAAATAAGTTCCACATTCCACCGCAGAGAGAATAACGCTTTCGCAGATCTAATTTGCTGGCTTGTTTTGGCAGCATGACGTTACGTCATGGCCCGGTGATTATTCGAACTGTTTCTTTCAACCAGCTCCACACATAACGCGAGGCGGTTTCGTGACATGTCTTGCCGAAGCGGAGATCGTGTTGCCCCAATTACAGGATTCTCATCAATACGGGCGTGGGTAACCCAACCATGTCTACGACTCCTAGATTATAGGCAAGTCCTAAACGGCTATGGAGAGGACACTTAATATTCACCCTCTTTATAAAGGGGCGGGGTTTTTGCTTTTTCTCTCTCGTGCTCAATAGAACCCTTCCTCTGCCTCGAGTTCTAACACCCAAAGCCCAGGTTAGGTGCTCCGGATCATCAATCATGTCCGGATCCAGCCTTCAAGGCCGATGGATGCCCTCCTCCGTGACGGAAGAGGACATTAAGAAGTTGAGGGAGGCCAGATACCTGACCACCGAGGTTTCGCATCGGCTGCCTGCTCAAGGGCAGGTCGTCCCTACTCCCGAACCAAACGAGAACATTGTGTTCGACTCCCACTTCCTCCGAGGTCTAGGCCTCACTCTGGATCCTTTCGTCAGGGGCTTGATGTTCTATTATGGGCTAGATTTCCACGATCTAGCTCCGGACTCCTTTCTCCACATCACGACATTTATTGTCGTGTGTGAGGCCTTCCTCCGTGTGACCCCTCACTTCGTCCTGTGGCTCAAGACCTTTGAAGTACAACCAAAGATGATCGAGGGGCAACATGCATCGTGCGGAGCTGCATCAATAGGCAAGATGGCAGGAGCTCCATGGCTGAAAGGTTCCTTTCCAGAGGTGTCCGAATTATGGCAACGGGAGTGGTTTTACGTCACAGCTCCCAGAAGTGCCAAGTGGGCGGCTGCCCCCGCTTTCCGCCCGGGCCCCCCACCACAACTGATGTCATGGATTAGCAGGGGGCTGAGCTGGGGTCCAGCCAAGGACGTGCCTATACTGCAAAGCCGCATCCAAGATCTCTTCGAGAGAGATTTTAATTTGGTTGCATTAATACAAGTTATGCTGGTTCGTCAAGTCCAGCCTTGTAAACGCTGGCCCCTGCATTTGTGGCAGTTTAACCCAGAGGGGCCACATGCCATTCAAAGTTTCCTCAGCCTGACGCACGAGGAGATGTACAAGCCATTCTTCGGACCTCAAGTGGAATGTCCGGATATCACCGAGGATGTGGGCCTGAGTAGTAACCGCGCCGCCGAACAATTAAGAAATCCTCTAGCCGAACACGATGTCTTTTATTCAAAGTTATTTCTAAGAGTTCGCTTTTTGACCAGGACTAGCTAACAAAGGCGGAGATGATTCGGTGTTTGGCCCCCCTCCCTGAGGGTTTGGAAAATCCGGTATTGGAGAAGATGCTCGAGGTCGCACCTTGCCCGAAGCCCTTGAAGGAAGATACCGAGGGAGATAATACGGGCGGACGCGGGCCCCCATTGCTATCCGCTCCAACCGAGGGAACGAGCGTCTCCACGAAGGACGATGATCGGGGGAGGAAAAGGACTGCTTCCGAGGATCCAGAAGCCGAAGCCTCCAAACAGGAGAAGAGGTCTCCCACTGAGGGTCTTGCCTTGGGGGGTGCTTCTGCCGCACAGAGTCCGCGTGGGGGTCAGTCCTCCAACGAGTCGTAAGTGATCCAGAATATTTCAATAGTAACGGTATGCTATCTTTTTCCTCTGAGAAAATAACCACCGCATCTATCTTGCAATTCGGGCCTCAGCCCCTCTCAAATGAGCTCGTCTTCGGGGGATCTTCTTCCAGAGATGATGGAGAGCGAAATGCCTCCCCCGGACTCCTCCGCTCCAGAAGCGGGCGACCCCGAAGTGTCGTCGCGAAGGGCCTCTCCGGATCCGGTGAGGCCAGAAGATAATCCCGTAGACCCCCAAAGTCCCCAGTGTCCGGCTCCCGAAGAGAGCATACGAATGAGTCCGGCACCATCTGGTGTGCGGTCGGACGTTCTGAGGGAGTTGGTGGGACGAGCGGCCATCTCAGAAGAGCACCGTACGCTGATGGGTACGGTGATGGAGAGAATCTCGTCCGCTGAAAGTGGATAACATGAAGCCTTTATGAGTCTATTGACAGGCTTTGAGGTATGTGAGATAATATGTGATAGTACTGCACATGTTATAGTAGCCCCTGAGACTCTGGTTGTCGTCGACTACGGCGGCGAACAGAGGATCATATTCCCAGGCAATAACCAAACTGCCTTTATGTGCAGGTGGGGGGAGCTCCGGTGGCTAGCCGGACTAGGGACTTTGCCCAATTAAAACGGCAACTGGATGTGGCAGACGCCGACATCGAGCTTGTTAACAAGAGGCTTGATGAGGCACAAGGTAAGTGTTATTATCTGGTGAACGCCACATAGTAAGAGAAGCATAATGCCAGTATCTTTAATATGTTGTGACTGAAGATGGAGCTGCCACCGTGGAAACCTTGCGGGCGGAACTTGCCCGAGCGAAGGAACAAGCGAGGATTAGTAATGCGGCTGCTTTGAAGGCAGCCGAAGAGTTGAAAGCCGAGAAGGCCGCACATTGCGAGAGCCAGGAGAAGATGGCCAAGATGGCCGTAGAATTAAAAGACACTACCGACCGTTGCCGGTTCCTTGAAAAAGAAAACTGAGCGAAGGCAACAGACCTTGAGAAGGCATCAGCGGCGGACAAAGACACCCGTTCTGCTATGAGAGCGAAGAAGGAGGAGCTGCGGGAAGCCGGGGATATTGCGGCTGGGAAACCCTTCATGTTACGGAGGAAGTTCGAAGATCCTCGTGCCCCTCTGGATCGACTGTGGAGTTCGGCAGATGCGTATATGGATTTGGCGGCAAGCGCTGCCGATGCGGCCAAGTACTTCCTGGTCAGACAGATCGTGAAGTGGACAAGCTGTTCTGGACACAATTCCACGTTCCAGAGCGTCCGCTTTCATTGACTGACCAGCTAGCCGAATGGGCCGAACTGAATAGGTTGTCCAGACTCGCCATGAGGTCTGTTGTGGATCAGCTATGGCCGAAAAGACCAAAGCCGAACAGCTATTTCAGCTTAGTGCAGCAGTTCCTTGATGCGGTGCCGCGCATTAATGCGATGAAGAGGTCGGCGTGCATAGAAAGCTCGCGGATGGCCCTTGCCCGTGTTAAAGCATACTGGGCAGAGATGGACGCTACCACTGTTGTGGCGCAGGGATCGGCCATAGGCCGGGTGGCTGCCGAGCACTAGTTCGAGGAGGTTCTCGAGGGTGCTCGTTTGATAGAGGCCCGGTGCTCGAAAAATATTATGTTTGAGTGATATGTATTTTCATTGTAAGCACAATGCTTTTATGAATTTTTTATAAGGTTATTTTTATACTTTTGCCTGAAAGTAGTATGATGCCTCCTGTGCGGCCGTTTATGTATACCTGTGTATAACCTAAAAGATTGCAGCCGTCGGCTTCAACCCCCACGCATAAAATGCAGGGGTGTTCGAAAAAAACGCGTGTTCACACTTAACCCAACGTCTTGGTCCTATTAAGGAGGTGATAGCGTAGCGAGCAAGGCAACCGGACTATAATGCTTTAACACTTTCACTTAGCCATAGGAGTTTGATAGTGGGGCTACTAGATAGCCCCTGGTGGCTCCGCACTCTCCCGATCGCGGGGTGTGTATATGCCTGGCCGGGAAACGACCCTTCGTTAAGGCGGAGGAATTCTAACATTCCGATAGGTCACCGAGTGGTTGACCAGTCTCACGCTATATCATGACAGTCAGTTTTCGGCTTTCTCTACTAAGGTGCGATGAACCAGGGCACAATCGCAGTAATTCTCCTGGTGCTACCTTAGCTGGTAAAGCAGAACATAAGGCACCAAAACACAGGAGCCGGGCAAACCCAACATTTGACCAAAGACAATGATTCGGAGCTGATGCATATAAGGCCAAACTCGCGACACCGAACACTCCCTAAGGTATTCGTTCTTTATGGTATAACCCGGGCTTAGATAGTGCCCTTCGTAAGAAGCCCCTTGTGTCCAGGTACGTGCATTATTCTGACGTGGCCGCATGCCAAGACGCCAGCATCCTTCTCGACTGTGCTGAGAATTCGGTGGATATGTATCAACAAGAGACAGTAAAAAAGTTTTACGCAGGGTCTTAATCTAAAAAGAATCCTTGGAGCGGGTCCCTGCTGCACGTCTGCGCCTGTGTCTCCGTTGTGCCGTATCCTGGACGGGTGTAGCACGATGATTATCTGTAAAAGAGAGGAGCTTAGGTGATAAAAGTTGTCGTGCAAAAAGATAGTTTTTTTAAAGAAATCATGTATAATTCAAGGTAAGTAAGAATTGCCGCTTGTCTGTGCACGTTGAGCCCCTTGTATTTGTAATAGGGGTGTGATCATTGATCCAGTAAAAATTGCATATGGCTGCGCCAGACTCATCTAACCATGTCCGAGGTCGTGACGACCTCCTAAATTCTTTAGTTGGTGAGGCCGTTTTTAGTGTGCGGCTGCCAGGGCAGCCGCACGCTCTTCGGCGCGTAGAGATCGCTTAATACTTGCGTTCACTGTAATGATGCCACGTGGACCGGGCATCTTGAGTGTGAGGGAAGCGTAGTGTGGTATTGTGTTAAAGCGAGTGAAAGCTTCGCGTCCGAGTAGTGCTTGATAGCCACTTTGAAACAGAGCAATGTGGAAGGTTAAATGTTCGCTACGGAAGTTATCGGGGGAGCCGAATATAACTTTTAGTAGCAGGGAGCCCGTGCAATGAGCCCCAGGGCCTGGCGTTACTCCTTTAAAGGTAATATTGCTATGGCAAATTTTTGTTGGGTCTATCCCCATTTCGCGGATTGTATCCTGGTATATCAGGTTTAGACTGCTGCCACCGTCCATCAGGACTCGTGAGAAGTGGTATCCGTCAATTATTGGGTTTAATACCAGGGCAGCCCATCCTGCACGCCGGACACTTGCTGAGTAATCACGATGGTCGAAAGTGATCGGTTGAGACGACCAGTGGCAGGACTCCGCTGTGATAGGCCTTCGGGCGTATTTTTCTGGGAGTGCTGTTTTGTTTCTGGCATTGATCACGTGTAACATGTTTACTATTTTGACTTCTGGTGGAAATTTCTTTTGTTCCCCAGTGTCTTCCTTGAGAGGCTCATCCTCATCTTCGCTTGGTGTATCCTCCCCCTTGTGTACGGCGTTGAGCTTGCCGGACTGCTTGAAGACCCAACATTCTCTATGGGTATGATTGGCTGGTTTGCCAGGGGTGCTATGGACCTAACATATTTGGTCCAGAATTTTGTTTAGGCTGGCCAGTTCGTCTCTGGCGCCTTTAGGGGGCGGCTTTTGCTGACCTGGACGAGAGCTTTTGAATCCGGCGTTTACTGCCGTGCTCTTTGTGCTATCTCTTTTATTCTAGCGTTTGTTATTGCTGTTGCGCCGTGATTTCCCGTTTCCATATCTAACTTCAGATGTACTAGGGTCGCTGGAGCTGCATCGGGCTAGCCAGCTGTCTTCACCCGCGCAAAAGCGTGTCATGAGGCTTGTTAATGTTGCCATTGTTCTCAGTTTTTCTTGGCCGAGGTGTCGGGCAAGCCATTCATCACGGACGCTGTGCTTAAAAGCTGCCAAGGCTTCGGCGTCCGGGCAGTCAACAATTTGGTTCTTTTTAGTAAGAAACCTGTTCCAAAGCTTTCAGGCTGACTCTTTGGGCTGTTGACTTATATGAGTCAAATCATCCGCATCCGGAGGTCGGACATAAGTCCCTTGAAAGTTTGCCCGAAAAGCGTCTTCGAGCTCTGCCCAGCTTCCAATGGAGTTTTTGGGGAGGCCTTTAAGCCAATGACGAGCTGGCCCTTTGAGTTTGAGTGGTAAGTACTTGATGGCGTGGAGATCATCTCCTCGAGCCATATGGATGTGGAGGATATAGTCCTCGATCCAGACCCTAGGGTCTGTTGTTCCGTCGTATGCCTCTATGTTTACAGGTTTGAATCCCTCTGGAATTTCATGATCTAGCACCTCATCGGTGAAACATAGGGGGTGTGCGACACCCCTGTATCTGGGTGTACCGCGTTGTTCAGATGTTTGTTGTGTTATATCGTATGCTGGGGCGCGCTTGCATGGTCCATAGATGGATCTGGTTGCGCTGTCCTTTTGGTGCAAGCCCTCACGTGAATCGCGTATTGTCTTGTGGGTGGCATTGTTTGCCGCTCTATGTTGGCCATGAGGTCGTCTATCCGGCCAGGTGGCTGTTTTGATTTTTGGTTGTGAGGGGTCTGAGGCCTCCTCATCGAATTCAGGTAGCAACTTCCGCTTTGGGTAGCTCTTGGTGGGGCGATTGTCGCTGTACTTCGCTGCTGTGTTGAGTACTTTACTCCATCTGATTTGGAGTGTGTCCTACGCAGCCTTGAGCCTTTGATGCTGCTTTTTCAGACTCCTCGCGGTGGCAACAAGCCTTTGACGGGCATTCTGCTGCTCCGGGTGCCTGTCCGGCGTTGTGTCGTCCGGACTATTATCTTTGACCGAATTGGTTTGTTTGGTTTGATTCTCCGTATTGCCGTGGTCCGGCAGTGGTTCGCCCTGCTCCAATGCTGGGTCTGTGTTATCGTTATTTCTGGCGAGGCATGATTAGGGGTGGCGCTTGCGCCGCCGTTTTGACTGCTTCTCGAGGGAATAAGCCTTCTGTGCGTCCTTCCGTTCCTCATCGTCTTCTTTTGGTGTATCCACCATGTATACGTCGTATGATGAAGTGGACGTCCAGCGCCCTGTGGGCGGTGGTTCCTCTTCGCCTCCCGCATCGTTGTCCATACTGTCGATGTCTTCGGAGTCAAAGTCGAGCATGTCAGTTGAATCATCGATAGTGGCTATTAAGTGGGTGGTGGGTGGGCGTCGAATTTCTTCGTCGTCCACATCCCAATCCTGTTGGCCATGATACGGCCTGGGCTCTCCTGACAAAGAGAGAGACCTTAGTGAATTCAGAATGTCGCCGAAGGGCGAGTGCTAAAAGGTATCCGCGGTGGTGAATTTCATGATCGGCGCCCAATCGGATTCGATTGGCAGGGGCGCGGATGGTTCGGGGTCCGAAAGAGAGTCCGACACCTTGGAGTCACGGGCTGCACGGAGATTTATGCTGGTTTTCGGCTCAATCGCCGTTGAGACTGCAACCCCTGAGGCGGTGTCTAACCACCCGTCCTCGATTGGCGCAGTTGGCTCCGAACTAAGGGTCGGAGCTGATGCGGGCGCGGCTTCTGGGGTACTGTTCGGTGGTAGAGCTAGGTCATACCCATCGCGCCAGTGCGGCGCGCCCGGATGTGGCTCGAATTCGTCGAAGATCAAGTCCCCACGGATGTTGGCCGTGTTATTCAAACTTTGAAATCTGACCTGATGGCCAGGGGCGTAGCTTTCAATTTGCTCCAGATGGCCAAGCGAATTAGCCCGTAGTGCAAAGCCGCCGAATATGAAGATCTGTCCGGGGAGAAAAGTCTCACCCTAGACCGCATCGCTATCGATGATAGTAGGAGCCATCAATCCTAACGGCGACGACATAGAGGAACTCTCAATGAAAGCACCAATGTCGGTGTCAAAACCGGTGAATCTCGGGTAGGGGGTCCCGAACTGTGTGTCTAGGCCGGATGGTAACAGGAGGCAAGGGACACGAAGTTTTACCCAGGTTCGGGCCCTCTTGATGGAGGTATAACCCTACGTCCTGCTTGATTAATATTGATGAGATGGGTGTTACAAGAGTAGATCTACCACGAGATCAGAGAGGCTAAACCCTAGAAGCTAGCCTACGGTATGATTGTATGTTGTGATTGTTCGTCCTACGGACTAAAACCCTACAGTTTATATAGACACCGGAGAGGGTTAGGGTTACACAAGGTCGGTTACAAAGGAGGAGATATCCATATACGTATTGCCTAGCTTGCCTTCTGAGGGAGTCCTGGATTAGGGGGTGTTCGGGTAGCCAGACTATACCTTTAGCCGGACTCCTGGACTATGAAGATACAAGATTGAAGACTTCATCCCGTGTCCGGATGGGACTTTCCTTGGCGTGGAAGGCAAGCTTGGCGCTGCGGATATTCAAGATCTCCTACCATTGTAACCGACTCTATGTAACCCTAACCCTATCCGATGTCTATATAAACTGGGGGGGGGGGGGTTGTAGTCCATAGGCAATCAACTCCATATACAACAATCATACCATAGGCTAGCTTCTAGGATTTAGCCTCCTTGATCTCGTGGTAGATCTACTCTTGTAGTACCCATATCATCAATATTAATCAAGAAGGACGTAGGGTTTTACCTCTACCAAGAGGGCCCGAACCTGGGTAAAACATCGTGTTCCCTGCCTCCTGTTACCATCCGGCCTAGACGCACAGTTCGGGACCCCCTACCCGAGATCCGCCGGTTTTGACACCGACATTGGTGCTTTCATTGAGAGTTCCTCTGTGTCGTCGCCTTTAGGCCCGATGGCTCCTTTGATCATCAACAACGATGCGGTCCAGGGCGAGACTTTTCTCCCCGGACAGATCTTCGTCTTCGGTGGCTTCGCTCTGCGGGCCAATTCGCTCGGCCACCTGGAGCAGATCGAAAGCTACGCCCCTGGCCATCAAGTCAGGTTTGGAAGCTTAAACTACACGGCTGACATCCGCGGAGACTTGATCTTCGACGGGTTCGAGCCACGGCCAAGCGCGCCGCACTATCTCGAGGGGCATGTTCTAGCTCTGCCTCCGGACAGTGTCCTGGAGGCCGCACACGCATCGGTTCCGACCCCTAACTCGGAGCCTATTGCGCCAATCGAGGATGAGCGGTTGGACATTACCTCGGGGGCTTCGATCTCAAAGGCGATCGAGCCGAATGCTAGCCCCGCATTCTGCATGATCCGTGACTCCGAGGATCCGGACTCCTTTCCGAACTCCGAACCCCCTGCGCCCCTGCCGATCGAATCCGATTGGGCGCCGATAATGGAGTTCACCGCCACAGACATCTTTCAGCACTCGCCTTGTGGCGATATCCTGAACTCTCTCAAGTCTCTCTCCTTATCAGGAGAGCCCTGGCCGAACTACGGTCAGTGAGGATGGGATACGGACGATGAAGAAATTCAAAGCCCACCCACCACCCACTTGGTAGCCACTGTCGACAATTTAAATGACGTGCTCAACTTCAACTCCGGAGACATCGACAACATGGATGACGATGCAGGAGATACCGACGAACCAACGCCCATAGGGCATTGGACAGCCACCTCATCTCACGATGTGTACATGGTGGAT
This sequence comes from Triticum urartu, assembly GCF_003073215.2. Taxonomy (NCBI): domain Eukaryota; kingdom Viridiplantae; phylum Streptophyta; class Magnoliopsida; order Poales; family Poaceae; genus Triticum; species Triticum urartu. The sequence continues at coordinate 209,863,564 of NC_053026.1, read as the reverse complement.
ACCCCTAAAGGAAGCGACAACGAGGAAAAAGGGGATGGGACGGGAGATCGACCCCCCGAAAAACAATCAAAGCGTCGGCGTAAACGCCGACCCAAGCCCCGCCTCGACAAAAACCCAGCCATAGAGCAGGACGAGCTGGTAGACGATGAGCAGGCCTTAGAGCAACCGTCCGAACAGGGCAACACGGATAGAGAAACCGAACATCCCGCCTCCGGCGAAAACGACATTCCGGACGACCTCACGCCGGATAAACCTATGGAGCAGAAGAATCTCCACGAGAGGCTCGTTGCAACTGCACGCAGCCTAAAAAAGTAGAAGCGGAAGCTAAAAACAGCAGAAGATGCACTCCGGATTAGATGGAGCAAAGTAATCAATACCGCAGATAAATACGGCGACAGTCGCCGCACTAAAAGCTATCCGAAAAGAAAGCTACTGCCTGAATTCGATGAAGTGGCCCAAGAGCCCTCGCATTCAAAAAATGAGAAAGCCACACGGTCGGATAGACGACCCCATAAAGCGGCAAGCAGCGCTGCACCTAAATCGGCATGCGACCCACTTAAGGATTCGCATCATGGCCCAGTCAGGTCCATTTATGGGCCAAGAAAGCAAGCTCTCGTAAGCAACGCTATGAAGCCATCATCAGAATCCGGCACACCCAAATACAGAGGTGCCGCACACCCCCTATGTTTCACCGATGAGGTCCTGGACTATGAATTTCCAAAGGGATTCAAACCCGTAAACATAGAGGCATACGATGGAACAACAGACCTTGGAGTTTGGATCGAGGATTATTTCCTCCACATACACATGGCTAGAGGAGATGATCTCCACGCCATAAAATATTTACCCCTTAAGCTTAAAGGGCCAGCCCGGCATTAGCTTAAAAGCCTTCCCGAAAACACAATTGGAAGCTGGGAAGAGCTCGAGGATGCTTTCCGAGCAAACTTTCAAGGGACCTATTTCCGCCCTCCGGATGCAGACGATCTTAGTCACATAACTCAACAACCCGGAGAATCAGCTCGGCAGTTCTGGAATAGATTCCTCACTAAAAAGAATCAGATAGTCGACTGTCCGGACGCCAAAGCCTTAGCAGCTTTCAGGCATAACGTCCGAGAAGAATGGCTCGCCAGATACCTCGGCCAAGAAAAGCCAAGAACAATGGCCGCACTAACAAGCCTCATGACCCGCTTTTGTGCAGGGGAGGATAGCTGGTTGGCAAGGTGCAGCCCCAGCGATCCAAGTACATCCGAAACTAGGGATGGAAACGGAAAACCACGACGCAACAAGGACCGTCACCGGACTAAGGACAAAAGTCCAAAGAGCATCACAGTCAATGCCGGATTCAAGGGCTCATGACAAAATCAGGCAAAATCGCCCCCACAGGATAACAGGGACGATCCATCCAACCTAAATAAAATCCTGGACATGATATGTCAGATACACAGTACTCCCGGGAAGCCTGCTAACCATACCCATAGAGACTGTTGGGTTTTCAAACAATCCGGCAGACTCAATGCCGAACACAAGGGGCTCGACACACCAAGCGAAGACGAGGACGAACCCCAAAAGCAGAGCACCAGGAAACAAAAGAACTTCCCACAAGAAGTAAAAACAGTGAACTCACTTCACATAACAAAACGTGCGGCGCCCGTAAAGGTACGCACCACACGGCCCATCCCGAAAGGGTCCTCCCACTGGTTGTCAAAACCGATCATCTTCGATCAGCTAGATTATTCTAGAAATATCAAGAATGTAGGCTGGACCGCCTTGATACTCGATCCAATAATTGGCGGGCTCCAGTTCTCAAATGTCCTTATGGATGGCGGCAGTGGACTAAACCTGATATATCAGGATACAATCCAGCACATGGGGATAAACCCAGCAAGAATCCGCCGCAGCAAAACCTCCTTTCAAGGGGTAATACCTGGTCCGGACACCCATTGTATGGGTTTTCTCCGGCTCGAAGTCATATTCGGCTCTGCCGATAACTTCCGCCATGAAAAGCTGACCTTCCATATCGTCCCGTTCTCAAGTCACTATCAAGCACTACTGGGACGCGAAGCTTTCGCTCGCTTTAACGCAATACCGCATTATGCATCTCTTACGCTTAAGATGCCCGGTCCACAAGGCATCATCTCTTTGAAGGGGAAGCACTAAAGTGCGCCTCCCCAAGCGGAGGACTGTGCGGCCGCTTTGACAGCCCCACAGCAAAATGGCCTCACTGGCCAAAAAACTTCGAAATAGGTCATTCAAGACCACGAACGCGGATAGAGGAGTTCAGTGCAAAATCATCATTGATGCAGGCCTAGAAGCCATATACCCCCGCACTAGGGGCTCCACGCATAAGAGACAATAAAGCTCAATCTTATATATTTCACTTTATACTTTGTTTATTTTAAACTTTTTCGGCACGACCCGTTTTCAACTCAGTTCCTCTCTTTTACAGATGAACGTCGTGCGACGCCCGTCCAGGATACGGCACAACAGAGACACAGGCGTAGACGTGCAGTAGGGACCCGTCCTAAAGGATTCTTTTTAGATTAAGACCTTGCGTAAACCTTTTTTACTGTCTCTTGTTGCTAGACATCCCCTGGTTTTTTCTGATATAACCAAGGAGGAGGCTGGCGTCTTGGCATGTGGCCACGTCAGAATTTTTCCACGTACCTGGACACTAGGGGCTTTCTTTTTTAATAAAGAGTGTTGTTTCGCCCGCACACATAAAGACCGAACACCTTAGGGAGTGTTCGGCATCGCGAGTTTTGGCATTATATGCATCAGCTCCGAATCATGTCTTTGGTTAAATGTTGGGTTGCCCGGCTCCTGAGTTCGGCTACCTTACGTTCCGCTCTATCGGCTAAGGTAGCACCAGGAGAACTACTGCGACTGTGCCCCGGTTCGGCCGGGCGAGCACCTTAGTAGAGAAAGCCGAAAACTGACTGTCATGATGTAGCGTGAGACTGGTCAGCCACTCGAAGACCTATCGGAATCTATCGGATTCCTCCGGTTTAACGAAGGGCCGCTTCCTGGTCAGGCACATACGTGCCCCGAATTCGGACGAGCGCAGTTGCCACCAAGGGGCTACCTAGATAGTCTCACTGTCAAACTCCTATGGCTAAGTGAAAGTGTTAAAGCATTATAGTCCAGTTGCCTGGCCCGCTGCGCTATCACCTCCTTTGTAGGACCAAGACGTTGGGTTAAGTGTGAAAATGCGTCTTCTGCGAGCACCCCCACACTATGTGCGTGGGGGCTGAAGCCAACAACTGCCATCTTTCAGATTTTGTATATATGTATATATATCTTAAAACGGCCGCACAGGAGGTGTTCCCAATACTTGGAGGCACAAGTATAAAAATGCCACTACAGTTTATCAAAATATTACTTTATAATTACATATGCTATCATAACATAGCATCTTTCGGGCACTGCGTCTCTATTACACGAGCGCCCTCAAGAACTTCCTGAAAATAGTGCTCGGAGGGTACTCGGCTTTTGTCCGAATCTCGGGACGCAACAACGGTGGTCTCCATCGCTGCCCAGTATGTCTTAACATGGGCAAGAGCCATCCTAGCGCCCTCTATGCATGCTGACCTCTTCATTGCATTTATACGTGGCACCGCATCAAGGAATTGGTGCACTAAGCTGAAATAACTCTTCAGCTCCGATCTCCCCGGCCACAGGTGACCCATGACGTACTTCATGGCGAGTCCAGACAACCTATTTAGTTCGGCCCATTGAGCCAAACGATCATCCACTGCCAGTGGACGCTCTGGATTGTGAAACTGCAACCAGAAAAGCTTTTCCACTTCGCGATCTTTCTGATCTCAAAAGTGTTCGGTCGCATCAGCAGCACTCGCTGCCAAGTCTAGATATGTATCCTCCACACTCCACATCCGGTCCAACGGAGCAAACTTCGGATCGCAAAATTTCCTTCGTAGCATAAAGGGCTTTCCAGCCGCAATCTGTTCGGCCTGACGCAGCTCCTCCTTGGCATTGGCAACGGCCTTCTCTAAGTCCGTCTGTTTTGCCTGGTCTTCCTTTTCAAGAGCTCTGCAATGGTCCGTCGCGCTTTTTAACTTTTCGGCCATCTCGGCCATCTCTTCCTTGCTTCGGCAATGAGCAGCCTGTTCGGCTCTCAGCTCTTCAAGGGCTTTCCTGGTGGCTGCATCACTTTTGCTGGCTTGTTCTTTAGCTCGGGCAAGTTCTGCCCTTAGACTCTCCACGGCGGCTGCACCATCTGCGTCAAGCACACACATCGTAAGACACTGGCATAAAACTGTTCTTACCTGATGCCGCCCGAGGAATTACATACCTTGAGCCTCATCAAGCCGCTTATTGACAAGCGTGATGTCAGCATCTGCCACGTCCAGTTGCCGCGTTAGTTCGGCAGAATCGTCAGTTGGGCTTGATTCCGGACACCCTGCTGCCTACATTCAAAGGCAACATCTTAGACCTGGGATTATGATCCTCCGTGTGCCGTCATTTCTTGACGAAGCACAGAGTCTCAGGGGCTACTATCTACACAGGGCGCATCTTATTCATGCGCAACTGACAAAAGTATACATTATCTAATGTACCTCGAAACCCGTCAGTAAACTTTTGACGGCCTCATACAATCTGCTCTCTGCGGATGAAATCCTTTCAATCACCGTGCCCATCAATGCGCGGTGCTCCTCTGAGATAGAAGCTCGCCCCAGCAGAATCTTTAGCTCCTCCGGCCGAGCACCAGACGGTGCCGGGCTCGTCCCATGACCTCTTTCGAAGGCCGGACATGGAGAACCTCGGGGGGCCGCATAGCTACCTTCCGCCCCTGCCGGATTCGGAGAAACCCTCCATGACGACACCTCAGGGTCGCCCGCCTCGCTAGGCGGCACGGCAGGGGGAGGCGTCCCGCTCTCCATCATCTCCGGAAGGAGATCCCCCAAAGACGAGCTCTGCTGAGAAGGGCTGAGGTCCGAGCTACAAGGTAAAGGTTTGGTTAATCTTTTCAGATATAAATCAAGGATTTCCCTCATCCCTCAAAAGGAAAATCTTTCTCCACTTACGGCTCGCTGGAGGGCTGATCCCCTTGAGGGCGTAGTCCGGCCGAGGAACTCCCCGGCGTCGGACCCTCTGACGAGGATTTTCTCCCCCGCTTCGAGGCCATGGTTTCCGGGTTGTCAGAGGCAGCTCTCTTCTTCCCCTTAGGAGAGGAATTGTCGGTTCCTCCCTTCGGAGCAGCCTCCTTCGAGGAGGCCATAGCTTCCTTGTCCTCCCCCTCCAAAGGCATTATCTCCAGCATCCTGACCAGCACGGGATCCGACCTGATTTCAGGAAGGGGAGCCTGACACCTGATCAGCTTCACCTTCGCTATCCACTCCTGTTTAAAAGGACAGCTCTTTTAGGGGCAAGTTTATGACAATTATACGGATAGAAGGTCCGGGCACAAGGTTGCTTACTTGAGTATTTGGGCGATTGCAGCTTAGGCCCGCGTCCTCGGTTAAATCCGGACACATCTCTTGTGATCCAAAGAACAGTCTATACATCTCCGCGGGCGTTGCGCCCATAAAGTTCTGGAGAGCTCGCGGTCCCTCTGGATTAAACTCCCACAGGCGAAGGGGGTGACGTTTGCCGGGTAATATTCGACGAATCAGCATGACCTGCGTCACCTTGACCAAGCTGAGGTCTCCTTCCAAGAGATCCTTAATTCGGCCCTGTAACAAGGGCACGTCTTTGGGCAAACCCCAATCTAACCCTCTATTAACCCATGACGCTAGCCGTGGTGGGGGACCCGAGCGAAAGGCAGGAAGCACCACCCACTTGGCGCTCCGGGGAGCGGTGATATAAAACCACTCTCGTTGCCACAAGCCCAGCTCCTCTTGAAAAGAGTCCTCGGGCCATGGAGCATCAACATTTTTTCTTATAACAGTGCCGCCGCACTCTGCGTGCCGTCCCTTGATCATCTTCGGCTCCACTTTGAAAGTCTTGAGCCATAATCCGAAGTGAGGGGTAACACGGAGGAACGCTTCGCATACAATGATAAACGAGGAGATATGGAGGATGGACTTCGGAGCTAAGTCGTGGAATTCCAGCCCGTAATAAAACAGCAGTCCCCTCACAAAGGGATCCATCGGGAAGCCTAACCCCCGAAGGAAGTGAGACACGAACACTATGCTCTCACCAGGCTGGGGACTGGGGATAGCCTGCCTTTGAGCAGGCAACCTGTGCGGAATTTCGGCGGTCAAGAATTTAGCCTCTCTCAACTTTAGCACGTCCTCCTCCGTGACGGAGGAGGGCATCCATCGGCCTTGAAGGTCAGAACCGGACATTGTCGAAGGTCTGAGGCGCCCGGAATCTGGAGCCTAGGGTGTTGGAACTCGAGGCGACAGGCGAACTTGTTTTGGGATTGGAGAAAAGGAGTAAGGCCCTGGTCTCTTTATAAGAGGTTGAATACCAGGAGCCCTCCCCGTAACCGTTTGGGACTCGCCTTTAATCGAGAAAACATGCTAACGGGCACGATTGGGTTACCCACGTCCGTATTGATGAGAATCCTGTAAAAGGGGGGCACACGATCTCTGCTTTGACAAGACGTGCCAAGGAAACCGCCTCGCAAAACACGCAGAGGTGGAAAAATGAAAACGATTCGAGTAAAGTACTTGGCTGTAGTGTGATGACGCACTGCGGAATACGTCAGCAGATTTGATTTGTGTTAATATTATTCTCTCTATGGCAATATGTGGAAGCTTATTTTGCAGAGCCGGACACTACTCTTGGTGTTTACAATCTTCTATGAAGGACTTGGAGGAGGAACCCGCCTTGCAATGCCAAAGACAATTTGCGTGCCGGACTCGTCGTCATTGAAGCCTGGTTCAGGGGCTAATGAGGGAGTCCTGGATTAGGGGGTGTTCCGGTAGCCGGACTATACCTTCAGCCGGACTACTGGACTATGAAGATACAAGATTGAAGACTTCGTCCCGTGTCCGGATGGGACTTTCCTTGGCGTGGAAGGCAAGCTTGGCGCTGCGGATATTCAAGATCTCCTACCATTGTAACGGACTCTATGTAACCCTAACCCTATCCGGTGCCTATATAAAATGGGGGGTTGTAGTCCGTAGGCAATCAACTCCATATACAACAATCATACCATAGGCTAGCTTCTAGGGTTTAGCCTCCTTGATCTCGTGGTAGATCTACTCTTGTACTACCCATATTATCAATATTAATCAAGCAGGACGTAGGGTTTTACCTCCATCAAGAGGGCCCGAACCTGGGTAAAACATCGTGTTCCCTGCCTCCTATTACCATCCGGCCTAGATGCACAGTTCGGGACCCCCTACCCGAGATCCGCCGGTTTTGACACCGACACCTTCCACGCCAAGTAGAGTCCCATCCAGACACGAGACGAAGTCTTCAATCTTGTATCTTCATAGTCTAACAGTCCGGCAATGGAGATAGTCCGGCTGTCCGGAGACCCCCTAATCTAGGACTCCCTCACCCCCTGATGCCCATCTTCTGGTATAAGGTGTCTTTTGCCCTGGAAAAAATCTGAAGGAAGCTTTCTGGACGAAGCGCCGCCGTCTCGAGGTGGAACCTTGGCGAAACTAATCTAGGGCTCCGACGGAGCTGTTCTGCCGGGGAAACATCCCTCAGAGAGGGGGAAATCGTCACCATCGTCATCACCATCGATCCTCTCATCGGGAGGGGGTCCATCTCCATCAACATCTTCGCCAGCACCATCTCCTCTCAAAACCTAGTTCATCTCTTGTATCCGATCTTTGTCTCAAAACCTCAGATTGGTACATGTGGGTTGCTAGTAGTGTTGATTACTCCTTGTAGTTGATGCTAGTTGGTTTATTTGGTGGAAGATTATATGTTCAGATCCTTTATGCACATTAATAACCCTCTGATTATGAACATGAATATGATATTTGAGTAGTTACGTTTGTTCCTGAGGACATGGGAGAAGTCTTGTTATAAGTAGTCATGTGAATTTGGTATTCGTTCGATATTTTGATGAGATGTATGTTGTCTTTCCTTTAGTGGTGTTATGTGAACGTCGACTACATGGCACTTCACCATTGTTTGGGCCTAGGGGAAGGCATTGGGAAGTAATAAGTAGATGATGGGTTGCTAGAGTGACAGAAGCTTAAACCCTAGTTTATACGTTGCTTCGTAAGGGGCTGATTTGGATCCATATGTTTCATGCTATGGTTAGGTTTACCTTAATTGTTCTTTCGTAGTTGAGGATGCTTGCGAGGAGGGTTAATCATAAGTGGGATGCTTGTGCAAGGAAGGGCAGTACCCAAGCACTGGTCCACCCACATATCTAATTATCAAAGTAACGAATGTGAATCATATGAGCATGATGAAAACTAGCTTGACAATAATTCCCATGTGTCCTCGGGAGCGCTTTCCTGTATATAAGAGTTTGTCCAGGCTTGTCCTTTGCTACAAAAATGATTGGGCCACCTTGCTGCACCTTGTTTATGTCGGATTTCGGGTTCCGATAGACCCTTGAGGTTCGAACACTGGGGTGCACGCGGAGATTTCACCTCCTACCTACCTGCACCCCTCCGCCTTGCTAGGATCTAAACTAAGGAAAGAACAACACAAGAGACACAAGGTTTATACTGGTTCGGGCCACCGTTGTGGTGTAATACCCTACTCCAGTGTGTGGTGTAGTGGATTGCCTCTTGGGCTGATGATGATGAACAATACAAGGAAGAACAGCCTTGCGAGGGTCTGCTCTTGGCTGGGGTGATGAACTGCTGGGAGGAGTTCAGTCACCTTTCTCTCTCTCTCTCTCTGATCCTTTCTTCTTCTCTCCTCCTATCTCCTTCCCCCCTTGCTCTGTGGGTGGCTGGTCCTATTTATAGAGGCCATGGTCCTCTTCCCAAATATCGAGCGGGAAGGGAGCCAACAATGGCGGGCTAATTTGAAGGGGGACAACTAGTACTAGATACCCTGACAAAAGTAGTCTTCGCCTGCACAAAGCTCAGGTGATGTCGCCGTCTTGGGCTCCATGGTGACCTCCGTCTCGTAGTCCTCATGGTCTTCGTCTCGTTGCACCGAAATGGCAACCTTTGCCTGATGCCTCGGTACTCCGTGGCTGCGCTTGCCCCCTTTGCACCAAAGAGGAAAGGAGGACACTGCGCGGGCTGGCACCCGCCTGGCGCCTTCGGTCGTCATGGCTTGCATCACGGGCACCTCGTGAGGTACCCCGCCTTGATCTCTCCGCCTCCTCGTGAGCCAGCCTGACGAGGCCGTGCCTGAGGAAGCTCCGCGTCGTCCGCCCCGCGAGGCCTGGCCCCTCGCGAGGGTCTTGGGTTTGTGTTGGTGAAGATGGGCCGCGCTGGGCCCCCCTTTGAGCCACGCCGTAGGCCGCAGGCAGGCAAGTGTGGGGACCCCCGTTCCCAGAACGCCGACAGTAGCCCCCGGGCCCAAGGTGCGCCCGGACTTGGCCGTGCAGGGAGGCGGAAGGGCAAGAGCGAAGCGCCGCGGGCCCTAACAGCCTGCGGCCTTGGGCGCCGCGTGGCGGTTGATGGGACGTGGGCGTCTCCACTTCCCCATGGCGCCTCGGCAACTGCACGGATTTGACAAGTCCCTGCATGCAAAGCGGGTCATAATTACCTGCGATCGTGGGGGCCGTTGGTTGGCCATCGCCAGCTATAAGTATGGATCGGCGCGCGCCCTTCCAGTTCATCCCCCCTTGCTTCTCCTTTTTCTTCATGGCCCCGTCGAGGAGGTTCTCGGTCGCAGAGAAGGGGAAGGCTCGCCAGGTTGAGCCCGCCTCTCCCCCGCCCAAGCGCGGCCGAGGGCGCCCTCGCAAACATCCTGTGGCCACCACGGTAGCTCCCCGCAGCCGTGGAGGCGATCTTCAGCACAGCGACGGGCGGATTGCTACGGCCGGGGGGCGCGCTCCGGCTGCGCGTCCCCCTAGGCCGCGCTTTCGCGCTGCTGAAGTGTTGCCAGAGTTTGTCGTGTGGTCAGCGGAGCCGACTAGCACCCGGCTTCCACTTCCTCGCTTCCTCCTTGGCAAGCTCCCGGCCGGCGCCCCGGGCGACCTCTGGCTCCAGGCCGACGGCTGCTGCAGCCGGGCCTCATGGGTCTCACTGGAGGTCTCCGCGGCCGGGAGCCTGTCCCTGGCCCATGGTTGGCAGACGTTTGCCCGCACGCGTGGCCTGAGCCTTCGGTGCACCCTACACTTCAAGTTCGACGGCGATGCCACCCTCTACGTGAGGGTGTTTGGGGAAGATGGTCGCCGCGCAGGGTGTTGCCCCGAGGGTGACGACCGCGGCTAGGAACCCAGCTCCGGTGATGATGGAGAGGGCAGCGCTCGCGCGGCTAGCGGCGCTCAGGGTTCCTCAAGCTTCTCCGGTTCTTCTTCAGGTGGCGACTCTTTTAGCGGCGGCCGCGGTCAGCCCCCATGCCGTCGTATCTTCTTGGGAGGTGGTAACGTGTCCGCCCGCCGTCGCGCCCTGGTCAAGCGCGAGAGGGAGTCCGCCTGAGCTCCAGAGGCAGCTCGGGCCTTCCCTGCGGGCCGGTGTGAAGCGAGCTGCACCAGATTTGTCCTTTCTTTTCCTTTTTCCTGCATAACAAAGACAATAGTGTGGAGCCCCGTGGGGGCGTGTTTGGGTTATTGCTATTAATCATCGTTTTGCTTTCGTTATCGTACCTTCCGGCTACGTGCTCGCGCATGGACAGTTCCCGGCCCCGGCCGTGGGGGGCGACCGACCCAGGCCCTTCGTTTGTGTCGTGGTGCCCGTGGGGCACGGACTGGAGGGGTGCTCCTGTAATGGGCCCAGGTCGCGAACCCTTTGAATGACTAGGATAGGAACACTCGTGAGGGCACTCGGCTGCCCCCCTCGCGAGGCCTTGCACAAGAGAAATCGAGGCAGGAGAGCGAAAAGTCGAAGAACCACAAGCCAAAGACGACAACAATTTCAATAAAACTTCGAATGAGAAGGAACAAGCCAACTGCGGAAAGCAAATGAAAAGCCGCGTCCGGCACCTAATCTAGTCTTCGACGTCTTCTCACCAGCGCGGAGCTAAGTGCTGCCACTGGGCGTGGGAGGGAGCCCCAGGGCCTGAGGCCGGCGCTCCTGAGACTCCAGGGCGTGTACAGCCCCAACTCATTATTACGTGAGAGTGTCACGGGCGGCGAGCTTCACAGTCGTTGGCCTTCTTCACAGGCTCCGGGCCTTTTCCAAAACGCGATAGCTTCACAGGCATTCACCTTCTTCAAAGGCTCCGGGCCTTTTCCGAAACGCGATAGCTTCATAGGCATTCGCCTTCTTCACAGGCTCCGGGCCTTTTCCGAAACGCGATAGCTTCATAGGCATTCGCCTTCTTCACAGGCTCCGGGCCTTTTCCGAAATGCGATAGCTTCACAGGCATTCGCCTTCTTCACAGGCTCTGGGCCTTTTCCAAAACGCGATAGCTTCATAGGCATTCGCCTTCTTCACAGGCTCTGGGCCTTTTCCAAAACGCGATAGCTTCACAGGCATTCGCCTTCTTCACAGGCTCCGGGCCTTTTCCGAAACGCGATAGCTTCACAGGCATTCGCCTTCTTCACAGACTCTGGGCCTTTTTAGGGGTAGAACCTCCGGAGGTGCTGGATGTTCCATGCGTTCTGGACTGGCACCCCCTCCTGAGTCTCCAAGCGCGCGGAGCCGGGCCTGGAAACATGAACAACTTTGAACGGGCCCTCCCACATGGGAGAGAGCTTGTGCAGCCCCTCCCTGGAGAGAACCCGCCTGAGCACGAGGTCTCCTACCTCGAGAGTTCTGGGGCGGATGTTGCAGCAGTGATATCGCCACAGTGCTTGCTGGTACCTTGTCGCTCGTAGCGCGGCTTCTCAGCGACATTCCTCCCCCAGCACAAGGTCCATCCCCTGCATGGCGTCCTGCTGCACCTCGTCGAACGCCAGGACCCAGGCGGAGCGACGTCTGACCTCGTGAGAGAGGACTGCTTCGGCTCCGTAGACCAGGAAGAACGGGGTCTCTCCAGTCGGCCTGGTCGCGGTTGTGCGGATGGACCACAACACGGACTGAAGCTCGTCGTACCAACCTCTGCCGCAGGCCTCCAGCTTCTTCTTGAACGTCCTGGTCTTGAGGCCCCTCAGGACCTCCGCGTTGGCTCGCTCGGCCTGGCCGTTGCTTCGGGGGTGCGCCACCGAAGCGTAGCATATCTGCGTTCCAAGGTTAGCACAATATGTTTTGAAGAGGTTACTGGTGAACTGCGAACCGTTGTCCGTGATGATGCGATTCGGCACCCCGAACCGGCTCACGATGCCCTTGATGAACTTGACCGTGGAACCCGCGGGAATGGTGCGGACAGCCTCTACTTCAGCCCACTTGGTGAACTTGTCCACGACGACGTAGAGGTAGCGGTAGCCCCCGGGCGCCCGAGGAAACGGGCCCAAGATGTCCAGCCCCCAGACTGCGAATGGCCACGAAAGGGGTATAGTCTGCAAGCCTCCTGCTGGCTGATGGATCTGCTTGGCGTGGAACTGGCAGGCCTCACAAGCTTTCACTAGTTCGACGGCGTCATTGAGCGCGGTGGGCCAATAAAACCCACTGCGGAACACCTTGCCAATGAGGGTCCGTGATGATGAATGATGTCCACAGTCTCCGCCGTGTATATCTTCCAGCAGTTCCTGCCCTTGCTCCCTGGAGATGCAGCGCAGGGATACATCGTTTGGCCGCTTCCGGTAGAGCTCTCCATCCTTGATGCAGTATGCCGTGGCCTGGCGTGCCACTCGCTCAGCTTCCTCCTCCTTCTCCGGCAGGGTCCCTTGCGTTAGATAACTCTGGAGCTCCGTGATCCAACATCCCTCCTGAGGTTCCATCGTCAGGAGCAGGCGTGCTCCTGAGGCCGGGCCACAGGCCGGAGCCCCTGAGGCAGGTGGCTGAGGGAGCTCCTCCTGGGGCTGAGCCGTGTTCGATAATGACGGCAGGGCTAAGGGCTTGAAGAGCCGCTCCTTGAAAACGCCAGGCTCCTGAGGTAACCGCCTGGACGCCCGTTTGGCGATGTCGTCGGCCTCCTGGTTGGTGCCACGAGGCACATGCTGCAACTCCAACCCCCCGAACTGCTTCTCCATCCTGCAGACCTCCGCTAGGTAGGCTTCCATGTGCTCATCCTTCGGCTCGTACACCTTGTTGGAGAAATTGACAAGGAGCTGCGAATCGCCCTTGATGGTGAGGCGTTTCACCCCCAGGGCAGCCGCGGCCTTCAAGCCCGCTATTAAACCTTCATACTCCGCTATGTTGTTGGAGACCTTCTCACCTTGCTCGAAACAGAGCTGCACGGCGTAATAGAGCTTGTCCTAAGTGGGCGATATAAGCACCGCCCCAGCCCCAGCGCCATGCCTGGAGAACGCCCCATCGAAGTACATGACCCAGCCTTCTGGCGCCTCGCTTCCCGGGGACAGGGACCGATCCTTGTCGGCCTTGAGGCCTGGCGCCTCTGTCCATTCTGCCACAAAATCCGCCAACGCTGCTCCCTTGATGACTCTGGTCATGCTGAATTCGAGCTGAAACGCTTGTAGTTCTATGTTCCACTCAGCGACCCTTCTAGCTGAATTAGGGCTCCTGAGCACTCTTTCCAGGGGGTATGACGAGACGACCTTGATGGGGTGACCCTGAAAATAGTGCCGCAGCTTGCGCGAGGCCACCAGTAGCGCGAGGAGGAGTTTCTGAGGCATGGGGTACCGCGCCCTTGCATCCCGCAACACCATGCTGAGGAAGTACACTGGGTACTCAACGAGGTGGAGTGCGTCAGTGCTGGTGGCTCCCTTCGGAGACCATGGCGCCTCTTGAGGCAATGAGGCCTCCTGAGACTGGCCATCTGGGAGAGGGGCCTCTTCCGCCTCCGGTGCGCCCCTCTGCGGCGGCTGATCCTCCTCAGCCGTGGTGGCAGTTTCTATGGGCCTTCCTTGTCCCTGTTCTACCTTGGCCCGGGCTGCTGCCACAGTTTTGATTCGGCGCTCCTCTTTGACTGCCACCAAGGCCGCGCTGGCGGAGTAGGGAGTGGCAGCGAGGTAAAGCACCAGGGGCTCTTGAGGGCGCGGAGCCACCATGACCGGTGGGCTGGTCAGGTACCTCTTGAGATCCTGGAACGCCTTGTCGGCCTCTTCAGTCCACTCGAAGGGCCCCTTTTTCTTCATTAGCTGGAAGAAGGGCAGCGCTCATTCCCCCAACCTAGAGATGAAGCGCCCTAGCGCGGTCACGCGCCCCGTGAGCTTCTGCATTTCCCTGAGGGTCTTTGGCGGGCTCATGTCTTCCACCGCCTTGACCTTCTCTGGGTTAGCCTCGATGCCTCGGTGGGACACGAGGAAACCCAAGAGCTTGCCTGAGGGGACTCCGAACAGACACTTCTCTGGGTTGAGCCGTAGGTTCACTGTGTTGAGGCTCGCGAAGGTTTCCTCCAGGTCTTGTATCAAGGTCCTGGCCTCCCGAGACTTTACCACAATGTCATCGACGCAAGCTTCAACATTCTTCCCGAGCTGCAGGCCCAAGGTGATGTGCATCAACCGCTGAAAGGTCGCCCCTGCGTTACGCAGCCCGAATGGCATGCATGTGTAGCAGTACACCCCACACGGGGTTAGGAGGGCTGTCTTCTCGATGTCTTCTACCGCCATCTTGATCTGGTGATACCCAGAGAAGGCATCCAAGAAGCATAACAGGTCGCATTCCGCAGTGGAATCGACGATCTGGTCGATGCGGGGGAGCGGGAACGGATCTTGCGGGCATGCTTTGTTGAGGTTGGTGAAGTCGACACACATGCGCTCCTTCCCTCCCTTCTTTGGCACAACGACAGGGTTGGCCAACCAATCCGGGTATCGGACCTCGCGAATGACCCCAGCGGCTTCTAATTTGCGGGTCTCTTGGACGATGAAGGCCTGCTTTTCTGTGGACTGCCGCCTGGCCTTCTGCTTCATAGGGCGCACGTTGGGGCACACGTTGAGGTGATGCTCGATTACACTCCTAGGGATCCCTGCCAACTGGTCAGGCTCCCAAGCGAATACCTTCTTGTTTGCGCGCAGGAACCCGTCCAGGGCCTCCTCCTGCTCGGATTTGAGGTGGGCGCCTATGGTGAAAGTGGCGTTGGTGGACCCGTCCTCATCGACGGGTATCTGCTTGGTTTCTGCCTTGTCTTGGGTGAACAACTGTTTCTTCTTGGCGGGTGCAACCCCCTTGGGCTCGGGGGTCTCCAAGTCGGCGGGCTGTGCCGACGCCGCCGTCTTGAAGGCGAGCTTGAGCACCCGCAGCGCGTCCCCGGTGTCCCTGTGCACAGTGAGGACACCGCTGCTCCCGGGCATCTTCATGAGGTTGTACACCGGGTGCGTCGCAGCCATGAACTGGGCCAGCGCTGGGTAGCCGAGGATGGCGTTGTAGGGGACGCCGATGGGGGCGATGTCGAAGTCGACCAGCTCCGTGCGGAAGTTGTCGTAGGTGCCGAAGGTTACTGGGAGCCGGATCTGTCCCAAGGACCTGGACGACTCGCCCCCAACGCCTGAGAAGGGCCGGCTGGGTTGCAGCCGTTCTAGGGGTATGCAGAGGAGGTTGAAGGCCTCGACCGAGAGCATGCTGAGGCCCGCGCCGCCATCAATGAGGGTTCTGGTGACGGCCACCTGGCAGATGGTGGGGGTGCACAGCATGGGGAGCGCACCCGAGCAGGCCGAGTTGGAGGGGTGATCCTCCGAGCTGAAGGTCAGGCCGGTCTCGGGCGCCGCCCGGTCCAGGGGAGCCCCCTGCCGCGTGGAAGCGGCGCTGACCCGGCGGATGAACGGCTGGACGTGGTGACTTGTAGGCGGCGCCTGCGAGCCGCCCAAGAGGGCCGCGACGACCGGGGGTGTTGGTGCAGCACGATGGGCGGGGAAGAGGTTGCGGGGCTCTTCCCGAGAAGCCATAGAGGCTGCCGGCGGGTGGAGCAGCCATGTGCGCGGGGCGCCGGTGAGGGCCATGGGGAGCCAGTTGGCCATGACCCTATCGTCACCTCCGGCTTCGAGGAGGGCCTCCTCGCTCGCCAGCAAGAAGGCCATCGGATCTGTCGTGCCGCCGTAGCGCGGCGGCGTCGTTAGCTTGAGCTTGTCCGGCCACCGTGCCCGTTACCGGGCTGGGGCCAGGGCTCGGAGCCCCCTGGCCCCCGCGCTGGCGCCGGCGGCCGGAGCGGGCGACGCGCTACCCATCGCGAGGCGGGCCGTGGCGGTGGCGGAAGAGAAAACTCCGGTGCACCCCTACCTGGCGCGCCAAATGTCGGATTTCGGGTTCCGGCAGACCCTTGAGGTTCGAACACTCGGGTGCGCACGGAGATTTCGCCTCCTACCTACCTGCACCCCTCCACCTTGCTAGGATCTAAACTAAGGAAAGAACAACACAAGAGACACAGGGTTTATACTGGTTCGGGCCACCGTTGTGGTGTAATACCCTGACAAAAGTAGTCTTCGCCTGCGCAAAGCTCAGGTGATGACGCCGTCTTGGGCTCCACGGTGACCTCCATCTCGTAGTCCTCTGGTCTTGGTCTCGTTGCACCGAAATGGCAACCTTTGCCTGATGCCTCGGTACTCCGTGGCTGCGCTTGCCCCCTTTGCACCAAAGAGGAAAGGAGGACACTGCGCGGGCTGGCACCCGCCTGGCGCCTTCGGTCGTCATGGCTTGCGTCACGGGCACCTCGTGAGGTACCCCGCCTTGATCTCTCCGCCTCCTCGTGAGCCAGCCTGACGAGGCCGTGCCTGAGGAAGCTCCGCGTCGTCCGTCCCGCGAGACCTGGCCCCTCGCGAGGGTCTTGGGTTTGTGTTGGTGAAGATGGGCCGCAATGGGCCCCCCTTTGAGCCACGCCGCAGGCCGCAGGCAGGCAAGTCTGGGGACCCCCGTTCCCAGAACGCCGACAGTTTACTTTTGTTACTTGTTACCCGTTACGGATTACCTTATCACAAAACTATCTATTACCGATAATTTCAGTGCTTGTAGAGAATACCTTACTGAAAACTACTTGTCATTTCCTTCTTCTCCTCATTGGGTTCAACACTCTTACTTATTGAAAGGACTACGATAGATCCCCTATACTTATGGGTCATCATATATACATCGTCAAAATATGTACATTATAAGAGCCGGTGGCTCAAGTATAGTAAGGCCGAAGATGAGAGATGTTCCACGTCCAACGGGTCTCCTCCTCCGATGTGTGTGAGTCCTTGTGGTCTCGAACATCAATAAGATAGTATGACCTATTGTTCAGATTCTTGCTGACCACAAAAGGCCCTTCCCAAGGTGGGGATAGTTTATCTATATCAGTCTGATCCTGGATAAGCCGGAGCACCAAGTCGCCTTCTTGAAAGGTTCTGGTTTTAACCCGGGGGCTATGATAACGGCGTAGGCCTTGCTGGTAAATCGCCGAACGAGCCGCCGCAAGGTCACGCTCCTCATCCAATAGGTCAAGTGCGTCCTGACGTGCTTTTTCATTATTAGTTTCCACATAGGCCGCCACACGGGGCGAATCGTGACGGATGTCACTAGGGAGAACCGCCTCTGCTCCGTAAACCATGAAGAAAGGTGTGTAACCCGTAGATCTGTTGGGGTAGTATTGATACTCCATAACACTGAGGGTAACTCCTCCACCCAACAACCCGGCATCCTTTTCAAAGGGACCATAAGCCGGGGCTTGGTGCCTCGCAGAATCTCTTGATTAGCTCTTTCAGCTTGACCATTGGACTGGGGGTGAGCCACTGATGATACATCAAGTTGAATATGTTCTCGCTGGCAAAACTCTTTCATAGCACCCTTGGACAGATTAGTGCCATTATCAGTTATGATGTTATGGGGAAAAACAAACCGAAAGATCACCTTTTTGATGAATTGAACAACCGTCGTTGCGTCACACTTACTAACCGGCTCTGCTTCAACCCACTTTGTAAACTTGTCAACTGCCACCAAGAGGTGAGTCTTTTTGTCCTTAGACCTTTTGAAAGGCCCAACCATATCAAGCCTCCACACTACAAATGGCCAAGCAATTGGAATCATCCTCAATTCTTGAGCCAGCACATGAGCTCATCGTGCAAATTTCTGACAACCATCACATTTACTGACTAAATCCTCAGCATTAGCATGAGCCGTCAGCCAATAAAACCCATCGCGGAAAGCCTTGGCTATGAGAGACTTAGAGCCGGCATGATGACCACAATCTCCTTCATGAATCTCTCGTAGAATCTCACAGCCTTCTTCAGGAGAAACACAACGTTAAAACGCCCCTATGACACTGCGATGATGCAACTCTCCATTGACAATAGTCATTGACTTAGACCGCCGGGTTATCTGCCTGGCCAAAGTTTCATCCTCAGGTAACTCGCCCCGGTCATATAAGCCAAGCATGGAACTATCCAATCAGGAATAACATGAAGAGCCGCTACCAGTTGCGCTTCCGGGTCAGGAATAGCTAAATCCTTCTCTATAGGTAATTTGACTGAAGGTTTATGCAGAATATCCAGGAAAGTGTTAGGTGGCACCGGCTTACGCTGAGACCCTAACCAGCTCAAAGCATCAGCCGCCTCATTTTTCCTGCGATCAACATGTTCCACTTGATAACCTTTGAAATGGCCAGCGATAGCATCAACCTCTCAGCGATAAGCCGCCATGAGTGGATCCTTAGAATCCCAAGTACCGGAAACTTGCTGAGCCACCAGATCTGAGTCGCCAAAACACCTCACCGGCTTAAGTTCGTCTCTTTGGCCATCCGAAGAGCATGAAGCAAGGCCTCATACTCAGCTGCATTGTTAGTATAAGGGAACATCAATCAGAGAACGTAAGAAAATTTATCAGATCATGGGGAAGTCAAGACAACTCCAGCCCCCGAGCCCTCCAACTGCCTAGATCCGTCAAAGTGAATAGTCCAATACGTGCTATCCGGCTTCTCCTCAGGAATCTGCAACTCTGTCCAATCATTGATAAAATCCACAAGTGCTTGAGACTTGATGGTTGTGCGAGGCATATACTTCAAACCATGGGGTCCAAGTTCAATAGCCCACTTGGCTACCCGACCTGTGGCTTCTCTGTTTTGAATAATATCCCCTAGAGGGGCAGAACTAACCAGAGTGATGGGATGACCCAGAAAGTACTGCTTGAGCTTCCAGCTAGCCATGAATACCCCATATACAAGCTTCTGCCAATGTGGATACCTCTGCTTGGACTCGATAAGTACCTCACTGATGTAGTAAACCAGCCGCTGAACCGGATGCTCCTTGCCTGATTCCTTCCTTTCTACCACAATTGCTACACTGACAGCCCGACTATTGGTGGCCACATGTAACAACAAAGGCTCCTTATCAATGGGAGCAGCAAGAACCGGCGGCTCAGCCAACTGTGTCTTCAAGGCCTTAAACGCCTGATTAGAGCATCACTCCAAACAAAGTGATTTGTCTTCTTCATCATCTAGTACAGAGGGATAGCCTTCTCACCCAACCGGCTTAAGGCCGTAATACGACCCGCCAAACATTGAACATCATTGATACACGCCGGCTTAGCCAAAGAGGTGATAGCCTTGATCTTCTCCGGGTTAGCTTCAATACCCCTTTTCGAAACCAGAAAACAAGCCTGCCTGCTAGCACACCAAAGATACACTTGGTCGGGTTAAGCATCATCTTGTAGACCCGGAGATGTCAAAGGTTTCTTTTAAATCACTATCAGGGTCTCTTTCTTCCTGGACTTCACCACAATATCATCCACATAAGCATGAACATTGCGCCCAATTTGGTCATGGAGGCAATTTTGCACACATCGCTGGTAAGTTGCCTGGGCACTCTTGAGCCCAAAAGGCATCGATACATAATAGAAGGCTTCAAGGGAGTAATAAAGGTTGTCTTCTCCTAGTCCTTAACTGCCATCTTAATCTGATGATAGCCAGAATAAGTATCCAAGAAACTCAGACGCTCACAACCCGTCGTAGCATCAATAATCTGATCAATACGGGGGAGACCAAAGGGATCAGCCGGACAAGCCTTGTTTAAGTCCGTATAATCCACACACATGTGTCAGGTGCCGTTTTTCTTAAACACCAGCACCGGGTTAGCCAACCACTCAGGATGAAAAACTTTGACAATGAACCCAGCCGCCAAGAGCCGGGCTACCTCCTCACCAATAGCCCTATGCCTCTCTTCACTGAAACGGCGAAGGAATTGCTTGACCGGTTTAAACTTTGGATCAATATTGAGAGTGTGCTCAGCAAGTTCCCTCGGGACACCTGGCATATCTGAAGGCTTCCATGCAAAGATGTCCCGGTTCTCTTGGATGAACTTGATGAGCACGCTTTCCTACTTCGGATCCAGATTAGCACTGATGCTGAACTGCTTAGATGAGTCGCCAGGAACAAAGTCAACTATCTTAGTGTCGTATGCCGACTTAAACTTAAATAACGGATCATGCTCTATGGTTGGCTTCTTGAAGGACGTCATATCTGCCGGGTTAACATTATGTTTATAAAATTTCAGCTCCTTTGTGGCGCAGACAGACTCAGCATAAGCAGCGTCGCCTTCTTCACACTCCAAGGCTATCTTGCGACTCCCATGCACATTGATGGTGCCCTTGTGACCCGGCATCTTCAGCTGCAAATAAAAATAACAAGGCCTTGCCATGAATTTAACATAAGCTGGCCACCCAAACACAGCATGATAAGGGCTTTTGATCTTAACCACTTCAAAGGTCAACGTCTCAGATCTGGAATCGTACTCATCTCCAAAGGCAACCTCCAAAGATATTTCACCCACTGGATATGCCGATTTACCACGCACCACACCGTGAAAAACTGTGTTCGACGGCTTAAGATTTTTGTCTGTCAATCCCATGCGGTGAAAAGTTTCATAATAAAGGATATTAACGATGCTGCCTCCATCCATGAGTACCTTAGTGAACTTGTATCCTCCAACCTGAGTTGCCACCACCAGCGCCAAATGACCCAGATTATCAACACGGGGCGGGTGATCCTCACGGATCCAGAGAATAGGGTGTTCAGACCATCACAAGTAACGGGGCACCGCCGGCTCAACGGCGTTCACTGCCCTTTTATGGAGCTTCTGATCCCGCTTACATAAACTCGTGGTGAAAACGTGGTACTGCCCACTATTCAATTGCTTCGGGTTTGATAACCAGATTGCTGTTGATTCCCCTGATTATTCTGTTGATTGTAACCACCCTGATTGCCTTGGCCTTGAAAACCGAAATTTGAACCGCCGCCTCCATGACACGGACCATGAGAACCGGATCCTGAGCCGCCATTCGGGCCATGGTTATTCTGGAAAAGATGGGAATTCTTGGACTCCTTCATGATAAAACAATCTTTCCACAAATGTTTAGATGGCCTCTCCTGTGTCACATGCCTCGGACACGGCTGATTCATTATTGCCTCGAGGTCGAGTTCTCCCCCTCCAGAGTGAGCCGTCCTCCCCTTGCGACGCTGGTTATTATTCCGCACACCAGTGTTGGCCACGAAGTATAAATTTTCATCAGCTCTGCGCTTACTATTACCACCCTGACTGGTCGGGTTATACTGTTGTCCCTTCATGCCGCTACCCTTCTTTCCCTTTCCCGTCTTTTCTTCATCAGACTCGGGGTCCTTGGTATTATCAGAGTCGGCATACTTGACAAGGGCTGCCATGAGCTCCCCCATGTCACCGCAATGGCGCTTAAGTCGCCCAACCTTCTGTTTAAGAGGGAGGAAACAACAATTTTTCTCCAACATTAAAACTGCTAAGCCGACGTTGATATTATCTGACGAGTGTATGATAGTTGAAACTCGGCGCACCTAGTTGGTTGTTAACTCGCCTTCACCTTGGACACAAGACACCAAATCCACGATCGACATAGGCTGCTTGCACATATCCTTAAAGTTTTGAATAAACCGGGCCTTCAGCTCCGCCCACGACCTGATGGAATTGGTGGGCAGTCCCTTCAACCAAGTAGAGCCGGCCCTTCTAACATAATGGTGAAATACTTAGCACACGCAGCCTCACTAACATCCAGCATCTCCATGGCCATCTCATAACTTTCAACCCAAGCTTTAGGAGGTTGATCTGCTATGTAATTAGGCACCTTGCGAGGACCCTTGAAGTCCTTGGGCAAACGCTCATTATGTAGAGCCGACACTAAACAGGGCACAACCAAGGTCTTAGAGGTCACGCATATTTCCACTGAGGTTGTCGGGTAAACTGAACACTATCGGTGAGCCACTTGCTGAGCCGCCAGCTCAGCCTCCCGATGTGTCCTGCCCTGATCCACCAGAGCCTGGGCATTGGCATCATTGCGCGCCGGGTCATGTCCACGGGGCTGGTTACGGCGCTGTTCAGTACATGAAAATCGTTGATGAGTCAATGTGCCTACTATAACTCCGGCTTGGACGAGGGGTTGGGTGAATGCGCTCATGACTATAATAATAAGCCGCTTGCTGCTCCAATGCTATCTGGCGAAGTTCTCTGGCCCTCCGCGTTTCGACCGCCGTCGGAGACTCGCCTTCGACCGGCAGAGCCGCCAATCGTGTTGCTGCAGCAATCATATTGGCCAAACGGTTGGAATAATGACATGGCGGCGTCAAAACATGCTGAGGCGGGGTATTGTTCACATGTGGAGAGCCCATCACTCGTGGCTGAACCGGCGCTCCACCCCCAGGCGCTTCAGCCGTCTGGTTTACCACCGGCAGGTCACTGGTCCCTGCTCTAGGCGTGTTAAAGAGGTTTCTTGGCTCATAAACCGGGGTAGATGACTCTAGTGTCTCCTTCTCATGACCTCATTTGAAGCATTCTGATCCAACGTGAGCCGGAAGGAGTCGGCTTGGATTCACTGCGCCTGTGCGTCCAAAACGGCCCGTTCTGCAGCCATCGTGGTGTTCTCAGCCGCCAAGTCTTCCTTAGCTTGATCAATCTCATCTCGCAACTTAGCCACTTCCACCTTATGTTGATCTTGGTTGTCCGAGATTACCTCCACCCCCATCAAAGTTGCCAGTGCCTCCAACAACTCGGTGAGAACTTGAGCCGGCGGGCGTGCAGAGCCACCAGCACCAGCTGCCACCGCGGCCATTGAGCTAGAGGTCATGGCCGTGGCGGTTGATGAACCAAGCACCGGTTGTGTACCAGCCATGAAAACTGTAACTTTATTCGGCGGCTCACGGGGATCCGAAATACTATCACCATCGGAATAGCCCCCAAGTCGGCCGTCTTGAAGTTGATACAATGAGTTGGTCTCGCCTGTGGACGACCCACCATCAGAATAGATGGCCGTCTCACTGCCGGATACAGATCCATCCTTAATTTCCACCCCATGGATAAAACCAACAAAGGCACCCTTCATGGCGTGTTAAACTCGAGCAGGCTGTGCACGCTGAGCTGTCTCGATGATGTCGGTGCAGATGTCCGGCTCAGGGCCCGGTTCGCCGATCTTGCCCATGAAGACGTGGATTCTGCCGAAGGGGACCTGGTAACCATACTCGATTGAGCCAGTGTAACAGCCTGGATTTTGGCCCTTTTCTTTTTCTTTACGATTTATTGTTTTTGCTGTGTTTCTCTTTTTGGAGTGGTTATGTGGCCTTGTCACCTAGGAAATCATCTTCATTTCCTCTCCCAAGTGGCTCATCACCCTAAAAACCTTTCCAAGATCATGTCACTTCATTCCTTGACCAAACCCTAAAATCTTTTTCTAAGAAATATTCCTTTTTCTATTAAAGGAATAATCCTATGTGCCCTAGGTTGTGAAGCAACCTATATATTTGCCCATCCAAAAATCCCCAAATAATTCTTATAAATTTTCTAGGTCATATCTTCCTCAAATATGGCAAAATATTTTGTTGGCCATAGTTCCCATCATGCTCAATAAATTCATTTCCTATTCTGTCCTAAATGGCACATTGTGAAGCAAGTGCTATTTATCTTTGCCCATTTGACCCAAAACTTTTCGGACATCTTCTCATGTCCAAATAAGTGCCATGTGCTAAAATTCAACTTTATTTGCCTAGCCAAACTTCCTCAGTGATTTTTCAAAGTTCCTGTCTGAGGGAAGCCTTTGTGAAGGAAGTGCTAGCTAGGGTTATCCAAATGAGTTGAAATTTTGCAGGCCTCTTCTTGTGCTCATATTATCTCACTGCTACAAATTTCAGCTCCATCCCTTGATCTATGTGAGCACAACATCAAATCTTTGATTCTGCCAATATTTTCAGGTTGTGAAGCAAGTATGTTTTATATTGCTTCATTTTGCCTGAAAATTTATCAGAGCACTCTCCTACCTAAATAACTTCTCTCCACCAAATTTGGGATCAATTCCTCTAACCAATATTGCTCTAGAATTTTTGCAACTTTCTGGACAGAGGGAATAGCTGTGAAGGAAGTACCATTTTGGTAAAACCAATTGGTATGAAATTTTTACAGCACCTTTGTCTCGCCAAATCATTAAGACTTGCCAAATTTAAACTCAAGTGGCATCACCATGTGAGTGCATCATCCAAATCACATTTCTGGACCAGTTTATGTGGTTGTTAAGCAACTACATTAAATCTTGGCCTTAATCTTCTCAAAGTTACCAGGGTGAAAGTCCTTCTTTACCTAAACCTCACAGACAACTCCTTTGCTTCCAAACTCCCTGTTGATCAGCAGTGCTCGGTCAAGTTTACTGCAGTAAACTTCAGGTGGTGACTACCATTTAACCATGTCACTTTTCACTGATCTACCACTGTAGTTGAGACCTCCACTAGGTGAACTACGCACTAGACAACATGGTAAAGCCCCTCTCCCCAAT
The DNA here is from genome assembly GCF_003073215.2 of Triticum urartu. NCBI lineage: Eukaryota > Viridiplantae > Streptophyta > Magnoliopsida > Poales > Poaceae > Triticum > Triticum urartu. The sequence goes on along the minus strand of NC_053026.1, from coordinate 209,838,821 downwards.
AGATGTCAGTGCATGTGGTGACCACGCAGCTGGCATGCACATTTACGCGCTCTGTGCATTGTGGCGTGTCTAGAGCACCGTTTGTGTTTTGGTACTGCTCCCTTTCGTCGTCTCAGCGAGCACGGGCATGTCCCCTAGTTTCCTCTCATCGTCGCCGTTCTCCTGGACCCCTCCCCCCCTTCATCCGCTTCCTCACTGACGCATGCCGTCGCGCGTCCACGGGCGAACAGTGGCGTCTTGGCTCGGTTCATCGCCGTTGTCATCCCCCCGTGCTCCCTTGGCCGCCTCTGCCTCGTGAGAGCCTCCACTGTGCCTCCCTCAACGCCTGACTCCGAGCTCATGCACGTGGGCACGCGTCCGCGGTGCCAGCCACGCGTCCACGGTGACGCCAACTTGACCTCCTCGCCCCGCGACTATATAAGACCACCCTGCGGCCTCCCGAGCACTCCATCGCCTCCCCCTCACTTCTAGAAGCCTCCCCGGCCACCCAAGCGAGCTCGAGGAGCTCTCATTCCCTCCCCCTCACCGCCACGGCCATCGCTCTGTCCCGGCTAAATTCGCTCAAAGCCCTCCTCCTCCTTGTATCCTTCCCCCACCAGAGCCCCTATCTACATCCGGCGACCCTTCCCTGTTGTTTCCCTCATCCTCCGACGCACTAGGGAGTTGTGCCCGTCGCCACGCGACGTGGCCGTCTGCTGTGGTCGAAGTTGCTCCCGCTCCCGTCATCGTTAGCAACCGGGAGGCTGACCAGACTACACGACTCGATCCCCCGAGCACATCGGTGTGCCGAGCGCCGCGGGAGGCGGCTGGAATCGCCGACAAGATCCGTCGGGATCCTCCTCTGTCGCGACCGAACGCCGGCGCGAGAGGTTGAAGGCGCTCACCTGGCTAGGCGGGCTCCACCACCCGCGGGCCCCGCGCGTCAGTGAGCCAGCCCCGGCCCCGTGCTTGCCAGCGTGGATAAGTGGAGACGTATTCCACTTGAATATGTCTTTGCTTCCCGAAGGCGCATTCTTCTTCTACTTCAGTCTGGGATACGTTTTCACTTCAGAGAAAGCGTACTCCCATAGAGGCGCGTTCTGTTTTTCCAGCTGAGGGCCTGTTTGTGATGATTTCTTTATAGATAGGTCCCTGGCAGAAAAACATTCATATATTTTTACCCGTAGCTCCAAATCAGGTAATTCCAAAGCCCACTTCTTCGTTTCGTCGAGCCCGTTCCAATGGAATCATTTCCATCATGTTTTGACATTCTAAAAATGACCATTATGCCCTTGCCCTTATTCAGCCCCTCCGAGGGAGTACGTTTTCCGGTGATTCATTCTTCGAGCTTCTCGCACTTTTTCCCGGTGATTTCTTCCACCCCAGGCAAGCCACACCCCCCATTAGCATGATTGCAATGCAGTGACATGGTTGAAGTTATTTGAACTTGTTTAAATACTGCATTAGCTATGTATGATTTGTTCATGGCATTTCTCAAGTATGGTTTTGATCTAGATGTTGCCATGATATTGCTTGGAGTTCTAGGACTTATATTTTGATGATTATGTGGATGACATGTTGCCTTTGGATTCTTAGTGGCTATTATGATTATGTTCATGATGGTATTATGCTTTGGAGTATTACTTTGGATGACATGTTGCATTTGGATTCTTAGTGGCTATTATGATTATGTTCATTATGGTATTATGCTTTGGAGTATTACTTTGGATATGATGTTGCCTTTGGATTATTAGTGGCTAGTGTTAGTTTGATCATGATGCTAGATGATATTATGTTTTGGAGTATGATGTTGGAGATGATGCTTGCTGTGGATCATAGTTGGATAGTTAGTTCTTGATATTTGAGTAGTAGCCTTATCATTCTTGGATTCATCATAGTAGTGTTATGCTGTCCTCTGAGTATTTTGGAGACAGGATATTCATCTTTGGATTATTTTTTGGATATTGCTATGACTTGGATTATAGGTAGATAGATGATATCAGAGTAACAGTCATTACTATTATATTTCAGGGGATAAATTCCGTCATTAAGTTGGTCAGGTGCCACCGAACCGAGCTTTCTCCAGTGCAACCACATTTGCCTTTATGGGAAGGCCCTAATGCTGTCTACTGTCATGCCTCCCTCCGGTGCCTCCAATGAGGGAAGGTTATGGGTGTGCGGTACCTTGGCCCGGTAAGCAGACATAACCTCGTGTGCCCGTTGTTGTTGTTATGTGCACGTGTCCCCGTTTGAGAAGGTTTATTGTTTTGGCCACGACGGTGGTCGTTGTGTCTTTGGTAGACACGGGGCCACCCAGGTCTAGCCCAGTGCGGAGTGAGTCGGAGTGGCCAGGAGAGTGTCATGGCACTAGATCGGTTTTGTCGCAACGCCGTTGGTCCACCCGAATGGGAGTGCGAGGCCATGGGTTCCGTGGTGTGGGTACAGTGCGCTACCTCTGCAGAGTGTATTTAAAACTATCGATAGCCGCGTCCTCGATCATGGGCATGGGTTCGTACTAGGTCACACCGTTCGATCAACACTCACATGATAGAATGACTTATAGGTGATTTATATGTTGATATGTTGAGAAGTACAGATTAGCAGGATGTTGATGATGATGTCGGAGACCAAGTGTTGGTCATGGTAGTGATCACCAGAAGGATGACGTTTGAGACCAAGTGTTTGTCGTGGTAGTGATCACCGGAAAGATCACCGTTTGAGACCAAGTGTTGGTCATGGTTGTGATCGCCGGAATGATCACCATTTGGTTTTGATCACGAGGTAATCGAGATGGTATATTGCTTGGCCGGTTAGCCAAGAGTGATATGGTTATGGAGATCTGAGATGGTGATCTATTAGTATTGTATCAGTTTCATACCATGCTTAGTAGTTGCTTCATCATAATAGTTGTTAATTTAATTAACCTATTAAATGCTATGTTATTGTCTTGCCTTGATGTTTATGGTTGTTGTCAGCTTGCAAGTACATTCAATGTACTGACCTGGCGTGTCATGCCAGATTGCAGGTGATGCCATGATTGCTTGATTTCTTGTCAATGGTTGCCGTGCGTGCAAGCTAGATCGTGTCCTAGCTAGAGTCCCTGCGGAGTGGAGTTCACCAGCTTGATCGCTGTTCCGCCGCTAGAAGTATTCCGCTGCTACGAGTTGTTTCGTTGCCAGCATAGAGCAAGAGTAGTATCGCAGGCGTAGTGTCGCCATGCTGATGTGCTTCTTTGTAACATCAGACCTTGTAGTATTATTCTTGTAATAAGAGTTGATTTGTTCTATGTCAAGCAGTGCCATATTACAGAGACTTCTCCTCGATCTATGGGCTAGAATACGGGGCGTTTCGGTTTCTCTGAGCCGGGGTGCCATAGGCTTGGTATCAGAGCAGGTCTGGCTGTAGGACGCCCTAGTCAGCGCGAGCGGTAGAAATTGGTAGTATAGAGTTTGGCTTGTTTATTTCATATGGTTGTTGCATTTGTTTGTTGCACAACATGCATATAGCCTTATTATTTTGCTACTGACAATTTATCTGGTGAGTGTAGATGGCATCGATTTGGATCCACTACAGCTCAGCCTTTGCCTTTCTCTAGTTTTCTTTTCTTGCTCGTTCTTCGGTGTTTGGTGTCATTTCTCTCCCAGCGGAGTGATGCCAAGTGATCCTAACACGGTTTGCAAAAATGATGCTCAGGTATCGCGCCAAATTCCTTCCTTCAGCCCCATTTTGTTTCGGTGGTAGACATGCTTCTACCCTGGATCGTCCTTTTTCTTGTCGTGTTGGCAACCCTTAACGGTCTTAGTCATCAAGAAAGGGCAATGCCAACAGACTCAGTTTCCCCGCTATCCTTATTTCTTGGATGAGTACGGATATATTCCGTCCGCTTGATAATAATGTGGCAACGACATTTGTGTCCCGCTACATGGTTACCAAGTATGTCCTCGCCTCCAAGCTAGTCCAGTTTGCTACCTGGCTAAGCTAGCACTTGGTGTACCGGTGTTTACACCAATTCTTCCACACATTTATTCGTCCTCGTGCACATCGTCACAACATGCTAGATCATAGAACCGGAGATCCCACGATATTAGTGTGCTTAAGTAGGCATGCATATTGTGTGACTAGCAGTAATATGTGACATTGATTCTGTGTGAATTGATTGTTGTTGTGTGCTTTTGTTTAGTTGAGTTTTCTTTTGCTTCTTTCTTTTGGGCCCCGGTGTTACATTATTTCTCCGCTATAAAGAGTTGCTCATCAACCGACACTAGACCCGAAGAATCAACAAGGAGTTTATTTGGAAGCTCAGCTAAACAGAATGGAATTCTCAGCCGACTGCAGTGAAATGGGGAATATCTGATCTTGAGGCTGATAATCAATTTTGCATTAGTGTGCACTCCTCACAACAGTACTGATAACTCAAGTCTACATCAGTACAAAATACTCACAGCAGTAATAGTCAAGTCAGCAGCAAGACAAGTCAGGCACAAGATCCACGGTATATTTTCAGTCAAAGGTATGGAGCATATACTAAATTTTGGCTCAGCAAGGCATGATGCTTGAAATATATTATCATCCGAAATAAAGTCAGAATGTGATATGCTCAAGGAAGACGGTCAAACGAATTTTCTCATGCAAATAATCAGCCACAAAATATTATGGGCATGTGTGTAGATTTCAGTCTGCATATCAGTATGAAGTTTTGGATATAAGAAACCCAGAATTATTCCACATGCTATCGGAAGAAATTTATGAGGCAAGGCTCCTCACTTTTTCCTCAGCATGATTTGTGAACAATTTTCGGCCCACGATAACCGGTCTTACACAGCAAGATACCTTAGTAAAAGCTTCTGACAGACGGAAATGATTTTTTCTCAACAAGCAAACCGGGGAGAAGCTTCTCAAGTATGGAAACCCGGCTTCTCCTACACAATAATCATGTAAAGCTTCGTGTGTAAGCTATCGAGGCTTCTTTTGCACGCTACCCAGACAAAGGCTTCGAGCAGAAGCTAACGAGCCTTCCTCGGCAAGCTGCATGAATGGCTTTTCTCTGAAGTGCAAGGATCAGATTTGCAATAATTTTGTCAGAGATACAATGCAGTCAAAACATATGCCTACCTCAAGGATCAAGGGTTCGGTTGCATATGATTCTTACACATATGTTGAGCATGCATCACCAGTCATATCAATCATTCATACGAGGTACGACAAGGATCCAACAGATATACCTAAGGAAGGTACGGATCCAACAACCTCATGAATCATGCAAAGGAAGATAAGCGGAGATACATCTCATGAATTAAAAGGATCGACAGTGTTGACAATGGTCATCAAGGTAATTATTCCTGCAACTGACAAGGTGATATATGAACTCTTGTCACCTTCTTGTATGATTGGCCTCAGCAATGAGCTCCGTACAGCTACAAACCCCGAGTATGTGTCATATATGTGTGGACACAGGTCAAAAAAACAAGCACAAGGAATAATGTCAAAAATATTAATCACACCCATGGTCATATGAAGAATCAAGGACAGGCATGGCCAAGTTATTTCAGCAAGGTATCCTGACAAACAAAATCATGACCGTTAAAAGGTGAGACCAACAACAAAGGTATGATGATTTTGCACGACCATCAGGGTCCAGATACCCCAAGTCAGTTGGAGGCCATAATTCCATATGGATCCACAAAGGCATACTCTCAGTAGCCTATTTTGATTTACAAGGATTTTATACCCTGCTGACCCGCTGGGAATGGTTAATATGGAAAATCCAATTGGATATACCGACAAAATGAGAAAGTCAAAAGCCAAACAATCAGCTCAGACCCGGTATACTCACTGAGGAAATCAAGTACATGGTCAGGATGTCAAGAAAAAGCAATTGTTCGCCAGCCCCTATCGGGCCAGTCTCAAGATGTAAATATTTGAGGTATGACACAGCGATAACTCCATCCACCATTATATTGCTCCTGACAAAAGGCAGTCAGATCATTGGTGCATATCTCACGCTCGAGCCAAAGGAAATAAATCAAGATAAATCAGTGCCACCTATGAGCAGTCAGATCCCGTTGGAAGATGGCCATGATTAATCCTCAGCATTTATTGAAACTAGAAGGCTTGCATTTATTCAAAGCAAACCACCCCAGAGCAAGGGAAGAAAATCGTATGAAATTCTTGGGGGAACAATAAATTAAGGAAAAAGGATACCCGAGCTGGAAACTGTATCCTCAAGTCATACTTATTCCCAGAGCAACTAAATCTCGAGGACGAGATTTCTTTAAGGGGGTAAGAGTTGTAACAGCCTGGATTTTGTCCCTTATCTTTTTCTTTTTGATTTATTGGTTTTTGCTCTGTTTTTCTTTTTGGAGTGGTTCTATGGCCTTGTCACCTCGGAAATCATCTTCATTTCCTCTCCCAAGTGGCTCATCACCCTAAAAACCTTTCCAAGATCATGTCACTTCACACCTTGACCAAACCCTAAAATCTTTTTCTAGGAAATATTCCTTTTTCTATTAAAGGAATAATCCTATCTGCCCTAAGTTGTGAAGCAACCTATATTTTTGCCCATCATAAAATCCCCAAATAATTCTTATAAATTGATTGGGTCATATCTTCCTCAAATGTAGCAAAATATTTGATTGGCCATATTTCCCATCATGCTCAATAAATTCATTTCCTATTCTATCCTAAATGGCACATTGTGAAGCAAGTGCTACTTATCTTTGACCATTTGACTCCAAACTTTTTGGAAATCTTCTCCTGTCCAAATAATAGCCCTGTGCCAAAATTCAACTATATTTTCCTAGCTAAACTTCCTCAGTGATTTTTCAAAGTTCCTGTCTGAGGGAAGCCTTTGTGAAGGAACTGCTAGCTAGGGTTATCCAAATGAGCTGAAATTTTGCAGGCCTCTTCTTGTGCTCATATTATCTCACTTCTACAAATTTCAGCTCCATCCCTTTATCTATGTGAGCACAACATCAAATCTTTGATTCTGCCAATATTTCCAGGTTGTGAAGCAAGTATGTTTTATATTGCTTCATTTTTCCTGAAAATTTACCAGAGCATTATCCTACCCAAATAACTTCTCTCCACCAAATTTGGGATCAATTCATCTAACCAATATTGCTCTAGAATGTTTGCAAGTTTTTGGACAGAGGGAATAGCTGTGAAGGAAGTACCATTTTGGTAAAACCAATTGGTATGAAATTTTTACAGCACCTTTGGCTGGCCAAATCATTAATACATGCCAAATTTGATCTCAAGTGGCATCACCATGTGAGTGCATCATCCAAATCTCATTTCTGGACCAGTTTATGTGGTTGTTAAGCAACTACATTAAATCTTGGCCTTAATCTTCTCAAAGTTACCAGGGTGAAAGTCCTTCTTTACCTAAACCTCACAGACAACTCCTTTGCTTCCAAACTCCTTCCTGTTGATCAGCAGTGCTCGGTCAAGTTTACTACAGTAAACTTCAGGTGGTGACTACCATTTAACCATGTCACTTTTCACTGATCTACCACCATAGTTGAGACCTCCACTGGGTGAACTACGCACTAGACAACATGGTCAAGCCCCTCTCCCTGCTACATGCCAGTGCATGTGGTGACCGCACAGCTGGCATGCACATTTACGCGCTCTGTGCGTTGTGGCGTGTCCAGAGCACGGTTTGTGCTTTGGCACCGCTCCCGTTCGTCGTCTCAGCGAGCACGGGCATGTCCCCTAGCTTCCTCTTGTCTTCGCCGTTCTCCTGGACCCCTCTCCCCCTCCGTCCGCTTCCTCACCGATGCAAGCCGTCGTGCATCCATGGGCGAATAGTGGCGTCTTGGCTCGGTTCGTCGCCGTCGTCATCCCCCGCGTTCTCCCTTGGCCGCCTCTGCCCCGTGAGAGCCTCCACTGTGCCTCCCTCGTCTCCTGCCTCCGAGCTCATGCGCGTGGGCACGCGTCCGCGGCGCCGGCCACGCGTCCGCGGCGACGCCAGCTCGGCCTCCTCGCCCCGTGGCTATATAAGACCACCCCGCGGCCTCCCGAGCACTCCATCGCCTCCCCTCACTCCCAGAAGCCTCCCCGACCACCCAAGCGAGCTCGAGGAGCTCTCATTCCCTCCCCCTCGCCGCCATGGCCATCGCTCTGTCCCAGTTAAATTCGCTCAAAACCCTCCTCCTCCTTGTATCCCTCCCCCACCAGAGCCCCTATCTACCTCCGGCGACCCTTCCCTGCTGTTTCCCTCATCCTCCAGCGCACCAGGGAGTTGTGCCCGTCGCCACGCGATGTGTCCGTCCGCTACGGTCAAAGCTACTCCCGCTCCCATCGTCTTCAGCAACCAGGAGGCCGACCAGACGATGTGGCTTGGTCCCCCAAGCACGTCGGTGAGCCGAGCGCCACGGGAGGCGGTCGGAATCGTCGACGAGCCCCGCCGGGATCCTCCTCTGCCGCGACCGAACGCCGACGCGAGAGGTTAAAGGCGTTGACCTGGCTCGGCGGGCTCCACCACCCGCGGGCCCCGCGCGTCAGTGAGCCAGCCCCGGCCCCGTGCTTGCCAGCGTGGATAAGTGGAGATGTATTCCACTGGAATACGTCTTTGCTACCCGAAGACGTATTCTTCTTCTACTTCAGCCTGGGATACGTTTTCACTTCATAGAAAGCGTACTCCTAGAGAGGCGCGTTCTGTTTTTCCAGCCGAGGGCCAGTTTGTGATGCTTTCTTTACAAATAGGTCCCTGACAGAAAAGCATTCATATCTTTTTACCCGTAGCTCCAAATCAGGTGATTCCAAAGCCCACTTCTTCGTTTTGTCGAGCCTGTTCTAATGGAATCATTTTCACCATGTTTTGAAATTCTAAAAATGACCATTATGCCCATGCCCTTATTCAGCCCCTCCGAGAGAGTACGTTTTCCGGCGATTCTTTCCGCGAGCTTCTCGCACTTTTTCCCGGTGATTTCTTCCACCCCAGGCAAGCCACACCCTCCATTAGCATGATTGCAATGCAGTGACATGGTTTATGTTATTTGAACTTGTTCAAATATTGAATTAGCTATGTATGATTTGTTCATGGCATTTCTCAAGTATGGTTTTGATCTAGATGTTGCCATGATATTGCTTGGAGTTCTAGGACTTATATTTTGATGATTATGTGGATGACATGTTGCCTTTGGATTCTTAGTGGCTATTATGATTATGTTCATGATGGTATTATGCTTTGGAGTATTACTTTGGATGACATGTTGCCTTTGGATTCTTAGTGGCTATTATGATTATGTTCATGATGGTATTATGCTTTGGAGTATTACTTTGGATATCATGTTGCCTTTGGATTATTAGTGGCTAGTGTTTGTTTCATCATGATGCTAGATGATATTATGTTTTGGAGTATGATGTTGGTGATGATGCTTGTTGTGATCATAGTTGGATAGTTAGTTCTTGATATTTGAGTAGTAGCCTTATCATTCTTGGATTCATCATAGTAGTGTTATGCTGTCCTCTGAGTATTTTGGAGAGACGATATTCAGCTTTGGATTATTTGTTGGATATTGCTATGACTTGGATTATAGGTAGATAGATGATATCGGAGTATCAGTCATTACTATTATATTTTGGGGATAAATTCTGTCATTAAGTTGGTTAGGTGCCATCGAACCGGGCTTTCTCCAGTGCAACCACATTTGCCTTTATGGGAAGGCCCTAATGCGGTCTATTGTCATGCCTCTCGCCGGTGCCTCCAACAAGGGAAGGTTATGGGCGTGCGGTACCCTGGCCCGATAAGCAGACATAACCTTGTGTGCCCGTTGTTGTTGTTATGTGCACGTGTCCCCGTTTGGGACGGTTTATTTTTTTGGCCACGACGGTGGTCGTTGTGTCTTTGGTAGACACGGGGCCACCCAGGACTAGCCCAGTGGGGAGTGAGTCAGAGTGGCTGGGAGAGTGTCATGGCAGTAGATCGGTTCTATCGGAACGCCGTTAGTCCACCCGAATGGGAGTGCGAGGCCATGGGTTCCATGGTGTGGGTACAGTGCACTACCTCTGCAGAGTGTATTTAAAACTATCGATAGTCGCGTCCTCGGTCATGGGCATGGTTTAGTACTAGGTCACACCGTTCGATCAACACTCACATGACGGAATGACTTATAGGTGATTTATATGTTGATATGTTGAGTAGTACAAATTGGCAGGATGTTGATGATGATGTTGGAGACCAAGTGTTGGTCATGGTAGTGATCGCCGGAAGGATGACGTTTGAGAGCAAGTGTTGGTCGTGGTAGTGATCGCCAGAAAGATCACCATTTCAGATCAGGTGTTGGTCATGGTTGTGATCGCCGGAATGATAACCGTTTGGTTTTGATCACGAGGTGATCGAGATGGTATATTGCTTGGCCGGTTAGCCAAGAGTTATATGGTTATGGAGATCTGAGATGGTGATTTATTAGTATTGTATCAGTTTCATACCATGCTTAGTAGTTGTTTCATCATAATAGTTGTTAATTTAATTAACCTGTTAAATGCTATGTTATTGTCTTGCCTTGATGTTTATGGTTGTTGTGAGCTTGCAAGTACATTCAATGTACTGACCTGGTGTGCCATGCCAGATTGCAGGTGATGCCATGATTGCTTGATTGCTTGTCGATGGTTGCCGTGCGTGCGAGCTAGATCGTGTCCTAGCCAGAGTCCCTACGGAGTGGAGTTCACCACCTTCATCATTGTTTCACTGCTATGAGTTGTTTCGCTACCATCATAGAGCAAGAGTAGTATCGCAGGCGTAGTGTCGCCATGCTGATGTGCTTCTTTGTAACATCAAACCTTGTAGTGTTATTCTTGTAATAAGAGCTGATTTGTTCTATGTCAAGCAGTGCCGTATTCCAGAGACTTCTCCTCGATCTCTGGGCTGGAATACGAGGCGTTTCGGTTTCTCTGAGCCGGGGTGCCATAGCCGGCCTCGGTGCCCCAGTTTGCATCGTCGATGTAGAGCTTGCCACGATGACTCTTGGTCATCTGGCCAACAGTGTATCCCTTGATCCCTTCGGAGCTGCCCTTCAAGAACTCGAAACCACCGTCGCTGGCCCCACGATGGGCGCCAACTGTCGTGGAATTGTCACGGCAGATGTCCTAGCGAAAGGACTTAGTCGTGGAGCCATTGCAACTAGGTTAGCTTAAAGGGGTTAAAGGGGACAAAGGACACAGGGGTTTATACTGGTTCGGCCCCTTGCTATGAAGGTAAAAGCCTAATCCAGTTGAGGTGGTATTGCTTGGGTTTCAATTACCAGGGAGCGAATACGCTTAACCTAGCTTTCGATCTCTCTTGTTTCTTGTCCTGAACCGCCATTGGGTCGTCCCTTTATATACTCAGGTTGACGCCCAGCGGCTTACAGAGTCCCGGTCAGCTCATACATCAACGTGTCCAGCTCGGTGACTAATTACACATGCCTTATACTACAAGTCATACATATATGGCGGTTTACACCTCCGGGCCTTAAGCTGCCTTTGAGTTTTGGGCCTCTAATAAGCCTGCTTCGTGAACCACCATCTTCATGGGCTTTGTGATAACAAGCCACGAACGGTATAACCCGACCCCTCCTTGGTGGGTCATACCCAATAGTTATATCCCCAACAATTGATCCATTCATGAAACACACTCGCATATTAGCTACACCCAATGCTCAAGTACGATCATAGTGTCGCCTAGTTGGTGCTTTATAAGAGAAGATGGAGACTCAAATTAAAAATAAAAATTTCGTAAATTAAAAGAAAGGCCCTTCGCGGAGGGAAGTAGGGATTTGTAGAGGTGCTAGAGCTCAAAGCGAAAATTGAGAGATAAAAACATTTTGAGAGGCATACTTTTCCCACCAACGAAAACGACTTAGAGCTCCCAACACTTTCCATGCTAGATATATCATAGGCGGTTCCCAAATAGAAAATAAAGTTTATTCCATTTTTCAACCATACTTTAACTTTCCATGGCTAACCGCATCCATTGGTGCCCTCCATACCAACACTTTCCAAGGAATTTGCTATTTGACAACATAAAGTAAATTCATTTTTCATTTCGGGACTGGGCATCCCTAATACCTTTGCCTTACTCTCATGCAATGACAAGTGAATAAACACTCATCGTGAGAATAGAACATCTAGCATGGAAAATATTGGCCACGCCTCACCGCCTCGCGAGTGGTACGAGCACAAAAAAGAGAAATTTATTTTGAAAATTAGAGATGGCACATACAAATTTGCTTAGAATGGCAAAAGAATACCGCATATAGGTAGATATGGTGGACTCATGTGACAAAAATGGTTTAAAGGATTTTGGATGCACAAGTAGTGATCATACTTCGTGCAAAATGAAGGCTAGCAAAAGATTGAGAAGCGACCAACCAAGAAACGAATAATCTTATAAGTGAGCATTGAGCATAATGAACAGCGAATAATGCACCACAAGTAGGATGTAATTTCATTGCATAACTATTGACTTCCGTACTTGCATAGGGAATCACAAACCTTAACACCAATATTCTTACTAAAGCATAATTACTCATCAACATGACTCACATATCACATCATCATATCTCAAACCTATTGCAAAGAATCAAGTTTATTTTGTCCAATGATCTTCATGAAAGTTTTTATTATATCCTTCTTGGATATCTATCACTTTGGAACTAATTTTCATGTATTGCTTTTGATAAGCTCAAACAAATATAAGTGAAGATAATGAGCATAATATTTCTTTCTCTCAAATTAATTTAAATGAAGCAAGAGAGAATTTCTTCAAAAATACTAAAGCACACCGTGCTCAAAAAGATATAAGTGAAGCACTAGAGCAAATGACAAGCTACTCCAAAAAGATATAAGTGAAGATCAAGGGAGTGGTTAAGTAAATAGGTAGCTATTTGAGGACTCTCTCTTATTCAAAAACTTTAAGATCTAAGAATTTTATTAAAACAGCAAGCAAAAACAAAATAAAATGACATTCCAAGAATAGCAATATCATGTGAAGAAGCAAAAACTTAGGCTCAACCGATACTGACCGATAATTGTTAAAGAAGAAAGGTGGGATGCCTACCAGGGCATCCCCAAGCTTAGATGTTTGAGACTTCTTGAAATATTATCTTGGGATGCCTTGGGCATCCCCAATCTTGAGATTTTTGTGTCTCCTTAATTCTTCTCATATCACGGTTTTCCTAAATCTCAAAAGCTTCATCCACACAAAACTCAACAAGAACTTGTGAGATAAGTTAGTATAAACCAATGCAAAACCTTATTCATTATCTACTGTAGAAAATCACTCGAATTATTATTCAACATTGCATACTAAATGCCTCTGCATATTTAATACTCCTATCCTCAAATAGGATCATTAAACAAGAAAACATATGCAAACAATGCAAACATAACAGCAATCTACCAAAATAGTACAGTCTGTAAAGAATGCAAGCGTATCAAAACTTATTCAACTCCAAAGATTATGAAAAATTACCACACTGTAGAAAATTTATCAGATCTTACTTTGCAAAAAAAATCAACATTTTATCACATTCTGACTTTTCTAGGGAATTTTTGCAACAGCGGTAAACTTTCTGTTTTCAAACAGCAACATGTAGGATTGCAAAAATAAGCATTGTAAAGGCTATCCTTGCCACTTTTATTGAAATAAAAGATGCAAAAAAATTATTATAAATAACAGCAAGCAAAGCCTAACAAAATAAAATGATTCTCCAAGCAAAACACATATCATGTGACGAATGAAAACATAGCTCCAAGTGAGGTACCGATAATGTTGGAGACGAAATAGGGGATGCCTTCTGGGGCATCCCCAAGCTTAGTTGCTTGGATCTTACTTGAATATTATCTTGGGATACCTTGGGAATCCTCAAGCTTAGGGTCTTCTCACTCCTTATTCTCCTCATATCAACATCTCACCCAAAACTTGAAAACTTCAATCACACAAAACTTAACGGAACTTTGTGAGATAGGTTAGTATGATAAAGAGCAAACCATTTCACTTTTGGTACTATCAAAGACAAGATTCATAATTGTTCTCACACAATACCTAATTTAGCATATGATTTCCTCAATTTATATTGAGCAATATAAGCAATGGAAACTAGAAAACAAGCAAACTATGCATTGAAAACAGAATCTATCAAAAACTGAACAGTCTGTAGTAATCTGTACTCCAACCATACTTCTGCTACTCCAAAAATTCTTAAAAATTAGGAAAACCTGGGAAATTTGTCTATTAATATTCTGAAAAAATAATCAGCATTTTATCACGCTTATGTTAAAAATTAGAATTACATTCCTGAGCACAAAAGTTTCTGTTTTTCAGCAATATCAAATCAACTATCACCATAGACCATCCCTTAGGCTTTACTTGGCACTTTATTGAAACAAAAGAAATAAAACATGATTAATACAGCAGAATAATCATGTGAACACACAAAAACAGTAGGGGTAAATGTTGGGTTGTCTCCCAACAAGCGCTTTTCTTTAATGCCTTTTAGCTAGGCATGATGATTTCAATGGTGCTCGCATAAAAGATAAGAATTAAAACATAAAGAGAGCATCATGAATCATAAGTTCCTCTCTCATAATAATTTTAAGTAGCATCATGAATATATTCATCAATATAACCATCACATAAAGCATTCTTTTCATGATCCAAAAGCATAGAAAATTTAGTACTCTCCATATAAGCAATTTTATTCTCATTAATAATAGTGGGAGTATCATAGGAAACTCGGATACTATAAATTGTTCCCACATTAAAATAGTAATCTTCACTAAAAGGATATCCAAAATTATGACAATAATTATCACTACTTTTAATAAAATAAGTTTCATCACAATAATCATCATACATGGGAGGCATGCAATCATCATAGCAAATTTGATCATTCAAGGTAAGGGGACTAAAAAGATCATATTCATTAAGAATAGCATCCCCAATCTTGGGACAAACATTAATTGCAGCAAATAAATTCTTGAACATGTCATTCTCATCAGACATGGCATCCCCAAGCTTGTGGCTTGGCATATCATAAGCATAATCATTCTCATCATTAATAGTATGAATAGTACCAACGGTATAACAATTGCTATCATCATAATTTCCCAAGTTGATGCCAAAAAGGATTCCAAGATTATAAGAAGTATCATTATCTTCCCAATCATAATCATCACAACAAGGAATAGGCATAACAAAATTATCATCAATAGTGCTCTCGGACATTGTGCCATAAGACATAGAAGCAATATCATCATCAAGTGCATCATCCTCCACAATTATTTTTGATTCATTTTCATGAGGCACAACAATAATAGGAGCAACACTATTTGGGAGAGATACCTTTTTACCTCTATTCTTTCTTCTTCTTTTCTTCTTCTTCACCACATCATGTGTGGGTTTAATTAATTTTTTCAAGCTTCTTATTGATGAGATTGGTTGAATAAGGAGCTTCTCCTCGTCACATATTTCATCATGAGCGACAAAAGGAGGGAAAGTGGAAATATTTAACCTTTCATTAGTATTCCTTTTATATTCTATTAGTTTTCCCATCTTTCTATAGTTGGCAATATAAGCATTCTCATTCGATTTTACCATGCAAAACATATATATATATATATATATATATATATATAAAATAACGTTGGCAATATAGTTTCAATGTCGTCCGTGAGAATGAATACTTCAAACGAACTATTTTTATATGTTAATTCTTCACTCCCCAAAAATAAGCAAAGTTCATTATAAAGTTCTAGGGTGATCAAGTTATTGCAATATTTGGACATGATTTGATCATGAAAGAGTTTGTGTTGGAAATTAAGATGACCAACCTTATTGCAAAGCACACAAGTAATAGGACAAAGAGAACATAATTTTTTAGCAAATTCATCTATCACTTTGAGAAAAGAATTGGTTCTATCATGTTTCTGCTTCTTGCAAAATCTGTCTTCCCTATAAGGCACGTCTTCACAAACTTTATGCACTCCATAGAAATTGACATGCTTATAAGAAACATTTTTGCCATGACTTGTGCAATCATCATTAGCATTTTGGATATTCAAAGAATTCATACTAACAAAATTGCAATCATGTTCATCATTCAAATATTTTGTGCCAAACATTTTTTTGACTTCTTCTTCTAACAATTGAGCACAATTTTCCGAACCATCATTTTCAAGAAAGATATTACAAAGATGATCAATAATATGATGCAACCTCAATTCCATTTTTTTATGTTTTCTTTTACAAACCAAACTAGTGATAAAACAAGAAACTAAAAGATTCATTTGCAAGATCTAAGGATATACCTTCAAGAACTCACCCCCCCCCGGCAACGGCTCCAGAAAAGAGCTTCATTGATGGGGTGTGAGTGCCGCTTACCTAACCTCCCTGGCAACGGCGCCAAAAAAGAGCTTGATGTCTACTACGCAACTTTATTCTTGTAGACTCGTGTTGGGCCTCCAAGCGCAGAGTTTTGTAGGACAGTAACAATTTTCCCTCAAGTGGATGACCTAAGGTTTATCAATCCGTGGGAGGCGTAGGACAAAGATGGTCTCTCTCAAACAACCCTGCAACCAAATACACGAAATCTCTTGTGTCCCCAACACACCTAATACAATGGCAAATTGTATAGGTGCACTAGTTCACCGAAGAGATGGTGATAGAAGTGTAATATGGATGGTAGAAATATATTTTTATAATCCGAATAAATAAAAAATAGCAAGGTAGCAAATAGTAAACGGGCACAAAAATAGTATTGTGATGCTTGAAAATGAGGCCTAGGGTCCGTACTTTCACTAGTGCAATCTCTCAACAATGCTAATATAACTAGATCATATAACCATCCCTCAACATGCGATGAAGAATCACTCCAAAGTTCCTATCTAGCGGAGAAAATAAGAAGAAATCGTTTGTAGGTTATGAAACCACCTCGAAGCTATTCTTTTCGATCGATCTATCCAAGAGTTTGTACTAAAATAACACCAAATCATTTCAGATTCATAATACTCAATTCAACACAAAGAACCTCAAAGAGTGCCCCAAGATTTCTACCGGAGAAACAAAAGACAAGAACGTGCATCCACCCCTATGCATAGATTACCCTAATGTCACCGCGGGAATCCGCGAGTTGAATTCCAAAACACATATCAAGTGAATCAATATGATACCCCATTGTCACCACGAGTATTCATATGCAAGACATATATCAAGTGCTCTCAAATCCATAAAAGTATCCAATCCGATAACACCGAAATCTCAAAGGGAAAAACTTAATTCATCACAACAAGATAGAGAGGGGAAAACACCATATGATCCGACTATATTAACAAAGCCCGCAATACATCAAGATCGTGACATCTCAAGAACATGAGAGAGAGAGAGATTAAACACATAGCTATAGGTACAAACCCTCAGCCCCGAGGGTGGACTACTCCCTCCTCATCATGGTGGCCGCCGGGATGATGAAGATGGCCACCGGTGATGATTTCCCCCTCCGGTAGAGTGCCGGAACGGGGTCTAGATTGGTTTTCGGTGGCTACGGAGCCTTGCGGTGGTGGAACTTCTGATCTAGGTTAACCCCAAGGGTGTTGGAAATATGCCCTAGAGGCAATAATAAAATGGTTATTATTATATTTCCTTGTTCATGATAATTGTCTATTGTTCATGCTATAATTGTATTAACCAGAAACCGTAATACATATGTGAATACATAGATCGTAATGTGTCCCTAGTAGGCCTCTAGTTGACTAGCTCGTTGATCAATAGATGGTCATGGTTTCCTGACCATGGACATTGGATGTCATTGATAACGGGATCACATCATTAGGAGAATGATGTGATGGACAAGACTCAATCTTAAGAGTAGCACAAGATCGTGTAGTTCATTTGCTAAAGCTCTTCTAATGTCAAGTATCATTTCCTTAGACCATGAGATTGTGCAACTCCTGGATACCGTAGGAATTCTTTGGGTGTACCAAACGTCACAACATAACTGGTGTGACGCCCTCGATTCAATCGTACACTAATCATACACGCAAATGTGTACGATCAAGATCAAGGACTCACGGGAAGATATCACAACACAACTCTAGACACAAATTAAAATAGTACAAGCTTTATATTACAAGCCAGGGGCCTCGAGGGCTCGAATACATAAGCTCGAATACACAAGAGTCCGCGGAAGCAACAATATCTGAGTACAGACATAAGTTAGACAAGATTGCCTTAAGAAGGCTACACTACAAAAAAAGGACACATCCGTGACATTTTGGGCCGAACGAAATTTTTTTCTGTCATACATATGACACTTCTCTGACGATAATTGTGACAAAACCAGGTATCATCATAGATGTGGTGGGCTCCTACTTCTATGACAAAAAATCATGACAGAAAATGGGCTTTTCGTCCTGGGCGGGCCGGAGACGCAGCTGCATGACATTCTTTGGGCCGTCCATGACGGAAAAAACCGTGGTAGAAGCGAGGGTGAGGAAAATTTCGGGGAGTTCCCGGTTACGGTGGGAGGTCGGGGCCGAGCGATGCGTGTTTCTCTCATACACGTACGCGCGTGTGTGCGAGAAGTTGGCTCTAACTGAACCCGAGCGGGGCGTTGGGCTCTAACTGAACCCGAGCGATTGCACTGCAGGCTACGCGTTACTGAACCTGAGCGATCGATCGATGGCTGTTAACTGAACCCGATCGAGCGATTCCTTCGCCACTGCTGCTAACTGAAGCCGATCAATGCTGCCTCTGGATGAACAGTGAGTGTTGCGGGGGGTTTGGATGAACAGTTCCCGATGGGGGTGGATGAACAGGACCCCGATCAATCGAGCCGGTTGGGGCTAGATGAACAGGACCCCGTGGAGGGCTGGATGAACAGGACCACCCCGTGGAGGGCAGGATGAACAGTAGACGGTGGAGGGCAGGATGAACAGTAGCCCGTGGAGGGGTGGTTGAACAGGAGCCCGTGGAGAGGGCTGGTTGAACAGTAGCTGGTGGAGTAGCGCGCGGAGGAGGCTAGATGAACAGGAGCCCGTGGATGACCGGTCGCAGGTGGAGGCTGGAGGGGGTCGACGGTGGATGAACAGTAGCTCGTGGAGGCTGGAGGGGGTCGACGGTGGAGATGAACAGTATCCCATGGAGTCTCGTTTTGCGGTATGCCACACCCCTCCCGATGAACAGGACCCCCGTTTCGACCGTAGCACTCCAACACAAGTCCATTTCGTCCGTTTTGTGGTACGCCACACCCCTCCCGATCAACAGGACCCCCGTTTCGACCGTTGGAGGTCCGTTTCCTCCCTTTTGTGGTACGCCAGACCCCTCCCGATCAACAGGATCCCGTTTCGAACGTGGCCGGTCGAACACAAGGCCGTTTCCTCCGTTTTGCGGTACGCCAGGCCTCGTTTCCATCGCTTGTTCCATCCAGGCCCTCCCGATGAACACGACCACGCATTCCATTCCGACCCAGCCGGTTGGCTCCCACGCGTTCTGTTGCCTCCCCATGAAAACGACGCATTCCGTTGCCTCCCCATGAACACGACGCATTCCGTTGCCTCCCCATGAACATGACGATGACGTTGTTTCACCGTTCCGACCCAGCCATGTACACGAGCCCTGGTCGTACGTATGCGCGAGTAGGCGTTTGAGACCCCGCCCGTATGTACACATACGTGGCCCGTATTTTCTTTCTTGCACCCTGGCCGTTGTATGTACGTGTACATGCTACGTGCGCGCCTCTACTACGACACGTGCACGCCTCTACTACGACACGTACGCGCCTCTACATCGACCAGTATGTACGTGCACGTTCGCGACCAGAATGACAACGCTACGTACGCTTGGACCGGTGGGTCCCGACTGTCAGGCACTTCCTTGCCTGTGAAGATGTAGCTGGTGGGTCCCAGCAGTCAGGGGCGAATCGTTTTTTTTGCCTGGACGCACTTCCTTACGTGCGAAGATGTAGCTGGTGGGTCCCAGCAGTCAGGGGGAAACGTTTTTTTCACGAAATACAGTGGCCCGTCCGGTGGGTCCCAGCTATCAGGTGGAGGAATCATTATTTTCCGCATAATAAGGAGGCACTTCCTTGCTGCGGCCGTGGGCCCAGCTGTCAGCCTCTCCACATACAGTCCACATCCGATGGAAGTCGTTCCTTGACCACGTTGACCACGCCGCGCCGAGAGCACCAGGGCGGTGGACGACGGCGAGGCCTAGGAAGGGAACGACACGGAGGAAGGGAAGACTCGGCAGTTGTTTCCCACGCGGAGGGGAGTACGACTGTACGAGGGTTTACTGGTTCGTCTGCCATCACCGGAGAATAACAGCAGGTGTGGGTGAGTAGAGGGATGGCTAGGCCAGCGATGGGAGTACGGTCGGGCGGTGAGGCCTGCACGGCAGCACAGCCGGCCGCGAGGAGGAGGGAGCAGGCAGTCCCGCCGGCGCTTGTTTGAGCGGCTGGAGCAGGAAGAATAGAGATTGAAGAAGCATGACGGCCGTTGGATGGACATCCAACAGTCAGTGCTTGTGCGTCAACCTTTTTTTAGGAAAGCCTCAAATCTGTGGAAAAAAGCATACAACCCATCTGCCATTATTTCTAATAATTTACATCCCATTTGCTAATTCTTAATGTTTTTTTGGAGCCCATATTCTTTTTGTTAGCATTACGGCACATATTGTGGCAACGGTTAAAAAATTATACGAAATTTTGCATATTTCGGTGAGGTCGAACTGTTTTTAATCCCGAAATTTTGACTCACATTCAAACTGATTTTAAAAATAAATGTATATCAATATAAAATCCAACTAATTCTCCATGCATAAAAATTAATGTAATTTAAAATCTTGAAATGAAAAAAAGATATTTTAAACTAATTACCGGTTTGATGTGTTTTAAAAATGTACAACCCATTTCTCATTACTGATGGGCCATTTTCTCGGCCAGCCGAATGAAAGCTCTCCTCGTCTTGAAAGATTTGCAGCCCAACAGGCCTGACAAAGCGACTTACTTGGCAAATCACAAAAAAACTGGGCTGTGGCCATGGACCCAGCTGTCAGCCTCTCCATGTATAGTACTCTTCTGATGGAAGTCGTTCCTTGACCACGTTGACCACGCCGCGCGGAGAGCACCACGTCGGTGGACGACGGCGAGGCTTAGGAAGGGGACGACGCAGCAGTGGAAGCCCGCGTGGAGAGGACTACGAGGGTTCACTGGTTCGGCTGCGGTGTGAGGCTGCCATCGCCGCAGGGCCTGGCCAGCGGTGGGGATAGTAGGGGGCGGTGAGGCCTCTGCGGCAGCACAGCCGGCCACGGGAGGCAGGAGCATGCGGCACGACTGGCGCTGCTTTGGGCGGCTGGAGCAAGAAGACTAGAGGTTGAAGAAGCACTATGGCACTTGATGGACATCGTACGATCACTGGAGCTAGAATCGTTCATATTGACTAAGTTGACAAAGCCCTTCGTCCCCGTCAACTTAGTAGGCCCACAAGTCAGCCTCCCAGCAAGGTGGGTCCTAGCTAGCCGGGAGAGTATTCATTTTTTTGTGGGTAATAAGGAGGCACTTCCGATGGGTCCGAGCTGACAGCGGGGGGAACGTTTTTTCGCGAAATACGGTGGCCCGTCCAGTGGGTCCCAGCAGTCAGGGGGAACGATTTTTTTTGCAAAATACTGGTGGCCCGTCCGGTGGGTCCCTGCTGTCGGGTGGAGGAATCATTATTTTCCGTGTAATAAGGAGGCACTTCCTTGCTGCCGTCGTGGACCCAGCTATCAGCCTCTCCACGTACAGTCCACGTCCGATGGAAATCGTTCCTTGACCACGTTGACCACGCCGCGCCGAGAGCACCAGGGCGATGGACGACGGCGAGGCCTAGGAAGGGTACGACGCGGAGCCGGTGAAGACGCGGCAGTTGTGGGATCGAAAGTATGTCTAGAGGGGGGGTGATTAGACTACTTGACCAAATAAAAACTTAACCTTTTCCCAATTTTAGTTCTTGGCAGATTTTAGCTATTTTAGGACAAGTCAAGCAATCATCACACAATTCAAGCAAGCATGCAAAGAGTATTTTGGCAGCGGAAAGTAAAGCATGCAACTTGCAAGAATGTAAAGGGAAGGGTTTGGAGATTTCAAACGCTATTGGAGACACGGATGTTTTTCCCGTGGTTCGGATAGGTGGTGCTATCCTACATCCATGTTGATGGAGACTTCAACCCACGAAGGGTAACGGTTGCGCGAGTCCACACAGGGCTCCACCCAAGGGCAACGGTTGCGCGAGTCCACGAAGGGCTCCACCCACGAAGGGTCCATGAAGAAGCAACCACCCACAAAGGGTCCACGAAGTAGCAACCTTGTCTATCCCACCATGGCCATCGCCCACGAAGGACTTGCCTCACTAGCGGTAGATCTTCATGAAGTAGGCGATCTCCTTGCCCTTACAAACTCCTTGGTTCACTCCAAAATCTTGCCGGAGGCTCCCAAGTGACACCTAGCCAATCTAGGAGACACCACTCTCCAAGAAGTAACAAATGGTGTGTAGGTAATGAACTCCTTGCTCTTGTGCTTCAAATGATAGTCTCCCCAACACTCAACTCTCTCTCATAGGATTTGGATTTGGTGGAAAGAAGATTTGAGTGGAAAGCAACTTGGGAAGGCTAGAGATCAAGATTCATATGGTAGGAATGGAATGTCTTGATCTCAACACATGAGTAGGTGGTTCTCTCTCAGAACAAATGAGTTGGAATGATGTGTGTGTTCTGTTGGCTCTCTCTTGGAATGAGAAAGAGGTGGAGGGGTATATATAGCCTCCACACAAAATCCAACCGTTACACAGTTTTCCAATCTCGGTGGGACCGAATCATAAAACTCGATCAGACCGAAAATGTAAACCTAGTGACCGTTAGGAATTTCGGTGGGACTGACATGCAACTCGGTAGGACCGATTCGGTTAGGGTTTGGGCATAACATAATCTCGGTGAGACCGATCACACAAACTCGGTGAGACCGAGTTTGGTAATTAGCTAACCAGAGAGTTGGTCAGGCAAACTCGGTGGGACCGATTTGCTCTTTTGGTGGGACCGAGTGGAACTCGGTGAGACCGAGAAGTTACAAAAGGGAAACACTGAGTTTACATAGCAATCTCGGTGGGACCGATTCGCTCTTTCGGTGGGACCGAAAAGTTACGAAAGGGAAACAGAGAGTTTGCAACCCCATCTCGGTGGGACCGAGATCCTTATCGGTAGGACCGAATTGCTAGGGTTTTGGCAGTGGCTAATGACAAGTGAAACTCGGTGGCGCCGGATAGGAAAAATCGGTAGGACCGAGTTTGGCTTAGGGTTTAGGTCATATTTGGATATGGGAAAGTAGTTGAGGGTTTTGGAGCATATCATTAAGCACATGAAGCAAGAGGCTCATTAAGCAACACCTCATCCCTCCTTAATAGTATTGGCTTTTCCTATGGACTCAATGTGATCTTGGATCACTTAAATGTAAAATGAAGAGTCTTGAGCTTTTGAGCTTGAGCCAATCCATTGTCCTTAGCATTTTGAGGGTTCCACTTCCATATCCATGCCATGCCAATCATTGAGCTTTCCTGAAATAATCATCTTGGAATAGCATTAGCTCAATGAGCTATATGTTGTTATGAATTACCAAAACCACCTAGGGATAGTTGCACTTTCAATCTCCCCCTTTTTGGTAATTGATGACAACATATAGATCAAAGCTTCGACAAAAGATAATAAGCATGAAATATATCGTCGCTTTGAGAAGTATGTGATAAGTAAGAGCTCCCCCTAAATTTGTGCATATTTAAAAATTTGCTTTGGACTGCAAATGCACAATGAGTTAGAATCATGGGTTACTCTTCCATGTCACATACATCTTGGTGGAGCGCTCAAAATGATAAGATTGAAATACATGCACTCATCACCAAGAATAGTGAATGATCACAAAGGATAGATATAATGATAATATTTAAACAAGCATCAAGCAATCTTTAAGTGTAGCTTATGATCAAACACATGATCAACGATGTCTCACAGGCATAAGGACGTAGTATCTCACACACAAAAGCAAACAAAGTTCGAAGAAACCACCAAATAAACAAGAGAGAAAAGCAACTCTCTCTCTCTCTCGAAGCCTATGATCTATACATCTTCTCCCCCTTTGGCAACACGTTACCAAAAAGTTCCTAGAAAATGCATAGCACTAGATCGACGCTCAGGCTTGATCTTCAGGTGGTGGTGGAGTCTGGATCACTCCAAGGACGAAGGCTTCTGTAGATGTTGAAGTAGTCGCTGGAGTTGGAGCTGAGGTAGACGCTGGAGCTGAGGCTGTAGCTGGTGCTGAAGTAGTAGCTCTGGTGTCAGCAACTGGCAGTGCAGACGACCTCGGGCCTCGTGGCACTCTAGAAAAAGCATGAGTTGTGGTCCTGCCTCTCCTCTCATTCATGTCCTCCTGGAGCTGCTCCACTACAGACTGAACTTCCATTACCTTGACATCCAAGTCATAGAACTTCTGTTCCATAATCCTTTCTAGGCTCTGCTGATTCTTAGTGAGGTTGGTTAGACTTTGCTCAATTCTCAGCGTGGATGCAATCAAGTAACTGAGCTGCTCTTGCTTGGTCTTCAAGAAATAGTCAGATGCCTCCTCTTGAGTAGGCATCCTGGCAGCTTTTTCCTTCTTTGCCTTCTCCTTCTTTGCAAATGCATGGGCAGATGAGGGCTCATTCTCAGTCATAACCACTTGGTTATCCTCAAAATCTGGACGAATGGGCAGGTGTTCCTTATCCAACAAATATACGCCCGTGCCCATCTTGGAGTTGATGATCTCC
The DNA here is from genome assembly GCF_003073215.2 of Triticum urartu. Classification (NCBI taxonomy): domain Eukaryota; kingdom Viridiplantae; phylum Streptophyta; class Magnoliopsida; order Poales; family Poaceae; genus Triticum; species Triticum urartu. Next base: position 209,814,038 of record NC_053026.1, on the reverse strand, counting down.
TGAATCTGAGGGGCATATCCACAGCTCCTCTTGTGATCTGCAGCTGTCCTCTTAACGGTTTCCACAATGAGACTCATGACCTTGAATTTCTGAGGCACGTCAAAGACATGAAGCAAGTTGATCGCATGACCTCTGATCATCTTGTGATCTGCAGACTTAGGCAACAGAGTGTGCCTTAGTATCCAATTGATAGTGGGCAATCCTGAGAGCAGATAGTGCACTGAGCCAAACTTGAATGTGTCAAGAGCTTCATTGGGAATTTCCTTATACATGTTGGACATGGAGTTGTGGTCCATCTTTTTCTTGGCATAGATGTCCAAGTCCTCATCTTGATCTTCTGGGGCATTGATGATCTGTGCTCACTCAGCCACTGTAGATTGGTACCTTGTACCCTCTGACATCCATGTAATCCTTCCATCCGGATAAAAGTGAGCTGTGGAGTAGAACTGCATGATGAGTTCCTCGTTCCACTTTATGAGCTTCTGCCCAACAAAGTCCTCTACTCCACACGCTCTGAAGTTGTCCTGAACTCCTGGGTAGTGCTCTTCATTCTCCTTGATGTATGTCCAGTCGACCCATCTCATGTCACAAACGATTGGCTTCTTGTCAAGCAAAACAGTCTCATAAAAATCTTGTTGCTCCTTTGTATGAAACCTGTAATCCACGGCAGTCCTTCTCCTAGAAGCATACGGATCTGCTTCTCTCCACTTCCTTAGCCCTGAGTCTCTCCTGAGCTTCATATCCTCAGCCACAGGATGAGCATCGTTGTGGTCTGGGATCTTGGGCTTGAGCTTCCGAAGGACACTCTCTTCCTCTTCTTCAATTGCTTCAGGCACTGGGGCCTTGTTCTTTTCTGCAGCAGGTATACTCCTTGTGTTTCTCTTTGGTGCTGTCTTAGGCTTTGGAGCTGGCTTGGCCTTGGAAGCAGCTCCCCCTTACCTTATAGCATCTCCCATGAGTTTGGATGCCTTGGGCGCTGGTGCAGCTGCCTCTTCTTCCTCCTCCTCTTCTACCATGATGGAGGCTCTCCCAAGCACTTTGGCTACAGTCTTCTTCACTCTTTCCTTCCTCTTTTTGCCCTCAGCAGCAATGGGCTCAATGGGAGCAGGTGCAGGCTTCTCAGTTGAGGATCTAGCCTTTGACATTGGCTGCCTCCCTGCTGGCCTCTTAATTTTCAGGCCTGGCTTTGAGCCTTGAGCTGGCTCAACCCTTTTGGAAGTGGCCTCTTCCTCTGCCACATAGTCTTCATCCTCAGAATCAGACGTTCTCTTCTTCCTTTGACGTGTCGCATCCTTAGGCAGATTGCTGGGTGTGCTCCTGCTGCCATCATCAGAAGAACTTGAGGGCCTAGTGCCCTCACTCATCACAACTTGCTTCTCTGAGAGGTTTTGGCTGTCACTTTGATCAGACATGTTGCAAACTGACTGCTGACCCTGTGAATAGATTATAGAAGAGATAGATTGGATGAGCATCACAAAAAGCAGAGATTTTTGCAAAAGATTAACTCAAAAACTTAGTTTTAGTTTTCCACAGAAAGCATCTCGGATCTACCGATTTTCAAACTCGGTGACACCGAAGCAGTTTTGGCACCAGAACTGGTGAACTCGGTCAGACCGAGTCACAGTTCGGTGGCACGAGACTGCTAGGGTTTCACAGAATTCCAAAATCGGTCGCACCGATAAGTTATTCTCGGTCAGACCGAGTTTAACTTGTGCAATGGCAAAAGCCAGATCGGTGGGACCGAGTTTTTCAACTCGGTGGGTCCGAGATGGTTTCGGCGGAAACCTAACCCTAAAATTTTCGAATTAAACCTAATCTACGAGCGTTTTGACTGGATAGAAGTTTATCAATCGTGGCAAGATACATGATGATCACAATGTGCTAGGAATCAGATTGAGGAATAGCACAATGATCAAGTCCATACCCTAGCTCAGCGTGGACTTGCTACGACAGCAACGACGGGGCAGAAATCCATTGACGGCGGCGAAGACCAGCGACTGGAGGCTGCTGGCGGCGAGGAGACAATCCGGAGACCTCGGGGGCAGAGCAGGCTATCGCGCGGGCGAGGAGGTTTCGGAGAAATTTCCAAAATTCTGCCCGTCACTATATATAGCCCGACCCTGTCGGCGTGACCGAGTGGAACAACTCGGTGGCACCGAGATGCAAAACTGTGTGCAGTTATTGCAACTCGGTGTGACCGAAAAGTTCAAATCGGTTGCACCGAGATCGAAAACCTAGATCAACTTAATGAACTTGGTAGGACCGAAAATGGAGTATCGGTCAGACCGAGATTCATAAAGAGGTTTTGGAAGTTTAAGTCTATGACGAATCGGGGACTCCGAGCTCTCCTCACACAGAGTGGTTCGAATCTGACTTGATCAAATTTTGTGATGCAGCATGAATAGAGTTTGAGACGAGAAAAGCATAGATAGCTAGAGGAGGTTCTTAGGCATTCTTGTCCATCCACTTGGCAAAAAGAAATAAAGCTAAACAATCAAAGCAACAAGTGGATGTCCTTGAATGAGTAAAATATGCAGTCAGCATGCTCACACAATAAGATGGCAAATGAAATATGTGGAAAAGCATGCACAACCAATTCTAGCATCTATCAAGCAATTTTCGATGACTAGGTCATCTATATATGAGTATATTGACTTAGGAGTCAAGTGAGAACACTTGATCGTAGGTCATACTCATCGTTTAAGCTCAAGTGGGGTTACCACTTTTACATAAAGCATTGTTTTGTTCACATCTTTAGAGTTGCTTTAGCTCAAGTCTTAGAGTAAAGCTCCCCCTAGATGTGATATCCCCCCTAAGAGGGATGAACTAACCTTGGGTTTTGTCGATGATGACTTCATGTAGATATTGAAGATGTGGATGCTCAATGTTGATGTAGATCTCTTGGAGCTATCCATTTGAGTGAATTGCACTTTCAATACCTACATGGGTTAGTCCCACAAGGAACAAACAAGGATATCCATAGACATAGAGTGATGCACACAAAAGATAATGTCCATGAAAACTTTAGGTTACCTTGTCCCTTGTCTTACCAACAAGAGGGTTTGTGACTCCTTGAACTAGTGCAAGATGTGGAAGTTGATTGCACTTGTTCTTGCCAAAATGATAAGAGTGAAGTATGTTGGCGGAGTCACCCTCAAGAACTCTCTAGTTCTTCTTCTTTTGGATCCACATCATCTTGATGGGAATCCTTGGAGTTGTAGTCGTACTTGATGAAGTGGAACTTGAAGTAGTCTTGGGAATCCACTTAACTAAGGTCTTAGGAGCTTCTTCAAATGCATCAATTTCCTCTTGAAGCTTGTCCTTGCCTTTTTGCTCGTAGTCTTGTGGTGGAAGATCATATTGAGCTTGTGTCCCTTTGAAAAACTTCTCTTGTTGAGGGACAAACTTCGTCTTGGGGTATTGATCTTCTTCCCATTCAACTCCATTGGCATTGAACTTTCGTTCAAAACCAACACCTTGATTCTTCCGGTGCATTCCTTGCTTGCGCACAATTTCCTCGAATTGCTTACTCCCGGCAAGGCTTTTGTACACTCCTTTCTCTATAATTCCCTTCAATAAGCTATTTTCTTGCTCAAGTGTAACTTGGCTGAGAGAATCATTAGTGGAATCAAGAGAATTACTAGAAGCAACAATATTGGATTTAGCATGATCATTGTTACTACTAGCGGAAGAATCTTTCTTGTTAGACTTGACTTGAGGCATGTAAGTGGATAAGAGTAAACGCTTGGCAATGTAAGAAGAACTTTTCTTGCGGAGATCATCATTGATTGCCTTTAAGAACTCATGCTCTTGATCAATATTGAGCTTTTCAAAGCGTAGCTTCTCATGAGCTCTTAAAAGTTCTCGATGATCTTCGAAGATAGTGTCATGAGCTAACTTAAGAGTTTTTAGTTCTTTAGTTAGGGCCTCAATCTTCTCCTTATCATTGTCACTCGTTTTATCTTGATTAGCATGATTAATTGGTCTTTCATAATAGTATTCATCACTAGAGTTGTCACCAATCAAATCATCTCCTAACAAGTCATCCTCATCACTATTGAAATCAACATACTCGGGGTGTGTTACCTTAGGACCTTTGGCCATGAAGCATCTTCCAATTCCTTCATTTGGTGAGTCAAATATGTCGTAGGAGTTGGTTGGCACAAGTGCTAGACCGGCAACACCTTCATCTTGAGTATCTTCGGAGTCGGAGTGATAACTTCTCTCGGAGTGGCTGTCGGAGTCGGAGCCGGATACCCATTCACCAACATGAGCTTGATGTCTTCGTCTTGTGTAGCTCCTTGATGATTTTTCCTTCCTTTCCGAATCCTTGCTTCTCCGTGAGTATCTTCGTTCATAACGATCATCTCTACTCCTTCTCTCTCTTGGTGGTGATTCTTTGCTTCTTCTTTTTGGAGAATCTTCTCTTCTCTTGTAGGGAGCCGTACACTCATTGGAATAGTGTCCTGGTCTTCCACAATTGTAGCAGTTTCGCTCTCGACTAGAAGATCTTTTGTCATTGTAGGACCTTGATTTAGAGCTTCTGTCTTTGCTTCTATTCTTGTAGAACTTGTTGAAGTTCTTCACCATTAAGCTCAATTCTTCATTGAAGTCTTGTTTCACTTGATGATGTAGGGGCTTCACGTGAGGCTTTATAGGCACCACTTGATTTGTTGTGAAGTTCCTCTTTGTCCTTAAGTGACATCACATGAGCAACAATTCTTCCAATCACTTCCGTTGGCTTGAGATCTTTGTAATTGGGCATCATTTGGATCAATGTGCACACGGTATCATATTTTCCATCCAAGGCTCTTAGGATCTTCTTGATGATGAATTTATCGATCATCTCTTCACTTCCTAAGCCGGCAATCTCATTTGTGATGAGAGCAAGCCTAGAGTACATTTCAGCGACACCTTCACCATCCTTCATCTTGAACTTGTCAAGTTGGCTTTGAAGCACATCCAACTTGGATTCCTTGACGGAGTCGGTACCTTCGTGCATATCAATCAAAGTATCCCAAATTTCCTTTGCATTCTCAAGGCGGCTGATTTTGTTGAATTCTTCGGGGCACAGTCCGTTGAAGAGAATATCACAAGCTTGAGCATTGTATTGCAACATCTTCAACTCATCCGCGGTAGCTTCACGGTTTGGTTCTCTCCCTTCAAAGAAGTCACCTTGCAAGCCAACACACACAATAGCCCAAACGGCAGGGTTATGTCCAAGAATATGCATTTTCATTTTATGCTTCCAACTAGCAAAATTAGTACCATCAAAGTAAGGACCTCTACGGTGATAATTTCCCTCGCTAGACGCCATACTCTCCTAGGTTGTGAAACCAAGGCTATGACCACCAAAAGCTATGGAGATCAAGCAAATGGAGACCAAAGCTCTGATACCACTTGTGGGATCGAAAGTATGTCTAGAGGGGGGGTGATTAGACTACTTGAACAAATAAAAACTTAACCTTTTCCCAATTTTAGTTCTTGGCAGATTTTAGCTATTTTAGGACAAGTCAAGCAATCATCACACAATTCAAGCAAGCATGCAAAGAGTATATTGGCAGCGGAAAGTAAAGCATGCAACTTGCAAGAATGTAAAGGGAAGGGTTTGGAGATTTCAAACGCTATTGGAGACACGGATGTTTTTCCCGTGGTTCGGATAGGTGGTGCTATCCTACATCCACGTTGATGGAGACTTCAACCCACGAAGGATAACGGTTGCGCGAGTCCACACAGGGCTCCACCCAAGGGCAACGTGTGACGCCCGGATAATTAAGCTACAGTGATCCCACGCTAATGGTGCCACGTCACCATGGTTACTGTTGCTAATCTCGATTTAGTTCGAAACCGATTCGAATTCAATTTCAAAATCTAACAAACAATAAAAGTTTTCAAATATTAAAACTAAAATGTTTAGTGTGAGTGAAATAATGCACAGGTAATTATGGTGTAGAAATCAAACTTTTATAAAATGTTTGAATATTTAACCATGAACAAAACAGTAGCTAAAACAATTATTTGAATGCCTTTGGTATTTTGTAAAATGCTAAACTATTTTATTTCAGGGTAAAAGTTTTTTTTGTGACATTGGATTGTGTTGAAACACTAATTTAGGAATTTGTTTTGTGATTTATAAAAAGAGAATACCAGAATAAAATAAAAACAAAAAAAGAAGTAAATAGAAAACAGAACAAAAAAAGAGAAACCCCTCCCACGGCCTACGGGCCCAGCTGGCCGCCAAAACCGGCCGGCCCAGCCGGCCCAACCGCACCTCTCGATAACCCCCTGGACCCCGAAACCCTAGCCCACGTTCCCCACTCGCTCCTCCTCCCCCACTCGCTCGCTGCCCCCCGATCTGGATCGAGATCGGGGCGAAGACCTGAAGTCGCCCGACGCCACCCCGCTATCGTCACCATCATCCCACTACGTCGGAGACCCCCCTCGCTGTGACGCCCTCCCGCCCCTACGCCATCGTGCCTCAACGCCGCCCCATCGCCAGCGCCGCTCGTCGCGCATCGACGACGCCTGCTTCATCTTCTTCCCCGTCGGCCGCCGCACAACTTCGTCATCGATTCGTCGTCCCCGACGCATCCCCGAGCCCACTGACTTGCCCTACAGCTTCGCTGTGAGATCCCCTCCATTTCCCCCTTGTTCCTCGTCTTGATTCGTCGCCGTAGATGCTCCCGCGCGTCGCTGTCCGCCATGGCCGGATCCCCACTTCCGTTGGGCTCCCCAGCGCCCCAGGCCGCGAGCCCCTGCCCGCCGTGGATTTGCCTCCGCCTAGCCGCGTCCTTCTTCACCCGCAGACCATAGGCCGCGTCCCGCGCGCCCGGCGTCGCCTCTGGCCGTGGCCTGGCTGCGCCTGCGCCGCCTCTGCCGCCCCCCCCCCTCGCGCGTGAAACCGCCGCTTGTGCTGCTGCGCGCCTGCTCTGCTGCTCGTTGCTGTTGAGCTGCGGCCGCTGCTGCTCCTTGCTCGGCCGCCACTGCCGGAGCTTCCCGCCGCGGCTGCCGGCCCTCCTCTGTGAGGCCGCGTGCGTGCCCGGCCTCTTAGACCGGCCCCAGTTTAGATTAGGAGAGGGGCTAATCAGTTAGATAAGCAGGGGCCCCACTGTTAGTTTAATTTTATGTTAGGTTTAATTTAATATACTCTATGACATGTGGAACCCCCTCTTAAATAACCTTTGATATAACTGTTCTATTACATGCCGGCCCCACCAATATATAAATCCATTTAAATAAATCTGTTGACTGATCAACATTGACTTTGACTGCTGACTCAGCACACCTCCGGGTCCCATTTTCAACCTCACAAGCACACTGCTGTGTACATTTTCTATGTACACTTAGCATTTAATATTAAATGATTTTCGAATTAATTTATATCCAGGAAATTTAAGAATTCATTTAAACTGTAAAAATTAATATAAAATAAACCGTAGCTCAGATGGAAAAACTTTATACATGAAAGTTGCTCAGAACGTCGAGACGAATCCGGATACGCAGCCCGTTTATCCACCACACATCCCTAGCATAGCGAACACGCAACTTTCCCCCTCCGGTTCACCGGTCCGAAAATGCGAAACACCGGGGGTACTTTCTCGGATGTCATCCCCCTTCACCGGTATCACCTACTACCACGTTAGGGCACCTCTAACGCCGCTACTTGTCATGTCATGCATCGCTATGCATCTGTTTGCTTAAATATTTATTGTTTTTCCCCCTCTTCTCTCGCTAGACACCGAGACCGACGCCGCTGCTACCCAGTACGACTACGGAGTTGACGACCTCTCTCTTGCCAGAGCAACCAGGCAAGCCCCCCTTTGATCACCAGATATCGCCTACTCTTCTCTATACTTGCTTGCATTAGAGTAGTGTAGCATGTTACTGCTTCCCGTTAATCCTATACTGATGCATAGCCTGTCCTTGCTACTACTGTTGTTACCTTTACCTGCAATCCTAATGCTTAGTATAGGATGCTAGTTTATCATCAGTGGCCCTACATCCTTGTCCGTCTGCCACGCTATACTATCGGGCCGTGATCACTCGGGAGTTGATCACGGGTATATACTATATACTTTATACATGATACATGTGGTGGCTAAAGACGGGTCGGCTTGAGGTGCACCCGCGAGTGGATCTTTGAGGCGGAGCGACAGGGCAGGTTCCGACCACCTAGGAGAGAGGCGGGCCTTGGCCTGGTCGACGTTCGCGGATACTTAACACGCTTAACGAGATCTGGATATTTAATCTGAGTCTGGCCATTTGGTCTATACGCACTAACCATCTACGCGGGAATAGTTATGGGTATCCCGGCATCGTGGTATCAGCCGAAGCCTTCATGACGTCAGCGACTGAGCGGCGCGTGCCGGATTGGAACGTAAGCCTGCTCTTGTATTAAGGGGGCCAGTTTTGCTTCCGGCCGCGTTCGCAACATTCAGGTGTGCTAAGGGCGATGGGCCCAGACCCCTGTGCGCTTAGGTTTAGACCGGCGTGCTGACCTCTCTGTTGTGCCTAGGTGGGGCTGCGACGTGTTGATCTTCCGAGGCCGGGCATGACCCAGGAAAGTGTGTCCGGCCAAATGGGATCGAGCGTGTTGGGGAATGTGGTGCACCCCTGCAGGGAAGTTAATCTATTCGAATAGCCGTGATCTTCGGTAACAGGACGACTTGGAGTTGTACCTTGACCTTATGACAACTAGAACCGGATACTTAATAAAACACACCCTTCCAAGTGCCAGATACAACCGGTGATCGCTCTCTCACAGGGCGACGAGGGGAGGATCATCGGTTAGGATTATGCTATGCGATGCTACTTGGAGGACTTCAGTCTACTCTCTTCTACATGCTGCAAGACGGAGGCTGCCAGAAGCGTAGTCATTGAAAGGACTGGCTATCCCCCCCCCTTATTCCGGCATTCTGCAGTTCAGTCCACCTATGATAGCCTTATTCCAGTTGATACCAATGCATACATATGTAGTGTAGCTCCTTGCTTGCGAGTACTTTGGATGAGTACTCACGGTTGCTTTCTCCCTCCTTTCCCCCTTTTCCTTCTTCCTGGTTGTCGCAACCAGATGTTGGAGCCCAGGATCCAGACGCCACCGTCAACGACGACTCCTACTACACCGGAGGTGCCTACTACTACATGATGCCCGCTGACGACGACCAGGAGTAGTTAGGAGGATCCCAGGCAGGAGGCCTGCACCTCTTTCGATCTGTATCCCAGTTTGTGCTAGCCTTCTTAAGGCAAACTTGTTTAACTTATGTCTGTACTCAGATATTGTTGCTTCCGCTGACTCGTCTATGATCGAGCTCTTGTATTCGAGCCCTCGAGGCCCCTGGCTTGTAATATGATGCTTGTATGACTTATTTTATTTGTAGAGTTGTGTTGTGATATCTTCCCGTGAGTCCCTGATCTTGATCGTACACGTTTGCGTGTATGATTAGTGTATGATTGAATCGGGGGCGTCACAAGTTGGTATCAGAGCCGACTGCCTGTAGGAATCCCCCTTCCACACTCCTTGGCCGAAGTTGAGTCTAGTCGATGAAAATTGTTTTACTAACTTGGCTGTGCGGCCCTTGGGCCCACGTCGCCATCGGGTGTTATTAGGATCTTTTATTCCTCGATCTATACTCTGGGACTCTGATCTCTCTTCTATTCGGGTTAAATGATTTTGCTAAAATCTAACTCTAGGTTCTCGTTACCACTTCCTGCCGGAGAACCCTTTCATTACGGATGGTCGACTGCTTCAACAGAAGATTCTGACAATACTCTCCGATATTTTCTCGATACCTTGTGCCCGTTGCTTTTGCAATTCCCTACCACCGAAAAATCCCTATGGATAAATACTTACACATGTCGTTCTTACTTTTATTCCCAGTTGGTCTTGTTATTACAAGATACCTCGAAATACTCGTCGTTGTTTCGGTAATCCTTTGAGCTTACTGCCTTGCTGTTCTTTGTCACCTGAATACCCCTACGGATAATTCTCGCACTTATCGAGTATCCGCTCATCCCCTAGTTGTTCATGTGTTTCACAATGGTCATCGAAATACTATTCGATCCTCCAAAAATCCTTAGTAGCTTATTGCTCTGCAATACTTGTCCGCTTGCATGATGGATGCTTTCCATATGTCTGGCAATATTCGTTAGTATCCTTAGGCACCGTCATTTTGATCCCTTTGATTCAACATGAGTGCGAATGCACGCAATCATCAGTTGATCCTTTTAAATTATCTTTCCGGCTCAGACGTCATTTTAAACATGAGCTGGTTCTCAACAAATCCAATTGCCGTCGATTGTACCCCTAAGGCTATTCAACTTATCCATTCCTAATCAGAACATTGCTTCTGATCCCTTGATTTGAAAATCATAATTCCTTTGCATTTGGGCTCTGGATTAGTCAGTTGTTTCCATAATCCAATGCCTTTGCATTGTTACTTCCTCTGGTTGTGTGCCGATGCTCACGTCAGCTCTGTTATGGACCGGCAGATCCTTTAATGGATTTTATCTGACAGCGTCCTTCATATTCAATAACCTTGTGAGCCTACCCTCGGATACATAATGCCTTTGGTAAAATGTATCATCTACTTTCTCAACCTTGCTCTACTTTGGAGCTTGTGATATTTACTCTTGAAACTTGTGGTATATGTTTCTAAGAAGCCCCTATGGGTTGAACATATGCCTTCTCTAAACTGTGTGAACTCGAAAGTTTTCACGAGTCATACACTTCTGATATTTTACCAGATAAAATTTCAACACTACAACTTCTTCGAAAGTGAGAAGTGAATGAAAGTTTATGCATTGGAGAAGTGGGAGTCGACCTTGAACTTTGGGTTCATGCCCATGGACACGATGTAGATCTTATCGTTAAAGCTTCTCTTAAATTAAATTATTCCTTTGGTATAAGTTCATCTTATATCTGAGATCTGACCTTTTGCAATCGTGGTTCCGACCATGTTCTCCTTTAAATACCATTTTGCGTGCAAGTTTAAGCGCTTGTATTTTGTAGAGCAATACCCCAGTCCAACCTCTACTTTGACCTGTCATCGAGTATTACCCCCTCTGGTATCTCGAGATTATCATGGAACTGCATAACTTCTTATGAGTTCTTCTTCAAGTATTATTTGACTTTCGCTGCATCATCATTTGACTTGATGTCATCGCCAACCGATAGCATCTTCATGAAATTTCTCGACAAATGTGTCGTGGTCATAATCAACATCCTGAGATCTTCCAAGAATTATATCAAATTCTTGATGAGAAATACCATCCTCGCCCCTCAATGGTTTGTGTTATCCCCGACCACTTTATTGCCTTCCGTTAAACACAAAATCATTCGTGTTTTGTGTTATACCTTGAGATCCTTGCTATCCAGCATTTGCTCTTCTTTACCTTGGAATATTACCACCTTTTATGTCAAGAATGTCGTGGTAATTTTACCACCTCTTGAGAATTCTTGATATAGTAATATCTCTCGCCTTTTGCGTTCATTTCTTGGTCTCCGTGTTAATTCTAACCGGAATACCGACAAATGGTCTGTGATGTGTAAATTCTAAACTTCTAGCAACCCTATTTGCTTTGAAGTTATTGGTCTACAGTTCCAGTCTAAGTCTGTTGCTTATTGAATCATCATTCGAACATTGATCGTGCTACCTAGTCCAGATTCCTGGGTGCACCCTTCTATCATTGTTCAGTTGTGTATGTTTCCCTCGAGCATACATCATTATATCATTTGATCCGACAAATGATATTTCCTTGTTCACATAATTGTGGAAATCAAATACTTTGGAAATCTCGATGATTTGTTGCTGAGCCTATCAGCCACCTCATCCTCTCCTTGGTTTAATGATGAACTCCTGTTGCGGAACTCGCTTCCATAGTTCAATTCCCGAGAATCTTAAAATGTCATCTTGACAATTTGTGTTGCACTTTCTTCTCAGGTATCCTGAAATCTGAGTTATCCTAACACCATTCAGATCTGAATCTCAGTCAGATATGATGGTTGGAACATATTTCCAAGAGTTATAACATTGGTCTTTATGTGACCCAGTAAGGTGATGTCGTGCCTAGCACACATGTCCCGAGGACCTATCATTATAGTTTCCTTTTTAACAAGGTTAACCATTCTTCCATGAGGAAATTGTAAGACTTATTCTACAAGTTATTCCTGATGGATCCTTTGTGTTTCCAAAGTCTGATCTCCACAGGATGACCATGTCAATGCTATCTCGAAGCATGTCTATGGTACTCTGAATTTCAACAAGAACATTTGAAGCCCAATGCTAAATGTTTCCTGCTCTATTATCCAAACACCGTTGTATGGATAATGTCATGAAAATCTCTCTCCCCTACCTAAAGAGTTTTCTACGTTATATCCTGTCATGGATATCATGCTCAGCTTGTCCTTGAGAAGGATATACCCTTGAAATATGTTGAAATATGTGTTTAAACACATTTTTCCTTTCCATTGTTCTGTTTAACCTGAGGATCACCTTTTCCTTTCCATTGGTTTGTTTAACCCTTCTTGTGATCTATATGATCTAAACAGTAAGTTTCTTCTGCTCATGTAAACACATCGGTGTACGATTCTGTCAGCAAGACCCTGTTACTATTGTTTATGGCATTCCGGTAGCCACGGATGGATGAGAACTTTGCCTATTGGCCCGCCTCGTTCCACGAGCAGGAAAATGGTTCTCTTTGTCCCTCGCCCTTGGTACTGATGTTGTTGCTGACATAAATGATAGGCGATCCTCTGACATACCTTGCTTACATGATCGTGCAAGACGTCACCGCCCTTCCTACTTTTAACCCACATGGTGGGCCCATAAACCACAGTTCCACAGGATTGAAACCTGATTCTCCTGTACACCCCCTGTTCCTAAAGTTATTCCTCGTGCGTGGCCTTGTATGTAATTCACGGACCACCGTCCTAGTGATCTATTCTGGTAATAGACGCAATACTCAATCTCGTTGCTCTGGACCCCTTTCGCATGTTGTTTCAGACATCGAACGATTGCCTATCCATTTGAAACTTCTCATGGTACCTCCGTACCTTACTCTTGATGTATTTTATATGTTCAACTCGAGAGATAATCTTATGTTCATTCATGGGTTATCCCCAGATTGTTTCCCTCATAAGCATTCTATCGTAGCCAAGCTGCCCCTTACCTATTCGTAATTACGTTGGAGTTCCCGAAGAAAAGGACGACTTCACCATGATGACCTGAAGCGGAGGAATGAAGACATCACCAAAAGGGATCAACTACTTCGAGAAGAGCAACCAAGACGGAGAAGATCCATTAGAATACCGTAACCAGAACTTTCCCCCTTACCCCCTCCTAAATCTCGGGACGAGATTTCTTGTAGTGGAGGAGAATTGTGATGCCCGGATAATTAAGCTACAGTGATCCCACGCTAATGGTGCCACGTCACCATGGTTACTGTTGCTAATCTCGATTTAGTTCGAAACCGATTCGAATTCAATTTCAAAATCTAACAAACAATAAAAGTTTTCAAATATTAAAACTAAAATGTTTAGTGTGAGTGAAATAATGCACAGGTAATTATGGTGTAGAAATCAAACTTTTATAAAATGTTTGAATATTTAACCATGAACAAAACAGCAGCTAAAACAATTATTTGAATGCCTTTGGTATTTTGTAAAATGCTAAACTATTTTATTTCAGGGTAAAAGTTTTTTTTGTGACAGTGGATTGTGTTGAAACACTAATTTAGGAATTTGTTTTGTGATTTATAAAAAGAGAATACCAGAATAAAATAAAAACAAAAAAAGAAGTAAATAGAAAACAGAACTAACAAAAAAAAGGAGGAAACCCCCTCCCACGGCCTACGGGCCCAGCTGGCCGCCAAAACCGGCCGGCCCAGCCGGCCCAACCGCACCTCTCCATAACCCCCTGGACCCCGAAACCCTAGCCCACGTTCCCCACTCGCTCCTCCTTCCCCCCACTCGCTCGCTGCCCCCCGATCTGGATCGAGATCGGGGCGAAGACCTGAAGTCGCCCGACGCCACCCCGCTATCGTCGCCATCATCCCACTACGTCGGAGACCCCCCTCGCTGTGACGCCCTCCCGCCCCTACGCCATCGCGCCTCAACGCCGCCCCATCGCCAGCGCCGCTCGTCGCGCATCGACGACGCCTGCTTCATCTTCTTCCCCGTCGGCCGCCGCACAACTTCGTCATCGATTCGTCGTCCCCGACGCATCCCCGAGCCCACTGACTTGCCCTACAGCTTCGCTGTGAGATCCCCTCCATTTCCCCCTTGTTCCTCGTCTTGATTCGTCGCCGTAGATGCTCCCGCGCGTCGCTGTCCGCCATGGCCGGATCCCCACTTCCGTTGGGCTCCCCAGCGCCCCAGGCCGCGAGCCCCTGCCCGCCGTGGATTTGCCTCCGCCTAGCCGCGTCCTTCTTCACCCGCAGACCATAGGCCGCGTCCCGCGCGCCCGGCGTCGCCTCTGGCCGTGGCCTGGCTGCGCCTGCGCCGCCTCTGCCGCCCCCCCCCCTCGCGCGTGAAACCGCCGCTTGTGCTGCTGCGCGCCTGCTCTGCTGCTCGTTGCTGTTGAGCTGCGGCCGCTGCTGCTCCTTGCTCGGCCGCCACTGCCGGAGCTTCCCGCCGCGGCTGCCGGCCCTCCTCTGTGAGGCCGCGTGCGTGCCCGGCCTCTTAGACCGGCCCCAGTTTAGATTAGGAGAGGGGCTAATCAGTTTAGATTAAGCCAAGGGCCCCCCACTGTTAGTTTAATTTTATGTTTAGGTTTAATTTAATTATACTCTATGACATGTGGGAACCCCCCTCTTAAATAACCTTTGATATAACTTGTTCCTATTACATGCCGGCCCCACCAATATATAAATCCATTTAAATAAATCTGTTGACTGATCAACATTGACTTTGACTGCTGACTCAGCACACCTCCGGGTCCCATTTTCAACCTCACAAGCACACTGCTGTGTACATTTTCTATGTACACTTAGCATTTAATATTAAATGATTTTCGAATTAATTTATATCCAGGAAATTTAAGAATTCATTTAAACTGTAAAAATTAATATAAAATAAACCGTAGCTCAGATGGAAAAACTTTGTACATGAAAGTTGCTCAGAACGTCGAGACGAATCCGGATACGCAGCCCGTTTATCCACCACACATCCCTAGCATAGCGAACACGCAACTTTCCCCCTCCGGTTCACCGGTCCGAAAATGCGAAACACCGGGGGTACTTTCTCGGATGTCATCCCCCTTCACCGGTATCACCTACTACCACGTTAGGGCACCTCTAACGCCGCTACTTGTCATGTCATGCATCGCTATGCATCTGTTTGCTTAAATATTTATTGTTTATTCCCCCTCTTCTCTCGCTAGACACCGAGACCGACGCCGCTGCTACCCAGTACGACTACGGAGTTGACGATCCCTCTCTCTTGCCAGAGCAACCAGGCAAGCCCCCCCTTTGATCACCAGATATCGCCTACTCATCTCTATATTGCTTGCATTAGAGTAGTGTAGCATGTTACTGCTTCCCGTTAATCCTATACTGATGCATAGCCTGTCCTTGCTACTACTGTTGTTACCTTTACCTGCAATCCTAATGCTTAGTATAGGATGCTAGTTTATCATCAGTGGCCCTACATCCTTCTCCGTCTGCCACGCTATACTATCGGGCCGTGATCACTCGGGAGTTGATCACGGGTATATATATATATACTTTATACATGATACATGTGGTGGCTAAAGACGGGTCGGCTTGAGGAGCACCCGCGAGTGGATCTTTGAGGCGGAGCGACAGGGCAGGTTCCGACCACCTAGGAGAGAGGTGGGCCTGGCCCTGGTCGACGTTCGCGGATACTTAACACGCTTAACGAGATCTGGATATTTAATCTGAGTCTGGCCATTTGGTCTATACGCACTAACCATCTACGCGGGAGTAGTTATGGGTATCCCGGCGTCGTGGTATCAGCCGAAGCCTTCGTGACGTCAGCGACTGAGCGGCGCGTGCCGGATTGGAACGTAAGCCTGCTCTTGTATTAAGGGGGCTAGTTCTGCTTCCGGCCGCGTTCGCAACGTGCAGGTGTGCTAAGGGCGATGGGCCCAGACCCCTGTGCGCTTAGGTTTAGATCGGCGTGCTGACCTCTCTGTTGTGCCTAGGTGGGGCTGCGACGTGTTGATCTTCCGAGGCCGGGCATGACCCAGGAAAGTGTGTCCGGCCAAATGGGATCGAGCGTGTTGGGGAATGTGGTGCACCCCTGCAGGGAAGTTAATCTATTCGAATAGCCGTGATCTTCGGTAACATGACGACTTGGAGTTGTACCTTGACCTTATGACAACTAGAACCGGATACTTAATAAAACACACCCTTCCAAGTGCTAGATACAACCGGTGATCGCTCTCTCACAGGGCGACGAGGGGAGGATCATCGGTTAGGATTATGCTATGCGATGCTACTTGGAGGACTTCAGTCTACTCTCTTCTACATGCTGCAAGACGGAGGCTGCCAGAAGCATAGTCATCGAAAGGACTAGCTATCCCCCCTTATTCCGGCATTCTGCAGTTCAGTCCACCTATGATAGCCTTATTCCAGTTGATACCAATGCATACATATGTAGTGTAGCTCCTTGCTTGCGAGTACTTTGGATGAGTACTCACGGTTGCTTTCTCCCTCCTTTCCCCCTTTTCCTTCTTCCTGGTTGTCGCAACCAGATGTTGGAGCCCAGGATCCAGACGCCACCGTCGACGATGACTCCTACTACACCGGAGGTGCCTACTACTACGTGATGCCCGCTGACGACGACCAGGAGTAGTTAGGAGGATCCCAGGCAGGAGGCCTGCACCTCTTTCGATCTGTATCCCAGTTTGTGCTAGCCTTCTTAAG